>NC_139623.1:12346429-12388929 GCF_964638095.1 Poromitra crassiceps
TGTATTCATAATGTAAGCGCTATAAGCACGAGTCGAGGGTGTGTAGGGTTAAATCTATTGCACAATTCAGTTCAAAACAACACAACACAGTAGAGGGTCAGCCTCACGCCTTAACGTTATAGCCTCGCCTCGCCTACTTTACCAAACGTACACAGACTGAGGAACAGCCTGTCTGTCTCTAACGTTACCGGGCCTTCTGATAGCTGACTGTCCCAGCCTGTCGATCATGAAGTCTGCGGTGACCTCCCTGTACTTTGAGCCGCAACACGGACCAGGAACCTGTTGACAATGACAACCCGCACTAGCTACACCCAACAAGGAGAAACACACACCATTCGTAAACTTTCCTCCCCAACCCTCCTACTCCTACAACTTGACCGAGTGGATGTTTTGGAAGGAAAAGACAAGGAAGATGTGTTCCTACCTCAGTCGTCCGGTCAGACACGGGTCATTTCCCTGAGAGTCGAGCCGCTGTCCGGTGCGAAACGCTCGGCTCGGGACGGGGCGCGTCTCGTCACACCGACCAGGTATAGTTAGGTAAATATCCGGGACAAGTTTCTCATCCCTGGCTGCGCTGATCCCGCGCGGCCCCGCCCCTTCGCCGAGCGCGCTCCCGAGCTCTTCTGGGATGCGCGCTTCCGGGGCCCGTGAAGCATGGAGAGCGAGGGCGAGAGAGAGAGAGCAGTGGTTCCCAAAGGCACCCGTTCTACTATGAATCACCTCATTCAATGGAAAGGAATTGCTTCAAAATGTCCCCATTCGATGGGGTGGAGTTGTACAATCTCTACAACCCAGTTTCCCTGGGGTTGTAGAGATTACTTGCAAAACCCCATTTAATGGGTAGGATTTGGGGGTTGTACAGATTACTTGCAAAACCTCATTTAATGGATAGGATTCTCCATTGGCTCTTCTCTCAACCACCCTGCCCACCTCTGCAGGTATGGGGAGGGTCTGCTTGGACCCCTGTGTCCTTAGGTTTAGGCATGGGGGGTGGGAGAGGTTAGGTTTAGGGTTAGGGGTGGGAGAGGTTAGATTTAGGCATGGGGGGGTGGGAGAGGTTAGGTTTAGGCATGGGGGGTGGGAGAGGTTAGGTTTAGGGTTAGGGGTGGGAGAGGGCAGGTTTAGGCATGGGGGGTGGGAGAGGTTAGGTTTAGGGTTAGGGGTGGGAGAGGTTAGGTTTAGGCATGGGGGTGGGAGAGGTTAGGTTTAGGCATGGGGGTGGGAGAGGTTAGGGGGTGGGAGAGGTTAGGGTCTGGGTTAGGATTAGGCATGGGGCATGGCTTGGAGGGGTCTCTGGAGACGACCCCCGAGGGTCTCGAATCCTCCGTTCGGCCCCCAGACCCTCCGTTCGGCCCGCAGACCCCCCGAAGCGACCCCAGGACCTCCACAGGGTCCTGCGGCCCACCCAGGCCTCGGAGACCCCAGGTTTATCCATTGAATGGGGTTTTGCAAGTAATCTCTACAACCCAGAGAAACTGGGTTGTAGAGCTGTCCATTGAATGGGGTTTTGCAAGTAATCTCTACAACCCAGAGAAACTGGGTTGTAGAGATTGTACAACTCCACCCCATCGAATGGGGACATTTTGAAGCAATTCCTTTCCATTGAATGAGGTGATTCGGAGTGGACCTCGTCCTCGACCCACTAAAGCCAGCAGGTAGAGCCCGGAACCCCGTCGGATAAGATGGCGCCGCTTGATAGGCTATTAATGGTCTTTTGTTTGTAAAGGGATAAATAGTTCACCCAACATTTTAAATTCTGTCATCATCTACTCACCATTCCATTTGAAACACAGGTGAAGTTTGTCAATAATAACACACAGGTGGGAACCAGTTCTTCAGAGTTCCAAAAAAGTAGCTACAAAAAGGACCTAGCCCACCATAATTTAATCCAAATCTTGACTACATCTGATGGATTTGTAACAAATAATGGAGTAGCCTACCATACATATTTCTATTCACAGTGTGATTGTTTTTGTTTTGGAACTCTAAAGAAAACAAGGCTAGGTCGAAACCTAGCATATATGGCCAGCGCCGGAAAAGCGTTGACGAGCCTCATTGTTAATGTGGAGGGCTCTGTAGGCTACTTGAATTTAATA
Organism: Poromitra crassiceps; assembly: GCF_964638095.1. Lineage (NCBI taxonomy): Eukaryota > Metazoa > Chordata > Actinopteri > Beryciformes > Melamphaidae > Poromitra > Poromitra crassiceps. The sequence continues at coordinate 12,348,526 of NC_139623.1, forward strand.
AAACATTTGATTATAATCCATTCATACACATTAACTTTGTGAGGTGTGAGTGTGTGTAGGCCTATTTATTGTAAAAATATAAAAATGTGTATTTATCGCATTAAAATGACCCCACCCCTCTGTATGGCCTCATGGTGCCTTTTCTTCAACTTCTATTGTTCTAATTACATCTCTCCCAGTAGCAGTATCCCAAAATCGTCATGATATAGCCTATGCTATGATATTTCCCAGAAAGCTTTGAGGCGGCATAACTTTTTACAAGAAAACTGTCAAATCAGGCATCATCAAATCATCAAAAACGTAAATAGAAATAATATTTATTTTTAACACAACATGCAATTCTGGAATATTTGAATATTGGACAAAATTAAATTAAATTAAATCTAAACCCTAGAGAGTGTAAGTGGACCTGGATAAACATACTTCTCTCCCACTCTCTCCTCAAGCACGTATTTCTGTTATTAAAATGGACATTCTACCTAGAATAAACTTTTACTCTAACATGTTACCCCTTCCACTACCGAAAGGTTACTGGGATAAGATCCATCGCCTTATCACAAAGTTTATTTGGCGGGGTTCCCAATTTCCCCCCGGGGATCATTAAAGTCTTTCTGATTCTGATTCTGATTCTGATTCTGATAAGCGTCCTCGACTTAAATTTCTACTTTGCAGCGTGGCAGACAGGAAGGAGGACTTGTACCCAATTTAAGGATGTATTTTTGGTCATATGTGTGAAAATTCATTCATCATAAATGCAGTGAAGACAAAATAAATCATTTTTGGTGTTAAAGAGAGTGAGTATCCTCCTCCAGTTACCGTTAAAAACGTACAGATTGAACAGGCCTCTGCATATAAATATCTCGGCATCTATGTGGACACTGCTCTATCCTGGAGTGCTCACATAGATTACATTTGCAGTAAGGTGCAACAACGTATTTCATTTTTATGAAGACTCCGGTCTTTTGGAGCGAACACACAGATCTTGCTGCTGTTTTTTTCAATCAATTGTGCAGAGTGTTATGCTGTATGGGAGTAGTGCATGGTATAGCTGTCTGTCTGTGCAGCTTAAAACTAGACTAGGCAGGTTAATCCGCATATGCTCGAAAATTGTCGGACAAACACTTGAAACAAACTTTCAAGAAGCACACACAAGAAGAATGTTGTCTCTAGCAGGTAACATAATATGTGACCCAACTCACATTCTTTTTAATGAATTTGAGCTGTTGCCTTCAAACAGAAGATTCAGAGTCCCACAGGCTCGCTTAAACAGACTGAGAAACTCTTTTGTGCCCCAGTCTGTCAAACTGTTAAATCAGGTTAGCTCTAGGTAGTAGTCTAGCAGCAAGTCCTCAAAAAAGGCTTTAGTTTTCGAGATACCCCTACCCGAGGTAGAACAAATGACAACAATGATTTTTCTTATCTTTAGGGTCTCCCATTAATGAAATTGATTCTTGTCAAATTTTATTTTTGGGGAAAAAATGTTTTTTTGGCTGTTCTTTAGAACTACCCCAATCCCTGAAAAAGAGCCAAATTAGGCCAGTCCAAATAGGGGAAAGGTGACAAAAAAGCCCATAACTTGAGAATGCTCACTCTTTTCCTCATCACATTTGCTGAGGTATGAACCAGGTGGCTGCCCTACATCACCAAATAGTCAGAAAATGATTTACCTAAAAAGATAATGATTTATAGTCCTGTAAATATAGCTTTAGTTTAGGCGGAAATTGTAGGCCTACTTTGTGGTGATAGGAACATAGGACTCCATCACGTTTCTCTCATTTATCAGAAAAACAGAAATCCCTGAAAAATATACCATTACTGAATTGTCTAGGGTGTTATTGAACACTGACCAGTAGTTGTATGGAGATATCTGCAGTTCTATTGCAAATGAGATTTCTTTAGACATAGGCCTACTACCTCTTCTCTGAAACAGTCAAATTAGGCCAGTCCGAATCGGGGATAAGTGGCATAATAGCCTATAATTTAAGAATGCTCACTCTTTTCCTCATCAGATTTGCTGAGGTATGAACCAGGTGGCTGCCCTACATCACCAAATAGTCAGAAAATGATTTACCTAAAAAGATAATTAATTATAGTCCTGTAAATATAGCTTTAGTTTAGGCGGAAATTGTACTTTGTGGTGATAGGAACATAGGACTCCATCACGTTTCTCTCATTTATCAGAAAAACAGAAATCCCTGAAAAATTGTCTAGGGTGTTATTGAACACTGACCAGTAGTTGTATGGAGATATCTGGTACAGTTATATTGCAAATGAGATTTATTTAGACATAGGCCTACCTTTTCTCTGAAACAGTCAAAATTCCGAATGGGGGGATAAGTGGCATAATACTAATAATAAAAATTTTATTTGGTGACACCTTTCAAAACACCCAAGGTCATTGTACAGTGCATAAGAGACATAACATTCTAAAAGATCATACATAAAAACAACAGGCATGGCAAACACCAGCACCATTAAAATACGACGAGCGTAGATATAAGAAAAGACTATATAACAGATTAAGTGAGTAGGCCAATTTGAACAGGTGGGTTTTGAGGTGGGATTTGAATGTGGTGATGAAGTCAAACTGTTGTATGTGTGGGGGCAAGGAGTTCCAGAGTCTGGGTGCAGAGCAGCTGATGGCCCTAGCACCCATGGTACTGAGGCGAGAGGTGCAGACGGTCAGGAGGCCAGCTGAGGAAGAGCGTAGCGTGCGGGAAGGGGTGTATTCCTGGAGGAGGTCAGAGAGATAGGTGGGGGCTAGGTTGTGTAGGGCTTTGTAAGTGAGCAGAAGGTTTTTGAAGTGAATGGGAAGCCAGTGGAGTTGAATGAGGACAGGGGTGAGGTGGTCAGATGATTTAGTGCGGGTGATGATCCAGGCATTTGGAGTCTGTTGAGCAATTTGGTGAGTAGGCCAGAGAGAAGAGAGTTGCAGTAACCAATCTGGGATGTAAATGTGTGGATGAGGACTTCGGTACAATTTCCGCCTAAACTAAAGCTATATTTACAGGACTATAATTCATTATCTTTCTAGGTAAATCATTTTCTGACTATTTGGTGATGTAGGGCAGCCACCTGGTTCATACCTCAGCAAATGCGATGAGGAAAAGAGTGAGCATTCTCAAGTTATGGGCTTTTTTGTCACCTTTCCCCTATTCGGACTGGCCTAATTTGGCTCTTTTTCAGGGATTGGGGTAGTTCTAAAGAACAGCCCAAAAAATGTTTTTCCCCAAAAATAAAATTGGACAAGAATCAATTTCATTAATGGGAGACCCTAAAGATAAGAAAAATAATTGTTGTCATTCTACCTCGGGTAGGGGTATCTCAAAATCTTAGGGCCCTTTCTGCTAGACTATAGGGACTAAGGAAGCACTGCAGCCACGTTTCTTGTCTCTTGTTTTTGTTTTTTGTTGTCGATTACATGTATTGAAGTTCCACAGTATGTAGCACTTTGATGATGGTGATGGTGTTGTCGTTTGTATTGTACACCTGTATGTATTTATGAGAAACAAGTGTCTTAGGATGCAAGACAAATTTCGGACTGTCTGTGACAATAAAGTGATATCTTATCTTATCTTATCTTATATGCGTTGCATCCATTGTCAGTCTGGTTGGACCCTAATCTCTCAGTCTCATGGCGAACAATAGAGGAAAACATAGCATTTCCTCATCGCTTACAAGATTTCATTTGTTGTGCTGGGAGTGCCTGGGGTGTCCTCTTTCTGGGAAATGGTATCTTCCACTCTGTCAGATCTTTTGGATGTGTCTGTACCTTGTTGCCCAAGATTGTTGATTCTGAATGACATCTCACCTCTTTCCTTGTCGATATCTAAGTCTCATATTTTATTCGCAGGTCTAACAGCTGCAAAAAAAATACTTGCTTTAAGATGGGAGCCTCCTCATATAATGAACCGTAAACAATGGCTTTTTTCCTTACTGAACATCCTCCATATGGAATTATCTACAGTATAGCTCGAATGCATGGGGCTAGTGAAAAAACTGTTATGCTAGCTGCTATCAAACAGCTATTGACCTGAACTTGTATTAGATTAGTACTACCATGTTTTATTTCACATTAACTAACGTTGGGGTGGGAGGGGAGGGTTCAGCACGCCACTCGGGTGGGAGGGAGGGTCTGCTTTTCCCTTTTTTCTTTTTCTTTTCTTTTAATTTCTCTGTTTTAATTCTTATTTAATTTTTTGTCCTACTATGAGGACCACCTGACTCTGTCATTGTACTATTCATTGCTTTTTTCCTTGTGCAATAAACAAAAAAAATAATAACAAAAAAAAAATGTAAACCCTAAGAGAAACACACATACAGCGATGGGGTGTATATCTACCCCTCGCAAATACAACGTGATATAGTGAAGTGGGACGTTTGACCGTAACATGGTGGCTCTGTGATATCCACTCCAACAAGACTAGCTTGCTTGACACACACTTTTTCTTTTTTTTTTTTCTTTTTTATATCCCCCCCCCCCCCCCCCATTTTTTTTATCCCATTTTTATCCCCCATTAGGGCTAATTACATTTATTTATCCTGGTTGCTGCTCCACCCTCTGCCGATCTGGGGAGAGCCGAAACTGGCTCCATGCTTCCTCCGAGACATGGGCAGTTAGCCAGCCGCTTCTTTTGGCCTGACAGGGGAAGCTTCACCGGTAGGACATAGCACGTGGGAGGATCACGCTATTCCAACGAGTTCCCCTCCCTCCGAACAGGCGCCCCTAAACGACCAGAGGAGGCACCACATCAGCAACCAGGATATTGCATGTTTTGGTGAGGGGTTCCTATATGAAGGAACCCCAGGGGGCATGGGGAGAACATGCAAACTCCACACAGAAAGGCCCTTTTGACGACCCCACCCGGGCGGTGGGCACTCGAGGACATGCGGACGGGCACGCATTCCTTCAGCGCTCGCAGCGTCCCAGGTGGGAATCGAACCCAGGACCTTCTAGCTGTGAGGCGACAGCTCTACCACTGAGCAACCATGCCCCTGACACACACTTTTTCAATAAAAACACATTTATGCCATGACTTACATAATGTATATTTATGTCGCAAACACTTTTTTCTGCTGAAAATCAATATATATTGGAAATTAGCTGTGTTCTTGATGAATCCAGGTAAGTCCTGACATTTACTGTCAAACTGAGTAATTCCTCATCTCTTCTCTGCCTGCCTGAGTAACCGACTGGAGTCCGCATTTCTAGGCGGAGTCCCACCCAAAGCCTGAAAGGCTTCATTGGATTGGCGTGCAACAGACATCACTCAACAGGAGTGGACCTGATTGGCTGAGTACCGCAGCTCCCACCCAAAGGCTTCATCTGATTGGCGTGCAACAGACATCACTCAACAGGAGTGGACCTGATTGGCTGAGTCCCGCAGCTCCCACCCAAAGGCTGAAAGGCTTCCTCTGATTGGTGTGGAGCAGACATCACTCAACAGAACTCTCTGAACAGAACTCGTGCGTGAAGTCGTTCCAAGAGTCGTGCCTTTACCGACAAAAATGCCTCTTGTAGCGCCAGTTCCCGCTTGCCAGAAACTAACTCTAAAGAACATTGGCTTTAAATAGGTCTTCTTTGTAGATGAATTGACGTAGGCTACTAAATAAAATAATTAGCTGAGATCAAAAATACGTTTTGAAGTTTTATTACAAAGAAAACGTGCAGAAACTTATATCAAAGTAGCCTAATCACAGCCATCAGAAACTATAAACTGCGGTCAACAAAAAGTACAGCGACCTACTCACTTCCCTCTTTCCTCCCCAGCAACAGGTGGTGAACAGGTGTATAAATTAACTGAGTAGATGGATATCACCGCCCCCATTCATTTGACCCAATTAATTCTATCAATCACTGCCATAATGGAATAACAAACAAACAAGATAACCAAAATATAAATAAGCACAATAATCATTTTTCTCAAGTCATTATAATTCTCCATAAATCAATTCATGGCTCTTACAGGTAGTGACCCACACTTCTCTGCCTCTGATTGGTTAGCCTCCTTGTGTTCCATGCATTCCATACTTACATTCCAAAGCAGCAGAGAGCAGATCAAAATGTCCATTCGAAAGAGAGACAATGTCAGGTCCTTGATTGACAAGAAAATTTGAAAATTACACTTTATATCAAAAAGGTTACCAACCCCTGCTCTAAACCAATAAAAGAACCGTTAACCTTTTTTTGTACATTAAAAAATTATAGTTAAAATGCAAGAGTAGCAATGGATGTTTGACCCAGCCTTGAAGTCAGTTTAGCTTATATGTGAAAAGGTGCAAATATGGAAAATAAATCAACTTCAAAGCAGGCAACGCAATAATCGCCAATATGGGAAGGAAGCTTGTCATTATGCCTTTGATTCAAGATTCAAGATATTTATTCTCACTCCGTTATTGTACAAGTAGGCCTACGCACATGTGAAATAGGGGGCTTCATACAGGCACGCACATTGCTGGTCCTGCATTGATGTGAAAGGATAGAGTGACAACAGGTGACAACAGGCTGATGCCAGTATGCGTTTTTCTGTCCATTTTTATGTGGAAACGATTTATTTATAATAAATTATAGTGGTGCCAGTCCAGATTGCTCCACTGATTCCTCTGGTTTGCTGTCCCCATCTACAGGACAGATGCAGTACTGCTGCAGCCATGTGCGCCCCCACAGAAAATTAAATTGGATGGGATTCTTAACAGATTCTACATGTCTCATTTCAAGTGGAGACAACAACAGCCCTTTATTTATTTGTTTGCTTTTGTTTGCTAGCCTGGGACTTTTTTGGACTGTGAATCCAGATTTTTTTTTAAGCCAGCATTTCTATTAAAGGTCTCCCAAAAATGTTATGTGGTTGCGCAACCAGACATCTGATTGTACTGAAACAAGTATGAAATATAGCCCCAAGCCCAAATTGAACCCCTAATATTGAGGGAAATTTGTAGAGCACGTTCAGGTGTATTTCTGGAGCTATAGCTACCAATATCTGTCATTGGGCCAAATGTCATGTCTCTGCACTCATTTTGATTTACTAGCTATTACATAGTGATGACTACATAGACCCCGCCCATTTTCACCAATTATGGCGAAACCTCTGATTTTGACTAGTACAGCCTCCTTGATATATCGGCCAAGTTCTGCGATCATTGGACAAACAGGTGTGAAGTTATGGCATTTTTTGTGTTTGTCCACGCCCACTTTTGGCATCTGCAGCGCCCCCTTGGCGCCCCCTTTTGCTCAAATTGCAAAATAGCATGTCAGAAATGCCATTCCAGATGAGGCTGAGAAGTTGCAACCGATTATGTGAATGGACTTGATTTATTGCTATAACATGGTTACACCATAGACCCCACCCACTTTCACCAATCATGATAAAACTTCTGATTTTGAGTAGGCTAGTACATCCTCGTTGATATATCTGCCAAGTTTTGCGATCATTCTGGTGCTCCCTTTTGGTCGAATTGGACAAAATTTGGCACACATGGTCAGTGATGATATGCGAACATCTCCCCCAAGTTTCGTGAGGATTCGTTAATCAGACAAGAAGTTATGACAATTTAGGTGAGAGGCCACACCCTCTCACAATTTAAGGGTTGATTTCAGATTTCAAAAATCCAAAAAGCCAACTTTTAGAGTTTGCTCCATAGATGCTACCTAACGATTTTGATGGAAATCAGTCGAACGGTCTAGGAGGAGATCTCAAAAATGTGTTTTCCAAACTTTTTTGAATATCAAAAAAATTAATCCAGGCGGACTTTGAGGGTCCTGAGGCAAATTTGTAGAGCAGGTTCACCTGAACATGTGGGAAAAACTTGCTTGAAAATCGGATAAACGGTGTGGAAATTATGGCCTTTCAAAGTTTGAAATTTTAACCCTTAATTATAGCGCCCCCATCAGGCCGAATCGAAAATTATTTCTTGAGCAGCTATAGACGGTTTTCACCAGAGCGCAACCCCACAGCACTTCCTTTTTCTCAGCATTCGGCAAACTGCAGAAATATTCACTCGACATCGTTACTTTTGTTTTCGCCGCTCAGCTGTATAGACGGTTTTCACGGAATGGTCAGTCCTGCACTTGAATGTTTTTTTTTCTTTTATGTCCATAGCAAACACTGCAACATGAAGTGAGCGGGGGTTCAATTTAGAATGTTTTTGTTGTCAAGTTAAAACCGCACAAGCAATATCTGTCATTGGGCCAAATTTCATGTTTCTGCGATGTAACTCACGGGAATTTGTGTTGAGGCAGAAAAAGGAATAATAATTTTGCAGCACAATAACAATAGGGTTTCAGCCCGTCGGGGCACTCAGATAAGCAATCTGAATAACGTCGCGTCACCAGGCTCTTCCAGAGGAGAAGAGCCTGGTACCATTAGTACAGGCAGGATGTCCCGCCCATGTTCTGGTCCTGTGTTCTGGTCTGCAGTGTTTTCGTTCCGCCATAGAAATGCAGGAGTAGGCAGCCTAACCAGCCAGTCGCTGCGAGTTAGAGAAAAAATAAGAAGCATGGACATACCAAACAAAGTATTCAAAGAAGTAGCCTACTTGAAGAAACTTGCCGATTCAATAACATTACGTCTGAACGGGACGCAAGAATTGAGCGGAATATTTTCCTGGAGTATAGCACTTTGGTTATACGTTCCGGTTCCGCCCATAGCCGGAAGTCTCCGAGCGATGTTTTTACATCCAGACTAAATCTAAATGGCACTTCCATTATATTTGGATCTGACTTCAGACCTGACAAAAAAGCATTAGCCTACCGTTATGTATTATCTTTTCAACAGCGTATTGCTCAGCAGCGAACATTTATGGCCCCAGGAATGTTTTCATCCTCTCCATAAAATTAAAAGACACTTGTTTTTCTGTATTGTCCAATCACTGCAGAAAACATGTCTGTAGCTTGTTTGGACAAACCCTGCCCCTTGTGAGAGATGCCAAACTGCATTGAGATGCTACTACCGTATTAGGGGCTAGAAACAATTTTAAACCCAGGACTACATCTACCGTATTTCACTCAAATGTTTTATACCATTGTGTATTGTGCATTTTTACACCACTGTATTTTTGTCTGAATATGGTCCAATATAGCATAACAATTATCAATGGTGTGGCTCTTGCCAAATTATGAAACTACTCTGGTAGGACCCTATGACATTTCAAAGTTGTTAAATTTTAAATTGGATTTAATTGAGATTTTATTTATTTATTTATTTATTTATTCATTTATTCATTTATTTATTTATTTTATATTGGATTACATATTACTCAGTGTAATGTCAAGAATGCAGCTGCTCCCCCAGGCTATGTACATGCCACCATAGAAAAGTCACCAGTAAAGTCCCCCCCTTAATGAAATACAGATTAAAAAAAAACTCCCAGGGGAAGCATCATGCACCTTTACCACCCCCACCCTTTACCACCCCCACCCCCCCAGCATCAGACTTTTAACAATCATTTCTGTCACATTTCTGCTTCAAAAGAGACAGAAAAGCCTGGAGAGAGGAGATGTAACAAGCAGCAAACAGGACGATTTTGAACCCAAGATGCCACCAGCACAGTCCAGAAGTTGCCCTTTCAGAGTCTGTGCAAGGCCTACTTCAGTTCAGAGACATCACTGCTGTGAAGGTCAATGATGGTAAAAGGGTGAGATGAGACAGGCCTTTTTTTTTTTACAGCAGCCATTTTGTGTCTAAAGGCACAGAAAACACAGGTGCAACCAAAACATGAATGAGGGTTTGCAACTTCCAATCCATTTAAGTGTTCCAGTGCTGGGGCCTTCATTAATGTTTTGGTTGCACCTGTGTTTACCCTGCCTTTTAGAAACAAAATGGCTCCTGTAAAAAAAAAAAAAAAAAAAGACCACTGGTACTGGATTGAGGAGGTAGGGTGAAATATACAAGGATACATCTTAAGCTAGAGGTTGCCAGGGAGTTTAGGCGTGATAAAGTAGTTGGAGGTGTGGAAATTGAATTGGGTCTAGATTTGTATAGTTCTTCTCCCTGTTCCGCCCAGTGCTGAAACAGAGGTGGGGTGGGCTGATTTGCTCTCCCCCTGGTGCTGTGGGAGTGTCAGGGTGTTGAGACGTGTGTGAGCTGCGTTCAGTGTCAGATGTTGCATGCCTCAAAGCTCTCCAGTTCCTATGCCGTAAGAGGTTCCAGACCTTCAGTGGCACTCAGCCAAACCAGCAGAGACAGGTTCCTCCAACTATGGGGTCAAAGATTTCTCTCTCTCTCTCTCTCTCTCTCTCTCTCTCTCTCTCTCTCTCTCTCTCTCTCTCTCTCTCTCTCTCTGTGTTCTGCCAATATTGTAACAGAGAAGGAACTCCCCCTGTCCTTCTCTGAGTATCAGCTTTCTGTGACAGTAACCAAGACCCCATGTACTAACTCTGACCTAAACCCAACTGCTCCAAATATAGACACCAGAGACATAGGGGCAGAGGGAGAGAGAGCAAGAGCAAGAGAAGAGAGAGAGAGAGAGCAAGAGAGAGAAATGACTAAGTTGTTATTTCTCTACTTTATATTCCATTTCTCTGATTCATGTTGTTTTGTATTTTCTGTTGCTCATTTCCAGTTTCTGTCCCGTTAAACCTCTGGGCTTATTTCTGTCTCGGCGAGGCCCAGTGTGCAGTCTGCAGATTTTCCATTGTAGTTGAGTTTTAGTGGTGCTGCTGCTGCATGGGGATACACTTTCATCAAAATGAGCTCTTATTGATCTAATCCATTGGTTCCCAAACTGTGGGCTCCGCCTGGTTTTGTTTTGTTTTGTTTTTTATTTTACATGCACATTAACCCTGAGGAGTCGCCGGGTTGGGCTGATTTTCAGAAATACCGTGATATTTGGGAAATATCACAATTTTGAACATTTACTTTCAGAGGCTGCAGCAGGCTCAGGTTGGTATACGCAGTGGAAGTGGTCCCTGGGAAATTTGGTTTGGTACGTAATGGTACTTGGATGGAAAAGTTTGGGAACCCCTGATCTAATCTATATATTTATTATTGTGTGTTTCTGAAAATTCACATGATGTAAGGCAGTATTCCTTCCTCTTCCTCTTTCACATTTTGTTTACTGAACCCTGTGCCAGCACTTCCTCTTGCTATTTTCAATTATATAATTGCATGTTGATATAAATGTCTGATTATGTAATTGAGTCTCTAATAGGAGGATGGATTCAGACATGATGATGTGAGAGAATGTCTTGAGTATATCCCAGCATGAATGGTTGTGATATAAAACAACATGGACACTAATAGGCGAATGTGAAATGCTACAATGGTTCGTGGTCGTATATCACAAGTGCAAAACTGGGTCTGCGATGATGGTGCAGACAGGTCCTCCTATTTCTTAGACACGCACAGGCCACATGAGACCGGGAGAGAGTTGTCATCTGCTTGACTGCTGCCACACACTATAGTTTCCATGACCCGATAAGTATCTATATCCGTCCTTAAACTGTCCTAGAATGTGATAGTGTGATTTAGTGTGTGTGTGTGTGTGTGTGTGTGTGTGTGTGTGTGTGTGTGTGTGTGTGTGTGGGTGGGTGGGTGGGTGTGGTGTGTGTGTGTGTGTGTGTGTGTGTGTGTGTGTGTGTGTGTGTGTGTGTGTGTGTGTGGGTGGGTGGGTGGGTGTGGGTGTGTTGGTTGGTTGGTTGGTTGATTGGTTAATTGGTTGGTTGGAAGGGGAGGTGGGGGGCACTTGCCGGCCACCTATCTCCTCAATGGAAATTATCGTTCATTGAATTTTCTTCTGTTCTGTTAACTCAGCCTTTTAAAGTATTCAGAGCAAGGTTATTATAGTTAACGAAAACTAACGAAAAAACGAAAACTAGAATTGAAAAAACATGAAATAAACTGAAATAAAAATAAAAACTAAGCTTTACAAAAAAACGATAACTAACTGAAACGGTATTGTGTGTTTACAAAACTAACTAAAATAAAATAAAATTGAAGAGAAAATGTCCTTAGTTTTAGTCTTTGTCAGTTTACAGTATTTCATACATAATAAGCCTATATTTTGAGTGGAGATTAAATCTATTTTCCTAGATCTATCATATTGTATGACCCTTTTGAATCTCACCCCTGACAAACACCCCATATTACAAAAAAAAGAGGAAAGGGGCAAAAAAAGACTAAAACTAACACTGAAACTAATAAAAACTAAACTAAAACTAAGCATTTGCAAAAAATTAAAACTAAACTAAACAATCAAACCCACCTTAAAAACTAATGAAAACTAAACTGAAATTGAAAACAAAAAGTCAAAACTAATAAAAATAAAAACGAATGAAAAAATCCAAAACTATTATAACCTTGATTCAGAGCAGCTATATATAGGCCGACACAAACTCTTGGTAGGCTACAACACACACACACACACACACACACACACACACACACACACACACACACACACACACACACACACACACACACACACACACACACACACACACACACACACACACACACACACACACACACACACACACACACACACACACACACACACACACACACACACACACACACACACAGAGCAATGCTGTACACATCCCACTATCAGTACCACCTACTCACAGCAGTCCTCCATAACCACCTGACTGATGCTGATGTGCACAGATTTCCTCCTGGTAAGACCATCCTGATCACATCACCTCACATTCTGATGGAGAATGTGAGGTGATGTGATCAGGATGCTACCAGGGAAAAGATTTCCACTAGACTAGGCCTATCTTCAGTGGAGGCTGTCCATCAGGAGGAAGCCATAGACTACAGAAAGACAGAAAGAAAGAAAGAAAGAAAGAAAGAAGGAAAGAAAGAAAGAAAGAAAGAAAGAAAGAAAGAAAGAAAGAAAGAAAGAAAGAAAGAAAGAAAGAAAGAAAGAAAGAAAGAAAGAAAACAAACAAACAAACAAACTAGGCTACATTCTTTGTAAATAAGAGTTTCTTACAAACAAGGCCTGCAAACTAACGGCCAGTGGGTATCAATTATGCTTAGGATTTGCCGATCCTCTAGTCTAAGGATTAGCTCCAACCTAACAACATAACCATACAGTTAGGCCCCAGTGTAAGCTTACATTTTGATTGATTGATTGATTTTCTTTATTTAAGTGTCATGCTTCGAATGAAGCCCAGCCCACATGGGCTTAGAGGACACTTTTACTGTTCATCATTTAAACAAACAATGATCAAAACATAAAACCAACAGAAAACACCCAAAATACATACAGTAAAGTTGTACAGCATGAAAACCACCACCTGAACCTACTTAAAGAGCTGTGCTTGCCTTCTATTCCAGGCCCTAGAGATAAAGTTAGCAGTCTTAAATACCTCAGTCTTAAACAACCACTCCAACCACTAGGCTAGTGGTTCGCTAGTGCATTGACGTGATTATGAGACTAAGTGCACGTTCACACCATACGCCAATCCCACGCCAACACGCCTCACAGTGTGAACACTGTGAGGCAGTGTGCAAAAAGGGTCATCAACGTCTCTATTGCCTGAGAAAACTGTCCCGTCTTTACATAGACAAAACCATGTTGACCCTCTTTTACCGGGCCTATGTTGAATCGATCCTGTCCTTCTCTCTTGTGTCATGGTTTGGTAACCTGTCACTGAAAAACAGAAACGCTCTGAACCAAATTGTGAAGTGGGCTAGTAAGCTTATAGGTGAGCCTCAACTCAACCTATCAGTTATCTACTGCTCACAGCTGCAGTGTAAAGCCAGCTCTATTCTACAACACTGTTCCCATCCCTTACACAGTGAATTCCAGCTCCTTCGCTCTGGCCGGCGGTTTGCGGTCCCTCGCTGTAGGACCAAACGCTACAAAAGCACTTTTGTACCTGCTGCCATTGCACTGCTAAACAAAGCTGTTACAGGATGATTTTTGTTCTATTTCTTATTCTTACTCCGCACATACATGACACTCTGAGGGTCTCATGAGTAGCTACATGTGTGTGTGTGTGTGTGTGTGCGTGCACGAGTGTGCGTGCACGAGTGTGCGCGCACAAGCGTGTGCAGAAGCACTTTAGTCTTTCAGCACTTTAGTGTCCTGTCACAAAGCACTTTATCATGGTTTTTTACTTTGATCTTACTGTATTTTAATGTGCTCTATTGTATTGATGCTTGTTTGATGTCTTGTGATTTCGTATGTCTTACTTTTATCTTCTGGACAGCTGAACTTCCCGTCTGCATAACTATTTTACCCTCGGGTACTAATAAAGAAACCTTGAAACCTTGAACCTTGAATGTATCTTCTCAATGTTCACAAACACAACTAGCTGCTGTCAGCCAACAGTAGCTCCAAGATGAGTCCGCCATTCTCCGTGGCCTCACCAGCTAGCCGACTGCTTTGCTCAATCGCAGTCCAGTTCAGCGTGTCAATCAGGATCTAGTCTTGTTTGCCAGACTCTCTCCGTTTTGCGCTGTACCAGCACAGGAGAGAGTCTATCCTCTTAGGGTGCTTTCTCACTGGCGCCCAGGTACCGTTCCCGAGCACACTTGTCCCCAAATTTACCCCAGTTTCGGAACATTTGATGAGTGTGAACGTTGCGTTCCGTTTCGTTCCGCGCCCGGGCGCGCAACAGGGAACCGTGACAGGATCCACTTGAAAAGGTGGTCTGGGGAGCGCTTTTTATTGTGCCCGGGCACGGAACACTTGCGAGTGTGAAAGCCAACCGTTTCGAACCTCATAGTCAGCACTCCACAGTTACTTCAGTAACTTCACACGGGCGAGGATAAACTCCAGGCATAGTTGATGATGAAAGTGCACTCTGTTCCGTTTCCAAGCACGGAAGAAATGTTAAATGTGAAAGCTGACCAGGGGAGAGGGGAGGGAGGGCAATCGTTCCCGGGTGCGGAATGGAACGGAATGGAACGGAACGGAACAAAAGCAATCGTTGCCAGTGAGAAAGCAGCCTCACTCTCACTCTGGTATAGCGGCCGGGGGGAAATGCTCCGTTATCTTACAACCATCTACCGAAAGTACCAAGTGCTTTATTGCACAATCCAAAGCTTTATACAAACTTGCCATTTTCAGCGTGCAGCAATGCTAGCGTTGTTTGTTGTTTCACAGCAGCGGACGCATTTGAGAGTGGACACGCAGGGAGCGGAAATGGATTTCCCTTCGATCCGACTGAAATGGTCGGAGCCAATGCAGAGCTTATCCATGCAGCCTGCTTCCAGTGAGTCAGACCAATCAGTATCTGATACGTCCCTTCTCACAATCACAGACTGTGGTCATCAGCAGCCACTAAATAGAGCCACGTCATCTTTACCCCATTATGTAGTTGTCAGTACTGTCCCTGCAACTCTATGCCTTCACCTAAATCCATTTAAATCAGGACATACTAGAGACAAGTGAATGAATAAAATAATATTTATTACAATAGCTAATGAATGATACATTACAGAAAATATGATGAGAATTAGTCTTAGTCTTTGGCGCTTAGACATCACAGGGAGATATTGAGATAGAGCTGGATCAGCCATGAGCAGCAGCCAGATAGATCCCCCTGTAGAGTCTAGATACTGGTGGTGGTGATGGTGATGGTGATGCCTCTCCTTCTGAAACTGATGACTCTTCACACAGAGGAATCTGATGGGTCTGGGAAGACTGGGTGGAGAAGGGGAGGTGGAGGGTGCGAGACTGTCGGCAGCAAGGTTGGGAGACTGAACGGGATAGAAAAAGGCATATTTAAGAAGACAACAGCCATGTGATTGGCTTACAATGGGGGTTGAAAAGAAATGTGATAGGCTTACAATGGAGGCATGTGGGGTGAGAGGTAATGTGACGCTATGCTATTGGATAAAAGAGACAAGGCGGCAAACAGCTGATTATTCAATGAAGCCCGGAAGTTGACAGGTTTATTTTGAGCGTGTGAGCAGATTTGAAGGGGTGGAGTGAACTGAGCAAGTGTAGAGTGCAGATTATAGTCTTCCTGACTGAAACTCCCTCAGAACTACATATCATTCTAGATGTGAAGGTATTTATCACTGTCAGCAAAATCTGAAATAGATCCTAAGAATTAAACATTTAAGTTTAGGTTTATTAGGATCACCAACTGTAGTTGGTGATGCCTTCACCTAAATCCATTTCAATCAGGAAAGACTAGAGACCAGTGAATGACAATTACAATAGCTAATGAATTAATAACATACATGCCTGAAGAAGCGAAGATGGATTTCTAAAAAATTAAGGAAATTATCTCTAATATCATGATTGATAATTTCCTGTCTGAAGGGTGTAGCATAACAGAGTTGCTATTAACAATTTGTTGTTGAGCAACACAGCCTACCGGTAAGTATTTCAATTAATTTTGATTAAGTTTTAACTTGACTCAGCCAATCAATTTGAAGACACAATAACACGTTATATTTTAGAAATCACTTTGGCTTCACAGCTCTCCACAATTGTTCCCTCAAGACACGTCCCCTGTATCAGTGATTCTCAAAGTTGGGTCCGGGGACCCCCCCAGGAGCCCTTGAGAGGGTTCCGTAAGTAACACAATGACAGAATGTATGACTATTTTGGTCATGGGTTTCATACATTTTCTGTAATCAAACATTTAAAAGCTAAAATCTGATCAAATGGGGGTCTGTGGTCTAATTTGTGTCAGTTTAGGGCTCCTTGATATGGAAAAGGTTTGAGAACCACTGCCCTAAATGTCACATCTCGTAGGGTTGTGTGTGCTCAGCTCGCAGTTACGAACCTTCCGACCGCCCTGAAGGCAGCATGAAGCAATAGAGCTGGCCTGTGTGCTGCGTCAGGGAGAGGCATCGATATGCAGCTGACAGGGAGGTGGCTCAGCTGACACTGGTGCTGGACTCCTCGACTTAACACACATCCACCTCTCTCCTTTCATTTTTCACTGCACTTTTCACCCTTTATCAAGATGACCGTGACTCATCGTGACCCGCCGCCAATGACCTATGCCAAAATGAGAGGGCTTGTGTCATTCTTCTCAAGTAAGTCCACCATTTATTTTCAAGGCTTCACTGGCTTTGCTTTTCAATATAAACTAGGCTACCCAATTCCTTAGCCCACAGGGAGGTTGCCAGCACAACTGGAGAGAAAAGCAGGTCGTCACCATTGACTTCAGTACAATGCTGATGAGAAAATTTTCATTTTTGGGTGAACTGTAAAAAAAAAGCAGTAGTATTCCTATAATAGCCTACTACATTATAGAATCATGATATAGTCTAGCACATATTACAGCAAAAGAATACAAAATATTCCAGTAGGCTAAAGGAATATTACAAAATAGGAGATAAAAAAAAACACCATATGTGGGTGACAATAAAGTCTGAATATAATGTTGAATACCACAGACACACATAAGTCTATAAAAAGAATTCCTATCATAATTAGGGTGGTTTTCTTTCAACATTATGGGGGGAAATCAAATACAAGACAGACATAAGACATAATTTAAATGGGTAGGTAATAATATATTTACAACTTAATACATATAGATGACATGGTGAACATTGAATGAGGCCAAAAGTATAGATGACATGGTGAGCATGAGGCATTATGCATTCAGCTGGCTCTCTTACGTAAGGGAATAACCCCCCTGCATGTCTGCTCGCCTGTCTTACAGCTCTGCTCAAGGGGAAGAAAAAAGGCTTCAGGGACTTCATACACAAACTGGTTTCTAATCAGCTCTGTCAACAGTAAGTCAACCAAACTTCATGTTGGATGTTGTTTTTTTTTTTTGGTATTTTGTTTTAAAGATTTTCATCCAAACGACTGACCCACGTGTTACTGTTGTTGACCTCGTGAAGCCTGGACAGTCACAAAGTCTTCAGGCAAGAGAGCAGCCAGAGAGGAGAGAGGGAGGAGAACGTGAGTACAGGAAGGCTTTTTAAACAACTGTACTGAGGAAACTAAAATGTGATCCTTCTCTTTCTTTCCGCAGAGCTCAGTGACGCCTGATGGCTCTCAGTAAGTGCTTTTTTCTTTGACTGAAATGCAGAAATATGGCAGGAAAAAAAGGTTGTGCTTTGCCTCACATGATTGTTTCTGTAGCCTGTGCCTCTGTATGATGAGACAAATCTGACACTTTTCTGTTGTCTTGTTAACCAGGGTGAAACCATCAGATTTCCACTACCTCAACGTCATCGGCAAAGGAAGCTTTGGAAAGGTGGGGATCTTCTGCTTATGTAAGTCTTTAGGCTTGTGCTTGTGAGTTTGGTGTCAGGTCTTGATGTGACTTGGTTCAAACTGTTGCAGGTGCTGCTGGCTAGACACCAAAAAAGTGGAGGCTATTATGCTGTGAAAGTGCTACAGAAACAGATCATTGTCAAGAGGAAAGAGGTAAAATATCAGCATCTATCTATCTATCTATCTATCTATCTATCTATCTATCTATCTATCTATCTATCTATCTATCTGTCTATCTGTCTGTCTGTCTGTCTGTCTGTCTGTCTGTCTGTCCGTCCGTCCGTCCGTCCGTCCGTCCGTCTATCTATCTATCTATCTATCTATCTATCTATCTATCTATCTATCTATCTATATATCTATCTATCTATCTATCTATCTATCTATCTATCTATCTATCTATCTATCTATATATCTATAAATCTATCTATCTATCTATCTATCTATCTATGTATCTATCTATCTATCTATCTATCTATCTATCTATCTATCTATCTATCTATCTATCTATCTGTCTGTCTGTCTGTCTGTCTGTCTGTCTGTCTGACCACCTGTCTGTCTGTCTGTCTGTCTGTCTGTCTGTCTGTCTGTCTGTCTGTCTGTCTGTCTGTCTGTCTGTCTGTCTGACCACCTGTCTGTCTCTCTGCAGCAGCGGCATGTGATGGTTGAGAGGAACGTGCTGCTGAAGGGGCTACAACATCCATTCCTGGTGGGACTGCACTTCTCTTTCCAGACATCAAACACTCTCAACTTTGTCCTGGACTACGTTAACGGAGGGGAGGTGTGTACAGTGTGTGGTGGGTTCATAATCAGAGGGGAGGTGTGTACAGTGTGTGATGGGTTCATAATCAGAGGGGAGGTGTGCACAGTGTGTGATGGGTTCATAATCAGAGGGGAGGTGTGTACAGTGTGTGGTGGGTTCATAATCAGAGGGAGGTGTGTACAGTGTGTGATGGCTTCATAATCAGAGGGAGGTGTGCACAGTGTGTGATGGCTTCATAATCAGAGGGCAGGTGTGCACAGTGTGTGGTGGGTTCATAATCAGAGGGGAGATGTGCACAGTGTGTGATGGCTTCATAATCAGAGGGCAGGTGTGTACAGTGTGTGATGGCTTCATAATCAGAGGGGAGGTGTGTACAGTGTGTGATGGGTTCATAATCAGAGGGAGGTGTGCACAGTGTGTGATGGGTTCATAATCAGAGGGGAGGTGTGCACAGTGTGTGATGGGTTCATAATCAGAGGGGAGGTGTGCACAGTGTGTGATGGGTTCATAATCAGAGGGGAGGTGTGCACAGTGTGTGGTGGGTTCATAATCAGAGGGGAGGTGTGTACAGTGTGTGATGGGTTCATAATCAGAGGGGAGGTGTGCACAGTGTGTGATGGGTTCATAATCAGAGGGGAGGTGTGCACAGTGTGTGATGGGTTCATAATCAGAGGGGAGGTGTGCACAGTGTGTGATGGGTTCATAATCAGAGGGGAGGTGTGCACAGTGTGTGGTGGGTTCATAATCAGAGGGGAGGTGTGTACAGTGTGTGGTGGGTTAATGATCAGAGGGGAGGTGTGCACAGTGTGTGATGGGTTCATAATCAGAGGGGAGGTGTGTACAGTGTGTGATGGGTTAATGATCAGAGGGGAGGTGTGTACAGTGTGAGGGGAGGTGTGCACAGTGTGTGATGGGTTAATGATCTTAGGGGAGGTGTGTACAGTGTGTGATGGGTTCATAATCAGAGGGGAGGTGTGTACAGTGTGAGGGGAGGTGTGCACAGTGTGTGATGGGTTAATGATCTTAGGGGAGGTGTGTACAGTGTGTGGTGGGTTCATAATCAGAGGGAGGTGTGTACAGTGTGTGGTGGGTTCATAATCAGAGGGGAGGTGTGTACAGTGTGTGATGGGTTCATAATCAGAGGGGAGGTGTGTACAGTGTGTGATGGGTTAATGATCAGAGGGGAGGTGTGTACAGTGTGTGATGGGTTCATAATCAGAGGGGAGGTGTGTACAGTGTGTGTGAACACTTTGTCTTCTCTGAGCAGATTTTTTTTTTTCACATTTTCTCCCCAAATGTACTTGGCCAATTCCCTGCTGTCCCGGTCGTTGCTCCTCCCCCTCTGCCGATCTGGGGAGAGTTGTAGACTACCACATGCCTCCTCGAATACATGTGCAGTCGCCAGCCGCTTCTTTTCACCTGACAGTGAGGAGTTTCATCGGCAGGACGCATGGGAGGATCCCGCTATTCCCCCCCAGTTCCCCTCCCCGCTGAAGAGGTGCCTCGATCGACTAGCGGTGGCACTATATTGCAGCAACCAGGACACATACCCGTAATCCGGCTTCCCACCTGCAGACACGGCCAATTGTGCCTGTATGGACGCCCGACCAAGCTGGTGGTAACACAAGGGCTCGAACCTGCCACCCTCGTTTTGGTAGGCAAGATTCTACCGCTGCACTACCCGGACACCCGAGCACAAATCTTCTTTTTCCACTTTCATAATTTCTCCCATTTTCATCCCTCCTCTCTCTCGCTCGCTCGCTCTCTCTCTCTCAGCCTCCATTCTACAGCCGCAGCAAAGTGGAGATGTTTGAGAAGATAATTCATGCTCCTCTAAAGCTCCACAGTGGAGCATCTCCAGCTGCCCGCTCTCTGTTGGAGGGACTGCTGGAGAGGGACTGCTCCAAACGCCTAGGAGCGACCCAGGACCTTGTACGTATGAAAACATATAGGGACAAAAAATGATTTATACACACGCACGCACGCACACACACACACGCTAATTTGTTTGTATCACCAGGTGGAGCTGCAGAGCCATCCATTCTTTGAGTCCATCAACTGGCACGACCTCCTGGCTAAGAGAGTGGCCCCTCCCTTCATCCCCAAAGTGGTAAGAGTGTTTCAGACATGGGTGACCGGCTTTATTGTTTTTAACCAAATATACCTGAGTGTTTGTGTGTGTGTTCCTTCACCTCCTCTCAGACTGGCCCCTGTGACATCCGCTACATCGACCCTGAGTTCACACTACAGCCTGTGCCTGCCTCTGTGGGCTTGAGTGACAGGTGTCAGGGGGGCGGAGCTAATGAGGTCTTCCCAGGATTCTCCTACATGCATCCAATGGAGTGTGAGGTGGCAGAGTCGCTTCCATAACTCACCTTCACCTTGAAACCTACTGCGTAAATCAGTGGTTCTCAACCTTTTTGAGCCACGACCCCCAAAAACCTTTAGGGTGGGGTAACCCTAACCCAACCGAACGACTTACCAGTGCGCACGCATTCACACACTGATTTCACACACTCACTGAAATCTTTTTTATACAGTTTATAGTTTATATAGCTTTATATACAATACTTAATGGTATGGGAGATGTAATCATGATGGGAATAAAACAGAATAAAATCATTTTATTTATTTTTTGACAATCATCCTTCGACCCCCCAAAAATAATCTTGCCCACTGGTGTAAATAATGGGCCTATGGCAGGCCAAATCTTTTTTAGGGCATGTTTATTTTTACATATTAACTTATTTTATTACATTACATTTTTACAATTATTTCTTAAACCAACACTGCATTATTTCATGAAATGTGTGCATTTCATAATACTTGGCATTAAGTAAGCACTTTTATATATTTATTACTGTTACTGGAACACTATCTAATGAATTTGTATACTGTATTTATTGTAATATGAAATAGGCTGGTCACTATTTCACCTCACTACCTAGTGTGTCAGAAGATGAGACAATAAAGACTCCATCTAAAGTGGTTTATTTGTGTCAGGTTTATGTGTGTCACACTTTACAAATACACTACAGACACACGTATTGCAACTTTCCCATTTACATCTGAGCGAATCAAAGATAGCAAAGGTTCTGACCGTACAAAAGTTAATAGTCGCAGGCCATCGTAAAATTACAGAGGCAACGTGCATCACAAACACAAAAGGGAGAGGACTGTTATGGCATGTACATTAAGAACAACAGGATGCCGGTCTGACAACATGTTGATGCACAAAGTGGCCCCAACTCAGACTTGAAACATTTCATTTAGAGCCTGTTTTATAGGCCTACTGTCAAATCCAGATCAAGTCCAGCACATCAGAGAATGTAATAGGCGTCTCCAGGCACATCATGTTTGTCTGATCCTTCTATTCCACTCCACAACCAAATGGAGAGCCAAAGTGAAACGTCACTTCCTGCTTTCTCCCTGTACGAGCGCTGCGAAAAATATGAATGGCGATGGACGGAGAATAAGGTTACTTTTTTGATCCCGTTTGAATTGTGCCACGGGGTGCCAACGCTAATTGTGTCAATTTAAAACATAACTTTGCATGTCAAGAAAGTCACAGTTTGTCGTCAAACTGAAACGTAGGGGTTAGTTTCGTATAAAAACTACATAGCTCGTGGAAGCTCGTCTTCAGCTTTGCCGGTAGAGAAAGTGACGTCACTTAGGTGACAGTGCATGTAGTCTTTCTGATTTATAACTTCTAGTGCAACAGTTTGGCGACAAACTGCGACTTTCTTGACATGCAAAGTTATGTTTTAAATTGACAAAATTAGCGTTGGCACCCCGTGGCACAATTCAAACGGGATCAAAAAAGTAACCTTATTCTCTGTCCACCGTCATTCATATTTTTCGCAGCGCTGGTACAGGGAGAAAGCAGGAAGTGACGTTTCACTTTGGCTCTCTATATGAAACAGCTTTGGTTCAGGATGCGTGGAGAGATAAGAGGGAAAGAGAGTTTGTGTTCTGTCTGTCAGTAGATGCTGAAGGAAGGGTAGCTCTGGTCACTCTGGCAGGTGAAGTACGCTATCAGCTGACCGTTGCAGATCATCAGAAACAATCCGCTTCCTAGGAACAACAGAAACTTGGAGCGTTAAAGGGGCTCTTTGATGATTTTCACCCAGTTTTGTAACATTACAGAATTTGTAGTAGTATTATGCAAATTAATGTTTAACTTCACAGAACTTCCTGGTCCAGATGATGTCATAATGATGTCATTTGGTCCAGAAAGTTCTGTAAATGAAGGTAGAGAGCGCAATAATAGTAATAGTCACTGTTGCTTTGGATAAAAGCTTCTGTTAAATAATGTCAAAAATGTAATTTAGTGACACCATGCCAAAAGTGCTCCAAATGACATCATTTGGACCAGGAAGTATTGTGAATGAACCTGTAGCTCTCGGTCGAGGCAAGATGGAGGGAAGTTAAGCATTGTTCATTTGCATAATATACTACCGATTTTGTAATGATAGCTGGTTGAAAATCGTCAAAGTGGCCCTAAGGAGAACTGATCTAATAAAGCTGAATGTGAATATCTGAGGCCTAGTAGTTCTTACCTAAAGCCAGCCACCACTGCCACACCATGGGAAACTCTAACATCACTGTCAACACACATTAAAAACATGCCGTTTAAACAACACTTGTGTATGCGTGCACGTATGCATGTATGTCCACTGCATGTCTTCACCTAGGCTGGTGAGCAGTACATGCAGGAGTGTGACAGTGAGGGCATAGTCCCAGACCCGCCTCCTCACCACCGCCGCAAACAGCAGACCGCTGCAGAAATAGGTGAGCTCCAAGGACAAGAGGTTCACTGAAGGATACGTCACAACAAGAAGAGGTATGAGAGAGCGGGCAAAAGTTCACGTTCACTGTTTAAATCATGTTTATGCATGAAGCACACTCACCCAAGTATTTGGCATTGGATTCAGTCGGCTCCGTCTTAAAGTCAAAAGGAATCAGTCCGTCAAAGTGATCCAACCTGAGAGAAATGTGGGAAGCAATGTGGGAACTTAAATATCCAAAAGAAGGAAAATTCATGGGAGAAGACCAGCATATAGAAGTAAATGACATTGTAAGCCTTACGTCATTTACTTCCCATGTTGTCTACCTATATGAAGTCTCCATGAATAGACTGTGGTGGACTTATGGAAGTGGCAGAAGAAGGTGAAGGTTTGAGGTTAGGGCGGTGTGTGTGTGTGTGTGTGTGTGCGTGTGTGTGTGTGTGTGTGTGTGTGTGCGTGCGTGATTCTTACCTGAAGGCACCAAAGCACACACTTCCAATCATGTAGTAGAGGGAGTAAAATATGACCAGACAGAGCAGCAGATGCACGAGCACAGTCTGTGGGGAGGCGGGGGAGAGACAGAGAGAGAGAGAGTTTTGCAATAGGACCTGTCCTGTCCAATAGGCCAGTGGTTCTCAAACTTTTTCACATCAAGGACCCCTAAACTGACACAAATTTGACCACAGACCCCCATTTGATAAGATGTTGTCCCAGGGTCCCCCGTCTGATAGGATTTTAGCTTTTGTGACGGCCTTCCCACTCTCCTGGCCCTGTCTTGCAGGAGCCTGGTGTTGGGGTCATTAGGCTGATTGGGTGCATCTGGGCCTGGTGCAGTCATTGGGCTTAAGAAGACCTTCAGACCATTCAGTCTCTCTCCTCACCTTCCTTGAGCCAGGTTGTAACATGAGGGGAGTCATACACCAAAGTAAAAGTTAGAACAAACAACCATGTATTAACTCAAACTAAGGGAAACTAGACAACAACAAACAAACCGAATAAAGGGTGCATCATGTGGAGGGAGAGAGAGTGAATGGTCTGAAGGTCTTCTTAAAGCCCAATAAGTGCACAGGGCCCATGCACATAATCAGCCAAACCCCACACCAGGCTCAAGCAAGACAGCTAGGGCCAAGAGAATGGGAGGGTCATCACACTTTTAGATGTTATTACATAAAGTAAATGAAACCCATGACCAAAATAAATTAAGTTATACATTCGATTCTGTCATTGTGTTACTTATGGTTGGAATTCTAGAGAAAATGACCCTTTTTGCTGGGGACCCCCTGGAACCCCTTCCCCTGGGGGTCCCCGGACGCTACTTTGAGAGAACCATTGCAATTAAATAGGCAACCAACCCAGGCCAGCACCACATAAATGATGTTCCATGTATATAGCTAACAGAACATCAAAACATAAACCTGGAGCTGTGCTGTGCGCAGACCATAGGCTCATAGGCTGCAGTGCGAGGGATGTGCGCTTGGTGAGCGAGCACAACGACTCGCTGAAAAATATGAATCTAGTCGGCTGCACATAATTTAAATTTTACGTTATATTCAATGACACATCCAATATGATAAAAGGCAGTAATCTCAAACCCTAGATCAGATATAGCCTGTTATATTTATCCTCGTTTCCTTGTTGTTTAATCGCACTTGACTTTGCAGCAGGCGAGCCCGACAGTTCTTTCCAAACGACACGTCAGATTTACAGGTGTAAATCATTGACACGCAGATTGTCTCCTTACCTTCGAGTCGACCACTTTGCCTTTGAATGCCATCTCATGGTTTGAATTTGATGTTATATTGTAAATAATATAGGCTGCAGCAGGCTGCGACCATGTTAGTCCCTCAGAGTTTAGACTTCTTCCGCCATCTAGCGACCAACAGGAGAATGGCGTCTTCTTTTTTATTTCACTGTTATCAACTACTGGCCTACGTCAGGGCGGCCTTGTTAGCTGAATGAAGGTCTTTTCTCAAAACATAACTCTTTGGGAGCAAATTATGTCACGACTTGGTGTTTCAAGCAATATGACTTGGTGTTTCCAGCATATCATGGCTGAAAATGGCCCATATAATATCCTTATTCAGAGGAAATTAGCCTCTCCCTATATGGATGAATATACTGCTAAAGAGGTTACATTTTGGTTTAACAACCATACATTTTAGCCTACCAGCAGCCCATTCAATCAATCAGTCCATTACGAAGCATACTCTTATAATAAAATGTGGAAGAATGTTGTGCAAATCGCAGCAAAAACCATATCCATGGATATCCTATAGAAATAGGCCAGTCACGGTGATTTTTCGTCAGGTCGTCTGGTAAGCTCGGTAAATGTATTCAAATGTTCGACACTTAACGACAGCGGTCTACATGGGCGCAGATATGTGTTGGAGCTGAATTAAACTACAGACTCACAACATATAGGCCATTTGGAGAGAGGGGGTTGTAGCCACATTTTGTTTGGGTGATCTAATGGGCCTGGTGTTTTGTTTTGTTTTATCCAAGAGGGATGGGCGTTTACAAACTAAACGTCGTCTGATGCATCCACCCAGCAAGCTAAGTATGTTTAACGGTGTAAAAGTATTAAACGTTGTAAGCAAAAGCCCCAGATTGTCACTTTGACCACAGAGACCGCTCCAAAACACTGCGGTCTTTGCACTTTCGTGACACACACACACTCACACACAGCCTTTCCTCTAACATTACGGGAGAGCAAAAACAAAAACAAGCGCTTATTAGTTGGCCTACATGTTAGCGCTGAACTGAATGTTGTGCTAATGTGTTCACTCGGGCCTGTATTGACCAGGCATCGATATAGTACTGAAGTTTTCCGAGATCCAAAGTTGTCAGGCAGCGCATCTGACACGCATGCGCATCCTTCTATCCAGCTCTAAATAAGAGTTAAAACAGAAACGAGGTGAGTTCCATAATTTTCAAAGAATACGGCGTCAACGGTCATTTATTGCTGTTATCAATAGCAAAATTTGAAAGACAGGCGTTCATTTTCCGGTGAGCATATGATTTCATTATTTACACTCTGATTTAAAACGGCGAGAATAAATCGTTCTTGCAAGTTTCTATTGAAGAAATTAATCAAGCAACAATGTTGAAGCTCGGAACAATAACGCAGTGTTATTTCGCGTATGTGTCATGTTAGACGAAATATTGACGTTTAATGAAACGCGTTTTTCTATTGTTATTAACCGAGAAACTTATTTATTACGGATTGTCCTTAGCTCGCTACATCCAGTCACAATGCTATCGTCTAGCATCATCAGTTCAGTTGAACGGAGTGGAGCTGCTAGCTAGGAGCGGCTAGCTGGCTGTTAGCTTTGTGTCAGCACAAGCTAGCAACCTGGGCTGACATTCCGTGACAAGGGGAAAGTAAAGAAAATGACCAGAGTGATGGAAAACACTAAATCAGGAAATTACATGGCATGCAATGGCTTTTGTTCGACATGTAGCGGCTTTGTGTGATTTGTTTAAATTGGTAACTTTAGTAATTTACATAGTTTAAACGTGTTGGTGGCCTCTTCCTATGCTCCGCCATTTTGTATAAGACGAATGCTAATCATGGGCGCTCATACACTTTATTTATGGCTAGAATAAAATAGGCGTATTAAGTGCGAAGTCTTAACTTAATCATGATCGAGTAGCTTAGGCTATTGCATACTTTTCACATGGTTATGTCTACCAACAAAACGGAGAATATTCCCTTAATTCAGTGTTGAACATGCGTCAAGACTAAAACGTTATATCGTAAGCTTAGTTGGATTAAAACGCGTTTAAGTTTGGTCAGTCAGCGCAGAAAACAATGTTCTCTTTAAAATTGATAAACAATTTACCACCTCAATTGTTCATAATCGGGCAAACAGCCGATTTTAGGAGATACCGTTAAAACAAGGAAAAGATGAACTTGTGTCGTTAACTTAAAGTTGCCACATCTTTCCTCGTGTTTGTCAATGATCTTGATGAAGGTTTACCCTAATGGGACCGTTTGTGCACGCATTTCTCCTTTATTCGGCGTGCAAAACAATAATATTATTGACTGTTTTGTCTGAAATCGAAGTGCATGGTGTATCCTGCAAGTCAGCACACAGTCGCCATCTAGCGATGATGCGACGCAAGTCAAAATACGCCAGTGCAGGTATAATTTTGTTGTGTAGTTTTGACCACATTCGCCGTAAAAGCAGAAATGGAGACTGCATTACTGTGATAATCATGCATGCATATTCAATCCAATGATGTAGAACAACGGCATAAACGGAATAAGAACTGTGGACCCAACCTCTATTTGTGCATTAGATGACATCTCTGCTGCTTGTTTTTAAACATCTATGACTGGTTTGTCTCGGGTTGAAAAAATAGTCATTGTTGTCACCGCAATTATGCCATTTCAGCTGGTGAGAAGAGTGAAGAAGTTGAAATGACCGACACTCCACCCAGTGATGGCCCGTCCCATGGAGCAGAGTTTGACATGATGGGTGCTTTGGATTGGAAGGATGGCATTGCCACACTGCCAGGCAGCGACATCAGGGTATGCTAGAGATCGTTTTGTGTTTCAGAGAGGGAACATCCCTCATAGTGTGAATGTGTGTCTACTTGTTTCTGTGCACACAGATATCTATGAAAACATACAGTATATTTCTCTATATATCGCTCAGTTCCGCATGACAGAGTTTGGAACTCTGGAGATTGTCACAGACCCAGAGGTCAAAGGGCAGGAGGCAGAGCCTAAATCTGAGACATTGGACCCAGCACCGTCCCACAGTCCCACCCCTCCACCAGAGGGCCAATCAGAGACGGGCACAGCTACGGCACCAGCCAATCGGAGTCCGCCAGGGTCATCTCAGGGTAAAGCAATGACAGCACTGGCTTTATACATGCAATATTGTTATGATAAAGAGCTACAGTATTTAGTTTACTGTTTATTATCTGCTGCTCTACTTGTGTTATGTACAATGAACAGCCTCAGTTTCAGCCCTTCCCTCTGCTCTGTCCTCTAGCCCCTGGCCCTGTACTTCTGTCTCTAGAGGAGGGACCCAGTATGGAGGGCCCTAGTGTGGAGGTCGGTCCCAGTGTGGAGGTTGGCTTCAGTGCAGACATGGGTCAGACTGCGGAGCTGGCGAGGTGCAGGGCCTGTGGTGGCCATGCTCCTCGGGATACCCTCCTTCAGGGTAAATTCTGTAGCTCCATCTGTGCCCAGCCCTCCAGCGGCAGGTAAAGTCACGCTTTTTGAAACGGGCTCATTCCTTTCTCTCTCTCGTGTCTGTTGGATTATTGGGTATGTTGCTCTATTGTGAGCTGAATCTTCTCTGCAGGTCGTCTCCAGGGGAGCCAAGGGAGAGTCAAGCAGTTGAAGGGCTGGGTAAACGAGTGCGTAAAAAGAGGAAGATCTATATGGATTCTGGTGATGAAGAGGAAGACAATCAAGAGGAAGAAGAGGTAAAGAGCAAATTCCCAACATTCATCATCCATTGTATTTCTGCTGTAATGACTGAGGTCTTACATGTGAAAATACTACAGTTTAATTCAAATTGACAGTTGTTGCCAATTACCGATGTCTACTTTTCGGATGCCGACAAAAGAAAAAAAAGAAAAGAAAATGCATTGGGCTTATTGGTAACATGTTTCTGTTGTTTCCCTTTTCACAGGAAAAGGCAAAGACGTCCAAAGGCAGGAGAGCTGCCAAAATTGCCAGGCTGGGTATGTTACAATATACACCTATTTCACACCCAAAGCAGCCATTCTGTATCTAAAACATACAGCGTGCCCCCATATTACAGTCCGGCAAGGAATCACGTTCAGTGGAACGCTGTGAAGCACCGTGAAGAGACTTAACTGTGAAGCGATAAAAGGAGCGACCAAAAAGTAGCGATAGGCTGTCTTGCAGGAAGAATGAGTGGGCGAGATAATCTAATGGCTGCGTTACAGAAACGGTGCCAGGTCCACGGCGTAGATGCTCTCAAGGACGTGCAACAATTGTGTTTGTTAAACAATCCATTGCCACTGTAGAGGGAGTGAGGGAAGGAGAGAATGAGGCAGATGGAGGGCTCAAACGGGTTGTCTCCATTAGAGTTAGAGTCTACAACAATGACTGAGATTTTATATGAATCAGGTTAGGTTCTATAAATGTGCGTTGACATGCACATAGTATTCTGATATTAGATCAAATTGTTCTTGACATTTTATTGCGGTTATTCTGGTATTTCCATGTTTTTGTATACATAATTAAACTTTACCATGTAAATTGAGCTTACCAAAACAGAATACAATTATTATTTTAATATTAAAATAGTCAAAGCACCTCTTTGACTATTTTAACACATGCTTCTGTGTTATCGTTGTATCCCAGATGTCTCGTTCATGTTTCTCATCATGCATCAACTCAAACACAGGATCACTGAGTAATGCCCATATTTGCATGACTCAATTATCAATTGGATGTTGGTGTACTTGCTGAGACACTTAATACTGAACTTGCTTTTTGCCAAACGCCCAGTGACTGCCCCACCCAGTAAGAAACGGCCGTGGAGCTGGCCTGCATACCTGGAAGAGGAGAGGGCCACAGCTGCCCCTGTTAAACTATTCAAAGAGGTATTGCCACACGGACATGTCTCAGTGTTGTATTGTCACTTCTAAGCTTTTGGATGCTTTTGCTTTGTGGGTCCCTCTTGACGCAGCAGTGTACCATGGTGTGTGTCTGTCTTGCAGCACCAGTCGTTTCCTCAGAGCAGGAACAGCTTTAAGGTGGGAATGAAGTTGGAGGGCCTGGACCCCTGTCACCCCTCGCTCTTCTGTGTGCTCACTGTGGCAGAGGTATGGACACCGACATTTTGAGCTGAGGCTTGGCCATTATACTTACCTTTTATCCTTGTTTATATTTAAAGAATCTGCCTTTACCGGTAATCAACCCACTTTGTATCATATATATAATCTGGGTAATATGATAATAGGATAATATAAGCACATGGACAGGCTTCTCTCTCTGTTTACCTCACGGAGAAAAATGCTCCTGCTGCTGCCTGCAGACACTCTGCCCCCGCCAGCTGCAAGTCATTAGGGCTCGTTAAGGCTCTCCATGTGCATAGGGTTAGGGTTAGGGTTAGGGTTAGGGTACAAAATAACAAAATAAAAAGAAACAATAACAGCTGCCCTCTGAGCAGATTCCACGTCTCCAGCAGAACTTCCGCGGCTCCGTTGTGACGTGTTGTGACGTAAAACGCGTCAGAATGGAGCGCTTTGCCAGAGGAGGAAATGGGAGATCTCCGTGAGGTAAACAGAGAGAGAAGGTAAACACTGCCCATGTGCTTATACTACCGAGGTTATTAATGATACAAAGTGGGTTGATTACCGGTAAAGCCGTCCTTTAAGCACTTCAACCCCCTCCTGTTCTCTTCTGGCCCTCCCTCTGCCCCTCAGATCCAAGGCTATAGAGTCAGGCTCCACTTTGACGGCTACCCAGAGTGCTATGACTTCTGGGTCAACGCCGACTCATGGGACGTGAAGCCAGCTGGATGGTGTGAGAAGATGGGACACAAGCTGCTGCTGCCCAAAGGTAATCGCAGACACAGTTGCACACTATCTACCCACTATCACATACAGCACACTATCTACCCACTATCACATACAGCACACTATCTACTAGGGGTGTCACAATATATCGTCCCACGAAATTTCGCGATAGTAAAACGTCACGATATGTATCGTTGAGATGAAATCTCATATCGTGAAAAAAAAAAAAAAAAAAAAAAAAATCTTCAAAAATAGACAAAGAAACGTCTTTGTTTGTTGAAGTTCAATGTGTGGAAAGTAGTTCAGTTGAACAAGTCTCTGAAGAGACACATGAGAAGTTATACAGGAGAGAAACCATTCAATTGAGTTTCTGGCAAAACTGTTTACTTGACAGGAAAAACTGAAGATGCATAAAAAATAGACTAAGAAAAGTCTTGTTGTTTGAGTTTGAAGAAAAACTGAAGATGCATAATGAGAATTTATACTGCTGAGAAACCTTTTAGTTCAAAGTAAATCTAAGTGACGGTGTAACTCATTCTATTTCAAGATAAGCCTTATCTCCAATCTCATGTTTTTTCTAGTTGTTATTGTAATAACAATTTCCCACAACAGCATGTTTTGTATTTGTGCATTTCAAATAAAATACTACTTTTCCAGTCATATATTGTCATTATTCAAGTTTAAAAAAATATTGTTAAAATCGTATCGTATCGTATCGTTATCGTGAACCCAGTATCGTGATACGTATCGTATCGTGAACTGAGTGTATCGTGACACCCCTACTATCTACCCACTATCACATACAGCACACTATCTACCCATATTTCAAAAATAACCAGTGAATCAGAGATGAAAGGCAAGACTAGAGAGTGGCCACAACCATTTTGAGTGTGTTTGTCTTCTAGGTTGTAAGGATGGGGAGTTTAACTGGAGCATGTATGTGAAGAACTGCAGGGGTCAGCTGGCCCCCAAACACCTCTTCAAGAGCCTCAACACGGTGTGTCTCTGTGTGTGTGTGTGTGTGTGTGTGTGTGTGTGTGTGTGTGTGTGTGTGTGTGTGTGTGTGTGTGTGTGTGTGTGTGTGGTTGCACATTTATCAAATTGTTATTTCATCTGTTTGGAGATTGTGCGTTGAATATTCATAGGCTATATGTGTCTTTGTGTTTATTTAGTCTGTGACTCCATCTGGATTTCGTGCGGGGATGAAGCTGGAGGCAGTTGACAGGAAGAACCCATCCCTGATCTGTGTAGCAACCATTGCTGCAGTCGTCGACAACCGACTGCTCATTCATTTTGACAACTGGGAAGACACATACGATTACTGGTGAGAGTCAAACAGCTGGGATGACACAGGATTACTGGTGAGAGTCAAACAGCTGGGATGACACATAGGATTACTGGTGAGAGTCAAACAGCTGGGATGACACATAGGATTACTGGTGAGAGTCAAACAGCTGGTATGACACATACGATTACTGGTGAGAGTCAAACAGCTGGGATGACACATAGGATTACTGGTGAGAGTCAAACAGCTGGGATGACACATAGGATTACTGGTGAGAGTCAAACAGCTGGGATGACACATAGGATTACTGGTGAGAGTCAAACAGCTGGGATGACACATAGGATTACTGGTGAGAGTCAAACAGCTGGGATGACACAGGATTACTGGTAAGAGTCAAACAGCTGGGATGACATAGGATTACTGGTAAGAATCAAACAGCTGGGATGACATAGGATTACTGGTGAGAGTCAAACAGCTGGGATGACATAGGATTACTGGTGAGAGTCAAACAGCTGGGATGACACATAGGATTACTGGTGAGAGTCAAACAGATGCGGGTGTTTATTTGTGCATGGTGTGAGACAGAAAGAGGTAACGTGGTCCAAAGATATTTTCCACTCTTTTCGAATAATTGCTGTTCTTTTCCGTAACATGAAATCAAGAGAACTGTAGTTAATAGATTTGATATCAGCAGGGTGCCTACACAAGTCTGTGATCATGTCTAGGCTTTAACAATTTTGGAAACGACAAAAAGTATAGAAAAGTAGGCGATGTCTGATAAGTCCTGATACACGCATAACTACACATTTCATGCAGTTGTAGAAGAGTTGTGAAGAGTTATCCTCAGCTATAGAGTGACATGGCCTGGTTGCACTCACATCATCCAGCCAATATCAGCATACATCACTCTGAACACACTGATCAAAATGGTGTATTGTTTTGTGCTAAGGTGTGACTCTAGCAGTCCTTACATCCATCCTGTGGGCTTCTGTGAGGATACTGGACTAACCCTTACCACTCCAGCCGGTAAGACTGACAAAGGCACGTTTGGACCACTAGATACCATCATGATATTGTACGGGGGCCCATGGATACAGGATATAACATTACCAGACATAACTGCAGATTTTATTTAGTCGCTATCCGATGAAAACCACGTATCTCCAAAAGGGCAAGTTTTCAGGAACTAAAAAAAACTGCTCTTAAAATACTGAACACCACATCATCAAAGTAAAAAACAAAACTGCTCTTAAAATACTGAACACTTCACATCATCAAAGTAAAAAAAAAAACATACTCTTAAAATACTGAACACCACGTCGTCAAAGTTGGCATGTGTCTTCATTATAGTCAGTTTCTTGAAGGGTGTGTCATTACATTATTAATATCTTACTTGAACAAGCTCAAATGGTGTTACAGGATTACGGTTAGATTTTGAGACACTTTCTCCGGGGCAAGCAGCCACGAGCCTTCTGGAGCCGCGGCTGCCCGCACATAGCTCCAGGCGCCTCTCACTAACGCTAACATTACTCTCATCAGAAACTTCACATAGCTCCAGGCGCCTCTCACTAACGCTAACATTACTCTCATCAGAAACTTCACATAGCTCCAGGCGCCTCTCACTAACGCTAACATTACTCTCATCAGAAACTTCACATAGCTCCAGGCGCCTCTCACTAACGCTAACATTACTCTCATCAGAAACTTCTTTGATCTGCATAGTTTAAATTAGTTTGCAGCCTAGAGATAATTCGAAAACATTTAATTCATCTATTTATGTCAGACGATGTCAGAAATAAACAAAACAAATCCAGAAATACACGGCGACGTTCGGTTCTGCTCGACAGTGCCTGCTTTCTGGGTAATTCCTCATGCCTAAGGGGGTTCAGATGGAAGTAGGGGAGGAGCTTCGAGGTTCTGCCGTCACATACGCGGTGTGAGGGGCAGCTCTAACATCCAATGGTGATATTTGTTAAATAAATTACCCAATAAAACATGTTTTCATTGGTCATTTAGACATCAAAACCTACCAGTAGATAGAGGAGAATTGATATTCCATCTATAGTAAAAAGTCAAAATCATTAAAAAATAGGGATGCACCGATATGAAAATTTTGGCCGATGCCGATAACCGATATTAACATTGCTGTTATGGCCGATAACCGATATTTACCGATGTCGATAGGATCTGTATAAAACCAACATTTTTATGATCATCACATTTTGTACATACTGAAAAACACATGTTAACACTGAATTTGAAAAAGTTATGCATTTCTTTATTTGCAAAGCCTTTGGAAAAGCCCATAAATCATAGATTTACTGCATTATTTCATATCAATGTGAAGAATTTGGCTGATAATGATAACCGATATTAACATTGCAACATCTGACCGATACCGATATGACCGATATGTTAAAAAATGACCAACATCGGCCGATACCGATATGATTGCCGATATATCGTGCATCCCTATTAAAAAATTGAGTTAAGTGGTTTTCATCGGACAGGGACGATTTGCTGGTTGAAAGATGGATTTCTCTATGCAAAGAATTATGCAAATTTTTCAAATTATGACAAAGAAACACGGAGTTATTTTACATAAATTATCCTTATAAGCAATTCTAGCGTTCATTATTGGTCAAATATATTATGATATAGCTATCTGTGAATGGCTAAATTGGCTAGTAATATTGATCCATATCTTAGATCTGTTGGGCCTCCGTACGCTGTACAATATACTGTATAGATGTTCCAGTGTGTCTGTTGTCTTCAGTGACTGACAGATTTGCTGTGTTTTCCTTCCTTCAGAATATAAACAACCCAAGAGCTTCTCATGGGAGAAATACCTGGAAGAGACGGGGACACAGGCTGCCCCCGCCCGGGCGTTCAAACCAGTAAGACACACACACACACACACACACACACACACACACACACACACACACACACACACACACACACACACACACACACACAGAATTATAATATGTATCCTAGCACTCCAGACATAGTCACATGGTTAGCATTATGCCCTGTCTTTGACAGCGGCCTCCACATGGATTCCACATTGGGATGAAGCTGGAAGCGGTGGATAAGAGGAACCCCATGCTCATCCGTGTTGCAACTATAGCCGACACAGAGGACCACCGGCTGAAGGTATGAAATGTCTGCCGGTCGGTC
Organism: Poromitra crassiceps; assembly: GCF_964638095.1. Classification (NCBI taxonomy): domain Eukaryota; kingdom Metazoa; phylum Chordata; class Actinopteri; order Beryciformes; family Melamphaidae; genus Poromitra; species Poromitra crassiceps. Next base: position 12,384,203 of record NC_139623.1, read on the forward strand.
GAGACCTGCTTGGACTTGGATCGGTCTGTCTCTAATTGGCTGGATCTCCCTTCCTCTGATCTAGATCCATTTTGATGGCTGGAGTAAAGAGTATGACTATTGGGTCGACACTGACTGTGCTGATCTGCACCCCGTGGGGTGGTGTCAAAAGACCGCACACCCGCTACAGCACCCTAACGGTGAGACACCCCCTCACTCCCTCTCTCTGTGTTCTGTATGAAGGCCTAACATGTATTAGTGAGGTTGGTCGAGGTTGTTCAGGAGAGTGAGCCAAAATGTTAATTTTTAAATGGATGAGTCAGCACAGTTAGTCTCTGCCTTGATATATGGTAGTTGGAGCAATCTTTTATATAAAGTAAAAATGTAAATATTCTTGCAGATGTTGGCCATATTACTATGTGCAAACAATGTGCTGTTTTAGGCACCACTGATTTAGTGAGCGCCCCAGGACAAGGTTGTCCTACTCCACGTTGCAATGGGGTTGGCCACATCAGAGGACCTCGCTATGGGACTCACTACACGTTAGTAGCACATACTCACTTTTTGTCCTCTCATCTGTCTCACTCTCTCCCTGCTATATTTTACTCTTCATTCTTATATGGCATATATTATATTTTCTTAATTTCCTCAATTTTGTTGCTGAAACGGCCCAATTTACCCCATGGGGATCATTACAGTTTAATCTCATCTTATTTTATATAAATGCTGTGGAATGCAGTGAATACAGGAGGAGAAGAGAGTCTGACTTTATTTAAATGTCAGTTGCACTTGTGTGGGCTGCGGGCATATAGATTTGTTGTGTGTGTGCGCAAGCTTGACGGCCGTTGCGCATGTTAGCGATTTATTCGCATATAGACGCCTGCTGTCGCCTGCTGGTCGCTTGCTGCTGCAGCTTGATTGGCTGTCTTGCTGCCTTTCGGTCTTGAATTGGTCCATTTCAAATTGGCCCCTCCTCTCGTCGCTGTTCTCCACCGCTCATCGCCTTGCAAAGCATGCTGGGATACCTGGCGACGTAGCCAATACAAAATTAATGGGCAGCAGCGATACCAGGCGTCTACACGCGAAAGAATTTGCTTATGTGTGCAGGGGGCCGTGAGAATGTGGAAGTTAAGGGGAATTTAGCTGCTTTTTCCTTTGTTGTTTGAGATGTTTTATTATTGAACATCAAAGGTCAATCAATAGCGAAAGTCATGAAATGAACGTTTTTGACACGCACGGTTGTTGCAGGCCTAACTGCTCACAACTGTTGTGAATTGGTTCACTGTGTGCGTGTGTGCAGCCAGGTGAGCTGTCCGTACTCGGAGACGAATCTGAACAAGGAGAACTTGGTGCCAGACCGGCTTAGTGGAGAACGACCTCTGGCCGTCAGCGGACCTCACCCCCGCGGGCGACGCCCCGACGGTCACGCAAACCCCTCAACGCAGACCCCCGCTACATCGGAGCAGCCCGAAGGAGCCGACGACTCTCAAAATAACAGGTGGGTCTAACATGCACAATCCTGTCACTCTGCAAATGCATGGCACAAACATACTTTGAAAGCCAGCAGCACTCCCAAGAGAAGTCCTGTTGGTGTTATTGCATTGATCACTGTCCAGTGGTCTGTACTGTACATTAGAGTGGGCTTTCCTGTGTTGCTAGGAAACCTGTGATGGTGGAAGCGGAGCGTTCTGCCCGCAGCAGCCAGCCTGAGCCACAGGGTGGGGCCAGTGAGCAAAGCCACAATGGAGGCAGACCTAAACGGTACTTCAGTCATTCTTCATCCGGTTCTCATACCCCATACCATACCAGGCTGCTGTGCTGCTGAAACTCATTGCAGAGAATGTTGTTTTGTATTAATTGAGTAACTTCTTGTTGCAGGACTGCTCCAGTTCCAAAGTACCTGAAGATGCACTATGTCAAAGAGGAGATTGCTGATAGTAAAGGTACATGTGCATGTGTGCTAGCGAGCAAGTTAGCATGTTGAGCTGTTGAATGCGCACCCTTTTCTAACTCTGTCACCCTCGTCCCTCTCTCTCCTCCAGCCTCTCCAGACTCCATCTCTCTGCAGCAGGCCCTCCACGAGTCTGTGTTTTCCCCGGGCATCTCCGCCTCTCCCCCCCACCGGGTGGCTCTCTGCTGGGATAAACACTGCCAGCTGCTGCCTGAAGTTCTGGGGCTGACCGCCAAGAGAGTGGCCACTTGGACCGCTGAAGAGGTCAGACACGTTTACACACTTTACAAAGCTCAAACACAAAGTAGACATGCTCCACATTCCCCCATCCAACAGGAGATAAATACTCACGGTGCCAGGGATGCAAAATAGTCACCTTTTCATTCCAAAATAGGAGGATTTCTGAGTGGTTTTATGTCTGCCCTGGTATCTGTCACCTTTTTCACTATCCATGACTTTGCATCACTGCAGTGCAGTTGCTCACTGGCTATCAGGGTTAACAGGTGAACAGGAAACATACAGTACAAAGACACTTTGACCGGAAGCTGAAATAACCATTCATTGATGTAAACATCCTACGTGTTGCAGCCTTTCTGCAGCTGTTTGCTGACTGTTGTGTCTCTGTGTTTGTCAGGTGGCAGGTTTTGTCAAAGGACTCCCAGGTTGTAAAGAGCATGCTGCTACATTTAGAACAGAGGTAAGTCCATTACAAACTAGGAACCCAAATTAAACACCTGATACCCATCTCCCCAACCCAGTGACAAACCCAAGTGTAAAGTTTGTGCCAGACCATCACCCAGGAACACATGCGTTCTTAGTTAACCAATTATTCTCCCGTCTCTTCAGCAAATAGATGGTGAGGCCTTCCTGCTTCTCACCCAAGCAGACATTGTTAAGATCCTGTCAATCAAACTAGGCCCCGCCCTGAAGATCTACAACTCCATCCTGATGTTGAAGAATGCTGATGAAGAGTAAGACTCCTCCTCCTAACCAGTCCCCTAATGGCCGCCTCATCAGCACTCATCTGAGACATTTGGATCCGCCCAGGACGGCCTTTCATCTGTGGAAGCGCTGTGACGGCACAGATGCAAGACAGAAGCAAGTGGAAACCATCAACCAGAGACAATAACCCATCTCTCCCCCAAGCCTCTCTTCTCCATGATGGACAGTACTAGTCAGCCCGAGGGAGAGTTTTACATTGTACCATAAGGATTCCTTAATTGATGTCGTGTTTTGCTTTCTGAATGATGATGAAATTAACTGCAGGCACTTAAGGATTCTTAACAATGTACAGTTTGTGAATTGGATTTAATCAGTCACTTTTCTGTTGCAGTTCCCCTTTGATTTGAGTTGTGGTGAAAAGGTGCTTAAGCCAAGAGCGGATGGAACAAGTGTGCGATTTGCTGCTTTTACTTGAAACTTTTTTTATATATTCTATAGCTGCAAAAAACAATCATGACGACGGAAGAGTTTTTAATGTGAAACCCACTGGAGCAGAAGCACTAATGTAGTTCAATGTTTCTCCTCTAGATGGAGAAAGTGGGCTGCTCTACATGTCCAAGGAAAAGAGTTTTGTTAGGTTGGAGGAGCTGGTTTAGCTTGAGGGGGCGGGGTTAAAGACTGTCAGTGTGTCTGTGTATGTGCACATGTGCATGTGAGCGCGTCTGAGAAACGGGAATGTAATTTCCAGCCGCCAGCCGTACGTTGTTTTTCTGGTCAGAGGATGGCTTTGTGACTGATTTGGCAGGGATAAGGGCTAATTGTTTAATGGAGGAACCTAGAGACAAAGGCATGTTGGAAAAAGACAATGAACCAGCTCAGTTTTTCTCAATGTATTTGCTTTTGTGGGAACACTAAATTAATTTGAATGTTTAAACAAAAGAAAAATGCAGCTTTTGGTTGTTTTTGATTGATATTGTTTCCCGTCTTGTTTGGTCTAAATAACATCTGGCATTCACAGTGTAAATAGTAATACAGCTACTTCAACAGACAGTCCCTGTATCCATACCAGAATGTATTCCTGCTTGTTTATGCAAAGGAGTGGCATCCCTATGTGAAAGGAGACTGATAAAGCGCAGGACCTCAATTTGTAAAGATTTTGAGAAATACTTAAAACATATCAGTGTCGCTCTACGTCACTCAATGTAATTCAGCAAGTTGGAATGTGTACATCAACAATTGTTTATATTCAAACACCTTTTATTTATGTATTGTAATTTAAGGGGTAATGGTACGCAACTTTTTGGCTCTGAGCTTAACCGGCTGTTGGAATGTGTGAATGGATGAAATAAATGAGATGCACACTAGCTGCTGTCCTTACTTGGCATTTGTAATTTCACAACAACACTACTAGACCACCACACGCACGCACACACGGGTGAGTGGTGTGCAGTTTAGATAGTGAGTAGCTGGATAGGTGGTGTGCAGATTAGTTAGTGAGTAGCTGGATAGGTGGTGGGTGTGCAGTTTGGGTAGTGAGTAGCTGGATAGGTGGTGTGCAGTTTGGGTAATGAGTAGCTGGATAGGTGGTGTGCAGTTTGGGTAATGAGTAGCTGGATAGGTGGTGTGCTTCTGAATTAAATGGCTCTAGTCTGCATACACTTCTGTGCTTTCAGGTCTTATTTAATGAGCGGGAGAGCAGATAGAGGCTTTTGAATCTAATCAGGTACACTACCAGTTAATCAGAATCAGAATCACTTTTATTGCCACAGTATGCAAGTTACATAATGTTTGGACATACATTTTCCCTCATTTTAGAATATTCATCAATACTATATGAAATAACACAAATGTGATT
>NC_139623.1:12393929-12401429 GCF_964638095.1 Poromitra crassiceps
ACGCTCAAGACTGGCCATTTGAATCAAACAGGTGTAGACGATCAAATTGTAATGATCTCCATCACCACATTAGTCCAGACATCAGTTTCATTTAACACTGCTGATAGCCATACAATGGATGTATCTGATTGTGATATTGCTGCTGCTAGCAGCTCAAGCTCGTCTGGCAAAGGAGAGAATCGCCAAACTGAGCATCCCTGGCTGCATCTGAACAAGCTGTTCAGTATGAACCACAAGACAAACAGGCAGGGACAACTTAGATAACACATAACATGTGCTAGATGTGTGAAATGTATTGGGGTACATAATTAAAATATAATACATTTTTAAAGTAATGCAAATGTACTCTTTTACTTGAGTACTTACTTTTTACTCTTGCTTGAGTTATTTCCTAGACTAGTAGTTTTTCTTGTACTTGAGTTAATATTTACTAAACTAACAAGTTGTACTTGAATAGGATTTGTCAGTACCTCTGGTTGTATGTAGAGTTTGATTTGCCAGTCTGTAATCCTGTAACCCTGCTATCCAGCACTTATGAATCACACTTTTCAGCACTCTTGGAATGAATCGCCATACAAATTCCAAGAGTGCTGAAAACTGCAATTCATACCAGGCTAGTAATCCTGAACATCAGATTAAATTTGCATAATATGTAATATCTCCTTGAATCTGACCCTAAACTGTGACTAGAGGGGTGACCTTTGACCTTTGATACATGTGCCAACACAACTGCAGAAACACTGACACAAATCCATGCTTCTATTTAAGGCAAACCAACAATTCCTCAAGAGCTTATTGGTATAGAGCTCAGTGTTGGGGGGTAACTCATTACAAAAGTAACATATTACATGTAATATATTACTTTTAGCAGTAACTCAGAAATATAACTTATTACCGTAGGATTTCAGTAATATTATACCAGTTACTTTGTCTAGTAACACAAGTTACAAATTGAGTAAAAAAAATATTTTAATCAAAGCACATTTAAGTAAAGATACAACAATTTCCTAATCAAATTGTATGTTTTTATGCAAATAACCACTATAGATGACAATAACAAAGGAAAAGGATAGCATTTAGAATTTTGGACGGTTTGTAGACACTGACTTCAAGACGGTTGAAATTATTTTCCGGGATGGTTCCGGGGCGGCAATGTCATTCTGCTACTGCTGTTATTTTTGGTGAATGTAATGCAAAAGTAGTGTAACAAGTTACTTTACACAGACAGTAATATTGTAAAGTAACTAGTAATATGTAGTATATTACATTTTGAAAGTAACTTGCCCAACACTGAATTAGAGCTCAACAGTCATGTGACATTTCTTGCCCCAGAAGTGAATTCCCCATTCATTTTCTCCATAGACATTTAAAAAAAAACAAGCCAACCAGTCTTCCAGAGAATCGTGAGTGACCAGAAAACATTTCACTTTCAGCAAAAACAAAAAATAAATGCAAAAAAAAAGATTGAAATTTCGATTCCCCCCTTGCTTTTTCTTCTTCTTTCCCCCCTGAAATGTCTATGGAGAAAATGAATGGGAAATTCACTTCTGGGGCAAGCAACGTCACATGCCTGTTGAGCTATGTGTGTCAGTGTGTGACTGCATATGTTTGGCACACTTGGGAGTATGTCACGTGCTGCACAGTAATCAGTGGCAAAGGCTGTACGGTGGTGGAGTATAATACTGGATTGAATCACCTCCTATGACTGAGAGTGGAGTGTGTGTGCATTGAGCCATATCAAACTCAGCAGACGGGAGACTAAGCTGCTTAACCCAGTGCTGACTCAGGACAGAGACAATTCCTCTGTTCCCCAGAGAAAGACAGGAGCTAAGACCAGCATATCTATGGTACAAAAGATTGAGGTGCCTGAAGAACACAGCCTGATGATGCCGCCAGCCAATATTTTTCTTCCCATCTATTACAGCAGGAGCAGAGGTTCAGTCGGTGTGACTGAGGGAGGCACCTTGAGTGAGAAGCAGCATCAGCTGGATGTCTTCCACTAATACAGATCATCACTATTGATGAGGAGATATAACCGAGATTTGAAATCTACAGTCAATAGTTTCTGGATGATCAACTCTGCATCCTTTCTTACAGACGTCGTTACAGTCAAGCTTAAGCCTCCATTCATGATTATTCCCAAAAAACCTTTCCATAGATCACAACCCTAGGAGAAACAGGCATTTATAATATCCCATAGCCTTTCAACAGCTGTGATTGGTCCGGAACAAAAAAAAATCAGGTGCATTACCGACTAATCCTATTTCCACCACACTGCCGACCTCCTCAGCACAGCAGTCCTCGTGGTGACGTCTATGCACGGAGCATTGTGCTGAAATGAGAGGATTCATTTTGTGTATTGTTGCCATCGTGGTGCTCACACCTGCACAAGGTAAGACCAGGCAGTCTGGGCTCATTGTAGGCAGAGAACGAGCTGTTCAACTGTTTCCTCTGCTCTGAAAGTTCATGGTGAACGTTAATGGTGGGAGTACAAAATATTTTACATGACTGGTCACTCATGAGCAACAGATGCGAACAGATTTCACAAAACGACTTCTAACTAATGCTGTGCTTATTAAAAAATGATATGTATTTAGGACGAGTGACTGGATTAATAGTGAACTGACACATTTATTGATATTATACACCTTACATAAGTAAATACCTCTCATTACATATGTATGAAAGATTAACAGGGTTTCTTTTGCAATGGTCAATGTCCATGTCCTCTTCATGCTGGCCCACTCTCCTTCTGTCAGGTCTAATTTCCATATGTGGAAAATAGATTTGACTGCAGAGGAATAGCCTAGCTGAGGTTTCATATAGGGCTGGGCGATAATTCAATATTATTGTTTATTGTCTTTCAGTGGAATCCTATTGTGAATGATATGAGAATATATCGTGACATACATTTCTGCTGTCTAAATTGATGATAACAAGCAAATATTTTAAAACTCCTAAAATTAGGTGTGGTAGTTTTTTGTTTGACAAACAGTATTTTGTTTGACATCACACCTAACATTACCATTCAGTTCAATGAGATGAACATTCATTTGGTTATTTAACATGCTCTTGCATACATGAACCAGCATTGTGATATATCTATATAATAAAATCCTTATGATTATCGTGATATTGATTTCAACCATATCGCCCAGCACATTTCATACTAACAGTAGATTTATGCTACAGGTTAATGCAGTGACTCAAATACACTGGACAATATGTGCCTGCTTCCACACAGTCGTTTGGCCATGTAAGTGCAACTCACTTCTCTACTGTGTGTGTCTACTAGTTCCCCTGAGCTAGCACTGGCTAACAAGATGAGAGGGGATCAGGATTGTGAGAGTCTCTCTGAAACTCATCAGACGACCAGGGCTGAGCTCAGAGATGACCTCTCACTCACATACACTGAGGTGTAAAAGTATTTGGACTGCAACTCTTTTTACAGTATTTGAGTGTGAAATGACACAATATGAGCTGTGAGCTTGAAATGGGTGACTGCTCTGGTTCCAGGAAGTGAATTAGAATTTCCCATTCATTGCTCCATTGACGTTTCATAAAATCCTTACATAAAGAGTTTTAAGCCTGGAACCAAGCCAACTATGAGTTGAATTATGACCATAAAACCATTTGGTTCGGAGCAACAACAAAAACAAAAAGGGGAAGGGAAAAAGGCATCTTTCGGTAACGCTTTAGAATACAGCCCGCAAATAACCATGTAACTACAGGGTATCAAGACTGTACTTATAGTGTAACTACAGGGTATCAAGACTGTACTTATAGTGTAACTACAGGGTAATTAGACTGTACTTATAGTGTAACTACAGGGTAACAATATCTGTACTTATAGTATACCTACAGGGTAACAAGACTGTACTTATAGTATAACTACAGGGTAACAAGACTGTACTTATAGTATAACTACAGGGTAACAAGACTGTACTTATAGTATAACTACAGGGTAACAAGACTGTACTTATAGTGTAACTACAGGGTAACAAGATCTGTACTTATAGTGTAACTACAGGGTAACAAGACTGTACTTATAGTGTAACTACATGGGAACAAGACTGTACTTATAGTATAACTACAGGGTAACAAGACTGTACTTATAGTGTAACTACATGGGAACAAGACTGTACTTATAGTATAACTACATGGGAACAAGACTGTACTTATAGTGTAACTACAGGGTAACAAGACTGTACTTATAGTGTAACTACAGGGTAACAAGACTACTTATAGTGTAACTACAGGGTAACAAGACTGTACTTATAGTATAACTACAGGGTAACAAGACCGTACTTATAGTATAACTACAGGGTAACAATATCTGTACTTATAGTATAACTACAGGGTAACAAGACTGTACTTATAGTATAACTACAGGGTAACAAGACTGTACTTATAGTATAACTACAGGGTAACAAGACCGTACTTATAGTATAACTACAGGGTAACAAGACTGTACTTATAGTATAACTACAGGGTAACAATACTGTACTTATAGTATAACTACAGGGTAACAAGTCTGTACTTATAGTGTAACTACATGGGAACAAGACTACTTATAGTGTAACTACAGGGTAACAAGACTGTACTTATAGTATAACTACAGGGTAACAAGACTGTACTTATAGTATAACTACAGGGTAACAAGACTGTACTTATAGTGTAACTACAGGGTAACAAGACTGTACTTATAGTATAACTACAGGGTAACAAGTCTGTACTTATAGTGTAACTACATGGGAACAAGACTACTTATAGTGTAACTACAGGGTAACAAGACTACTTATAGTGTAACTACAGGGTAACAAGACTGTACTTATAGTATAACTACAGGGTAACAAGACTGTACTTATAGTGTAACTACAGGGTAACAAGACTGTACTTATAGTATAACTACAGGGTAACAAGTCTGTACTTATAGTGTAACTACATGGGAACAAGACTACTTATAGTGTAACTACAGGGTAACAAGACTGTACTTATAGTATAACTACAGGGTAACAAGACTGTACTTATAGTATAACTACAGGGTAACAAGACTGTACTTATAGTATAACTACAGGGTAACAAGACTGTACTTATAGTGTAACTACAGGGTAACAAGACTGTACTTATAGTATAACTACAGGGTAACAAGACTGTACTTATAGTATAACTACAGGGTAACAAGATCTGTACTTATAGTATAACTACAGGGTAACAAGACTGTACTTATAGTATAACTACAGGGTAACAAGATCTGTACTTATAGTATAACTACAGGGTAACAAGACTGTACTTATAGTATAACTACAGGGTAACAAGACTGTACTTATAGTATAACTACAGGGTAACAAGATATGTACTTATAGTATAACTACAGGGTAACAAGACTGTACTTATAGTATAACTACAGGGTAACAATACTGTACTTATGTACTTGGTCACAGTTCATCTCGTAGCTAGCTTTTGGTTCCAGGCTTACAAATCTTGATATAAGTATTTTATGAAGCATCAATGGAGAAATAAATGGGAAATTCACTTCACTGTTAGAAGAGATTTTCAGCCACATTAATTTAGATGAAGAGTTAAAAACACACAATCCTTTTTGTGTGTGCTCACTCCATTCAGAGTGCCAAAAGCAACTGGCCAAATTTGGATAGCCTGAAAATATCTAGAGGGGATTTAATCTCCACTTAAACTATTTTGAGCGAGTGTTGTTTGAGTAAATTAAGACAGGACAGATGTCCAACTCCAGCAGTATTTTCTGCTGGCCAGCATCTTTTTTAATAACACATCCACTCAAAGAAACATATTCCAGGCTGTTGGCAAATAATGAACAATAAATATCCAGGATACTCTAGTGTAGTGCTATGCAAAATTCTCATTAGTTTAGCTTGACTTCCTTCAACAGGAAGGAAAATACACAATCAACACACATGAACAATAAATGAGTTCAACCAGTAATCACACAAATGCCTTTGGTGTGTTTTGGGGGCTCAGGTGAGGAAGAGGAGCAGCCACAGGAGCTCCTGGAGAAGGTGGACTATGAGGAAGAGGAGTTGTTGGAGTGTTTCCGTTGTGACCTGGGCTTCTGGGACGCCTGCTACACCACCAAAACCAACTGCAGCTACGGGGAGAGGTGCTACACTGGCCGAGGGAAGGCAGGTGCGTTATGGAGCTGAGTGTGTGTGTGTGTGTGTGTGTGTGGGGAACATCTAAGCATTGGGGAGGGGGTAGCGGTTTATCAGGGGTTAATAGTACTGATATGTGAGGAGAAATTGACAGTGCATGTGAATGGATCACATTTCCCTTAGGGACTTTACACTGAGTACCATGTGTCTGTCTGGGTGTGTCTCTCTAGCCGATGCTCTGGACATTAAGATGCTGGGTTGTGTGAAGGCGGAGGAGTGTGAGGCAGTGACCACAGTGGAGCTCTTCTCTAATGCCACCATCTACGTCATGACCAAGTACTGCTGTGACACGCCCTTCTGCAACGCAGCACACACACTCCCCATCAACATACTTTTATATGTGCCTGTGGCTGTCCGAACCATCTGGCACCTCGCTGAGGCTTGAACAGGAACACAAAACAACAACCTGCATTAACCCATTGATACCTGATGCAGCATTTGTGTGTGTATCCCTTTAAGACCGCGAACCGCGTTAACGCGGTTCGCGGTCTTAAAGGGATACGCACACAAATGAGGGATATACACGCAAATGCTGCATCAGGTATCAATGGGTTAACCTGCATTTGATTTGACTGTGTCAAGTGTGTGTTGAAAGGACTCCCACCACATGGTGAAAACTCATTTCACAATCACTTTTCCTACTGCCTGACACACAACTGAAACTAAACACTAATAGGATGATCACATGTAAATTTGGCTTGTCTTTAATCTAGTTAGCAAATCTGTGTTGTATAATATTGATTGAATATATTGAAATGTACATATTTCACTAATGACCACGAACAAAAAAATATGGAAAAACAATGGTAAACTGATTACTTTGTTTTGCTACAAGTAAAAACATCCAACAGCAGAATAAATGCTTCAGTGTTATGGTTTATTGAAGGAAACACAAAATAAATTGTATTATTAACATGCCTCTAAATAAATGTATCCTGCCAATAAGTGTAGGCTCAGTAAAAGCCTAACTTCTTACACAATCAATTGAAACCACTGGGAAGTGGATGCACTAACTAACCATGGCAGTGTGGAGTTATGTTTGCAGGTACAGCAATGCAGCTGACTTTAGCTGCAATTCAGCAGCTCTCCACCAGAGGGCAGGAGCTCCTCTTTCATAAAGTCCTGCAGATCCACATCTTTTTTCCTCCAGCTTGATGCCCAGGAACTTCTCCACCACAGCCTTACACCTGTCAGGCATACACACATGCACACCTGTCTGTTTCACACTTCTCTTGTGTGGCTTTACATTGTTACCAGCTGCGCCCACATCAGGTGGCTGGAGTTGTTTTCACCTTGTGAGTCTTGTGTGTGT
>NC_139623.1:12406429-12408929 GCF_964638095.1 Poromitra crassiceps
CACACACACACACACACACACACACACACACACACACACACACACACACACACACACACACACACACACACACACACACACACACACACACACAATCATGATACAAAAAATAAGCACCATTCTTAAATTGCACCGTCTACAGGAAACACTGAAATAGCTCATCACATCAATGAGTTTAAATATTGAGTTGGATATCTCATTTTAGAATCAATAACTTCATTTATGCAAACACCTGCACAGTAATGAACAAGGATCATGGTCTGCAGCTGGGTCATAACATCCCTCTCCATGTCTGAGAGCGAGGAATACAAACTCCATCAGGACACCATCTTGAAAAGCTTACAGAAATAAATGCTTTGGTAAGACAGTGAGAAACCAAAATAGCTCTGATGTCACAGTACAGGTCTCCTAGCATGTCATCTAGCTCCTTGGTTCTCTGGCTGCGGTAGTGCAGATGCTCCTCTGACAGAAACTAGCCCACACACACACACACACTCAATGAATGGTGCCATCATACAAGCACACCATTAAGTCAAGCCCGTCTAACTCAAAATCCTCTCTCTCCACATCAGACCAGAGGGATGTAGATGACACAACATGATTATAAATCAACATCAGACCAGAAGGATGTAGATGACACAACAGGATTATAAATCAACATCAGACTCTCCCAGGGTTCACCCTGTACCACCCCATGGCATGCCCTCTCCTCTCCAAGTCCCAGGCCTCACGCAGTCCCACCCCATGGCATGCCCCCTCCTCTCCCACTCCCAGGCCTCACGCAGTCCCACCCCATGCCATGCTATGCGGAGCGCAGCGATTCAACGTAATATTTGAGTCTGGGGAGAGACTACATGGGGGCTAACCTCCTGCTTAGCACTGATAATGATGACATGGGGCTAACCTCCTGCTTAGCACTGATAATGATGACATGGGGGCTAACCTCCTGCTTAGCACTGATAATGATGACATGGGGCTAACCTCCTGCTTAGCACTGGTAATGATGACATGGGGGCTAACCTCCTGCTTAGCACTGGTAATGATGATATGGGGCTAACCTCCTGCTTAGCACTGGTAATGATGATATGGGGCTAACCTCCTGCTTAGCACTGGTAATGATGACATGGGGGCTAACCTCCTGCTTAACACTGGTAATGATGACATGGGGGCTAACCTCCTGCTTAGCACTGGTAATGATGACATGGGGGCTAACCTCCTGCTTAGCACTGGTAATGATGACATGGGGGCTAACCTCCTGCTTAGCACTGGTAATGATGACATGGGGGCTAACCTCCTGCTTAGCACTGGTAATGATGACAAGGGGGCTAACCTCCTGCTTAGCACTGGTAATGATGACATGGGGGCTAACCTCCTGCTTAGCACTGGTAATGATGACATGCAGGCTAACCTCCTGCTTAACACTGGTAATGATTACATGGGGCTAACCTCCTGCTTAGCACTGGTAATGATTACATGGGGCTAACCTCCTGCTTAGCACTGGTAATGATGACATGGGGGCTAACCTCCTGGATGACTGAGAAAGAGAGAGAGGCAGGAGGACATACAACAATAAGGCAAAGCTAAACATCAGTTCATAGATGAGGCTATTGTTTTGTGTTTCTGAAAAGCAGGAAAACATTTAACCCAATGCTGCAAGTAGGTGAAGAATGTTACTGTGTTCCTTAGTAAGTAACGTTAAATGCATTGTCTACCTCTAGTCAGCAGGAGGAGCTCATGGTTGTCAGGAGTGTCTGCCATGTAGTGCAAAGTGGAGTCTTTACTGTCATAAAAGCACAGGCCCACCCACCTGTCCATGCTGAGCCCGAACACTCGGGTATCACCTGGGAATAAACACAAGCATTTAGACAAATGTATGTATAGACTGAGTGCTGCAACAGGTGTGATTTGACCATGGGTTTACCGAGGCTCTCACTTTTCCTCCTCTTCCTCTTCTCCATGTATGCCAGTTGGGAGTGGGACCTAAACCTGCCCCTCCTTTGCCATATCGCCTCAACTCTACACAGAATTTGGTGCTCTGCATCATTTATTCATGTATGATGACAAGGTTTTGCATTTAGCGTTACTTGGGCTAGCTAATGTTAAGCAACAGTGGTTGTCATCATGTAGTCAATAGAGTACTTGCACAACTCAACTACTTCCTGAAATGAGTAGGGCATCTTGGTTTCCTGTCCTACACTATTGGATGAACTGATTAATGGCAGGTGTGCCTGACTGCTGCAGTCACAACAACAGTGATCAGGCACACCTGACATTAATCAGTTCATCCAATAGTGTAGGACAGGAAACCAAGATGCCCTACTCATTTCAGGAAGTAGTGGAGTTGTGCAAGTAGTCTATTAACTTTAGGCTAATTAGCTAGTTCAGCTGATGCTAACTAAAATTGCTAGCTTCAGACAAACCAAACTTTATGCTGTCTGCTGTTCCATTGCAACTTCAGCGCACAGCAAATATGCCATTCTGGCCTGCCCTGAAGGAGGCA
>NC_139623.1:12413929-12641429 GCF_964638095.1 Poromitra crassiceps
TAATTTTCTCAAATTCTTACATTTTCAGTAATTTCCCGGCCCCCTCTGACCAATGTCGTCCCTTATGCAGTAGACTTAAGATTTGTTCAAGCCATTTCACCTCTTTGAGCAGGTCAATAACATCTGTGATCATGATCAGTGATCACACTCATGTCCCTATGCATGTTTCGCTTACCCAGTAGTGTAGTGTCCTTTCCTCTGGCTGTGGGTTACCGCCTCCCCTGTGTGTCTGTTTATAACCGCCTCTTATCAGGCATGCAGTGCGTCCCGCCGCCCTGTTATCGCGGCTTGGTAACATCATGCCGCTCGTCCGGAGAGTTGGTGATTTGAGGACGACCTCGTGAAGTCCATCATGTCAGACTGACGCCACTGCTGTGCTGGGGTGCCAAGGACGGAACGGGAGATTCGGTGACGTGACGTATTGTAAAATGATGGGAATTGAAAACAAGCCAGGCCCACACATATGTCTACAAATTAGGTCACTGGCTGATTTATGTGAACGCAACGCATAGATAACGTTATAACGCTCTGCCTGTCTAGCTATTCCTCTCTCCTCTCATGCCCTTCACACATTTGAAATGGGTCCCCTGGTTCATCGCGTTCTGTAATGAATGTAAACATAAACTGCGAAGCAAACGAACAACATCAAACTCGGACTTTTAATTAATAAAAATAGAAAAATAAAATAGAACCCGAAGCGACTCATAATTCCGGGGGCGCAGGCGCACAAGAGGCTTGTGGAGGAGAAGAGACCGTGTAGCTCAGTGGTTCAACATGGGGTCCGGGAACCACCAGGAGTCCTTGAGGGGGTTCCAGGGGGCCCCCGTTATGAAATGTTAAACCTCACCATTATTTCACTTACAGTTAACAGTTAACAATTAGAGAATGTAGAGAATGACTGTTTAGATTCGACTGTTATCTCTACCTACCTACAATACAAATAGTCATGGAATTCTGGACGAAAGCATCTAATATATATATATATATATATATATATATATATATATATATATATATATATATATATATATATATATATATATATATATATATATATATATATATATAGCCTAATGTATATACACACACACACACACACACACACACACACACACACACACACACACACACACACACACACATCTGGGCTGGGGAGATTATATATATATATATATATATATATATATATATATATATATATATATATATATATATATATATTACCCCGCTAGCCGGGCGCTTCTGGCTCATACGAGCGCATTAGCGCCCGGCGAACGTCACGCATTTTCCCATTTTACACTGTGACATTTTCACGTCTAGGTCTAAATGCCGGCTCCTACCTGAGTCTTCACGTGAAGTGAAGACGCTATCCGATGTAAAACATCCTCTTCCTTTAATGACACCTAGTTGTTGCATCCAAATTGTTGCATAAAATCCACTTTTCTGTCTCTCAAAAACCGAAAAGCATTTATCTGGAGCACCTCGGGCAACCCGGAAGTCGTTGTTCCGGGTTGCTTCAGATCAGAGAAGAAGAAGAAGCGGTGCGCTTCTTGGATTGGATTGGAAGTTGGAAACCCTCATTAGTGTTTTGCTTGCACCTGTGTTTATCCTGCCTTTTCGACACAAAATGCCCCCCGTGATAAGGGTCTATACTGCGGTGTAGCACTAACTCTATTGCATTCTGGGACGCGGGTCGGGGTCGTAATCGGCCTCGGCTGGGTCTACTGGGCGAGGGTGTATGATGTTGTCAGACCCGAAACACCCCACGACTCCAGTTAACATCACTGATGACGCGTCCCAGCGCATGTTGTAGTAGCCTATGTATATTTGAAACTAAAATCCTGGCTCCCCCTGGCCAGTGACACTTAGGAATAGACTAGGTGACAACCAAGTATAGTTTGGTGACACGCTGGAGAGACAGTTGCCGGTGGGAGAGACGGCATCCGGTACGGGACGGGTTTTAGCACCCCAGCCTGGCTCTCTCGTGAGGGAGAAATCCACAAACGCTACGGATCAGCCTCCTGAAAATCTGCGTAAACATCGGCGCGGCCTGGGGTCCTTCAGGCTAGAGCGAGGTGCTCGGCGCAGGCGTATGACGTGCAGCACACAGGCCTTCTTGAGGCATCCTCCCTGCCCATGGTACGGCATGGTAGGATTGCCTTCTTCCACGGGAGGTTCTGGTGAGACGAAGGAGGTGCCCGGCCTGGAATCACCCCACAGGGCCTTAGACCTCCATGCACCAAAGGTCTCACAATACTGCGGTGTAGCACTAACTCTATTGCAGCGGATTGGGCGTGATCAACCCTTCCGCGGGCAACGTCGCAGACAGAGTAGGAAGGCTGATCCGTGAGCGGCTGCTTCTGGGACGCGGGTCGGGGTCGTAATCGGCCTCGGCTGGGTCTACTGGGCGAGGGTGTATGATGTTGTCAGACCCGAAACACCCCACGACCCCAGTTAACATCACTGATGATGCGTCCTAGCGCATGCTGTAGTAGCCTATGTATATTTGAAACTATATATATATATATATATATATATATATATATATATATATATATATATATATATATATATATATATATATATATATCAAAATCTCATCAAATGGGGGTCAGGGGCCCAAATGTGGACTACATTAGGGGTCCTTGTGCACCTTCAGTGTGGTCACAGCTAGGCATGTAGGCTATAGAAAGAATGAAAGCAGTGAGGTTTTCCTGATTTTTATGATTTTTATTAATCAAGAAGTGATTTTGTGTTTCTTGTACAGTTAAATATGTCAAAGATTATGTTATGTGTTTATTTATATAAAGTGAATCAGCACAGAATGTCCCATTGGACTTGACTGTATTCTCAGTCATGTGAATCCCCATTGTCATCTGCGACTTCAGGCTCCTGTTCTGTGTTTAAAGCCTGTAGGACACTTGTTGGCACAATGGTTGGCACCAACACCCGCTCTGGTTTTAGAAAACAAAACAAAACAGATAGGCCTACAGTACAGACACTGAGGTTTCACATAAATGTAGTCCAAAACCGTGAAACTGTTGAATTTACATTATACACAGTAACATTTCCAGTATTAGTCAAGTTGATTTTCAGTCACAATTATTTGTTGTTGACAAATGTTGAATGTTGTTGACAAATATTGAATAAACAGCTGTGCAGCTGTTTATTCCCTCATGGAGTTGCATGAGAGCACTGTCGTAATCTTGATTTTTACACTCAGATTTAAAATGATCATCTCAAAGATTTACATGTAAATAAATGGCTGTTAAGTCACTATCTATCGCCGACTGAGTTAACACAATGGTGATTGAGCATATGGCCCATATAAGCATTTGCATTTTCAGTATTTCAGCATTAAGATGATGCAACACTGTTTGGATCTCACTTGCAAATACCGCTTATCGCCATAGGTGAGAGGATGAAAATTAAATCTTTGAGATTATAATTTTAAATAATTCTACTATGGTATTTTAGCCTATCCAGAGTTCAAATTAACTTTTGATTGTCTCTCACCAGAACTTTTCTTGCAGTAGGAAATCAGTCCAACAGCTAAAAAGATCAGCCCAAGCAGCAGCCCTGCTCCCCCAATGGCAAATTTATTCCTCTGTGACTCAGGTGCAGGATCTGAAAACATCGTTATCAGAAACATTGCATAATATCTGTAATACAGTACTTTTTATGACAACTCTCCCACTGTCACATCACCCAACCTGGCAGCATCACAGATCCATTGAGGATTCTTTTCCTTTAACCCATTGATACCTGATGCAGCATTTGCGTGTATATCCCTCATCCCTTGTGTGTGTGTAACCCTTTAAAACCGCGAACCGCATGACGCGGTTCGCGGTCTTAAAGGGATACACACACAAATGCTGCATCAGGTATCAATGGGTTATACAACATATATTTCAAACAGATTTACTGATAACAACAACAGCATGAAATCCAAGAAACATTTGCCCATAGCAATAAAGTGAATCGGGAACACTTTACAATAAGGGTAGTTTAATTAACGGTTAGTTAATGGTTAATAAGCATAATTTAACCTGCTAAATGGTTAGTCAATGCTTAATACGTATTACGTAACCGTTAATTAACAGCCTTCAGTGAATTCATGCCTCAACCCAATCACAATACCTTGGTTAACATGAACACCATCAGTAAATTAACTATTAATTATCCTCCTTAGTCCCACGGGGTTCCTGCGAGGACATCACATTTGGCCGTGTCTACACTATAATACTTATTTCTGCTGAACTCAGACCTCTTGTCCTCACTTGGGGACACCTAAGCTACAATTTTGTCATAGTAGAAGAAGAAAAATCTACTTCCTGTCAATACAAGATGGCTGCATGCACATCGCCTCGTTTGTTTGTCCTGTGAGATCTGTCGTTCTTTTGTTTGTAAAGTGAAAACGTACTAGTGTTGCATGTATAGAGCCGAACTCTCTTAGATATAGAGCGGAACTCTCTATTTTATTTTTTGTGTTGTATTATTTTTGCTTATCTGATTGTCTTGTTTGTAAATGTATGATGTTTAATGTTCTATGTGGACCCCAGGAAGAGTAGCTTATGTTTGCATACGCTAATGGGGATCCTAATAAATCAAATCAAATCAAAAACCAAATCCTCCTACCAGCACTCCCGAGACAAACATGGCCAAGGTAATAAACCTGATCAAATTGTATGGATGAAACTTGTTGATTATGCTTAGGACCCTTTGAAGTTTGTAAAGACATGCAGGTTTGAAAAAATTGCATTAGTAACAAAGTACAGTGTTGCTAAAGTTGAAGCACTTGTGCGAGTACAGTGGGTTAATCTTTCCTATGTTGAAGCACTTGCGTGAGGACAGTGGGTTAATTTTTCTGTTTTTCTGAGGTGAAGATGTAAGTGAGAAAACATTGTTTGGGGAGATAAGGGAAGACACTATAATAGTTTACAAGAGTCTAAATAGTTATTGGGTATGGTATAAAATATAAATATAATCAATAAATATAAATTATAAATATAAATAATAAATACTGTAAATCATACATTTTACGCATTTTTTGTGTGTTTCCAGGGCATGTTGATCTGACAACAGCTGAAAAATTGCTGTATCGGATAACAGGCAACCTCTCTGAGCTGGAGGATGTTGTTCTGTGGACATTTGATTTTTTTTTTGAATGCCATGATAGGCATTCAAATAAAGAGAAATACTTTATTACAAGTTGGTGACTTTATTGTGTTAACGGAAATATTGCACCAGTGACCTTATGTGAGGACATAATTTTTAACTATGTTCTACTTACTTTTTATTTTTTTTAATTGGTACTTAGTTTTCCGAAGTAATCCCAAATAACAAAGATAAATCAAAAATCCAATGCAGCTAATGGGGTCGGGACTCAGGAGGTAGCTATTCTCAACCACTGGGCCGTGGCCCACTGGTGGGCCTCAGAGCACCTTGTAGTGGGCCACGGAGGCAGTGGTATTGCCAAATATATTAATAAAAATAAAATAAAAAAGTGTGATGACAGCTAGTTTTTTTTATTTTTTATATCTAAATGTGCTCAATAATTATATAGATCAGAAACTTCAATTAAAATGCATACTTTCAATTACTTTTTTTCCTCTGTCTTTCATTTATCTGGGAAGGTGGTCCTCGGAACTGTTTTAACAATCAGAAGTTAAAGTTACAAAAGGTTAAGAACCCCTGAATTAAGGGGTAGTTCATGCTTAATAAGCATGCACTAACCCTTATGTACCCTTATTTAAAGTGTTACCACCACCAGTGAAGCCTAGTCTTCCTCACAACACACTTCCATGCATTCCTACCCCAGTCCTGAAGCTTGGGCTCCATGAGGCTGGCGTGCTCCACCATACAGGTTATCTTCTCCCCGGGTACGGGCGTGTACACCAGATGGGAGTGGATCTGGTAGAACCAATTCCCACCAGGCAGTTCCACGGTGGAGGTCACGCCTGGTGTCACCTCCTCTCCATCTCTCAGCCATGTCACTCGGATTGGTTTGGGATAGAAGTCGTACACACTGCAGACAAGCATGGCTGGGTGTCTGCTGCTGCCTCCCTCCACTGACCTCACCCTGATGTAGGGCTCTAGAAGACAAAGACATAAAACAGTAGGCTATATCACAAAATATCACATCTTATTTGGCAAATTCTGATTAATGCATTATGAATTTGCAATCGCATGTAATTGTGGGATTCTTTAGCTACATCATGAAATGCGAAAATTCTTATAATCTATTACCTGATGTGTAATCCAACAGATTTGACATGGCAGGTATGAGATTTTTGCAAAATATCTCTGTATTCTCTCTCTTTTCTTCCAAAACTTTTGTATTTTTGTTGAGGTCATCTGCAATTTCTTTTGCTTTCTCTATGTTGCCGACGAATTTTCCCAAACTGCTGTTGTATAGTCCCACAAAGATCTTGTTAAAGTACAGCTCCTCTGTGTACACAGCATCATGACCGTCTCTGGAAGTACCGGCACAACGCAACACAAGAAAACCGAACAAATTGGCATCTGTAAAATGAAGGCAAGATCGATGTATTAGTGAATATGGAAATGTTTTATTTTCTAAATAGAGGAGGGGAATGTGTGAATTAATTAGATTAGATTAGATTCGATTCGATTTATTTCGAACATGGTGAAAACAAAAACAAAAACAAAGAAAATAAAAGAAATATAGGCAAGAAGTGCCAAACAATCATGGTCAATTGGAATTCACAGCATACAATATACAGGAAATTCACAATCAATTTACATTTGTTTATCATGACCGAAAAGCAGTAGGAAGAAGTTAATACTTATCAAGTTTTATATCTACAGGCTTTATATGAAAGTATTATACTGTAATAACATGTTATACTACTGTAATAATATATAAGAGATGTGTGCATACTCACATTATATCCATAATAATATCACACATACTATAGAGTTGTGCCTAGTACATTTGTAGCATATCATGTACACATACTAAAACACTTGCGTGTTTATACACACACACACACACACACACACACACACACACACACACACACACACACACACACACACACACACACACACACACACACACACACACACACACACACACACACAGATACCCCCCACCCCCCCACCCTCACACGCACTCCCACATACACATTTACAAACATTCACAATTGAATCATACATAGTTATGTTATAGAATCCATTCTGTATCTATTTAATATCAAATCTTTAAACCTCCGTTTCACTTGATTAAGTGATCTACATAACATCAATTCCTCACTACAGTTGTTTCACAGATTAACTCCTTTAACGCTGATACAGTGATATTTTGTATTTGTCCTGACTAGTTGTTTTTTGAACAAACAGGTTCCTCTTAAGTCATGATGACTTTCTCTCATTTGAAACAACTGTTGGACGGAGGTTCGTTTGTGCTTCAAAAGTAAAAAACTGTATACTGCATCTGTTGACCTTATAATACCTAAGATTTCAGTTTTCTCTTGGGTGACACCTCTGGGATTAGTGGGTGACACCTATACAATTAGTGGTAATTGTAGGTGAGATCCAAACATTGTTGTATAATGTGACATTAGTCAGTTTGTTCGGCCATAGTAACCACCCGTAATGCTAGCAGAGACCGGAAAAAAGTAGCTTGTTATCCTACTACACAAGAGTTGTCTGGAACCTATTGTGTTATCTCCGCCTACCCTCTCTGGGGTGTCACCACAGACACCCAGTTCATACATGTAAATGCTGCAATACCGAAAATGCATAGGCTTCCATCAATGAGCCAGAGGCTCAATCACCATTGTGTTAACTCACTATCAGATAGATAGTGACTTAACATATATTTATTTATTTGAAAATCTTTGAGATTATAACCAAGTAATTTTTCTGTCATATTGTAGCAAGTGGATATTTGTCTTTATGTAGGCTACTGTTTTGAATGGCAATACAGATAAACAGTGACACAACCTGTCATTTTTAAACCATGGAATATTTACTTACCCACTCCAGATGACGCTAAGAACAGCAACAGGATAGAAGAGAGGCTGAGAGCAGACATGTTAACATCAGTGTGACAGCGGTAGGCTACATTGAGGAAACTACCATTGAGGAACATAAGCATGTTCCTGTAATTCTCTCAGGTAACAATGAGGAAGTTCAGCACACTGTTCTTAGGTGTGGCACTGATGTCGATCATTTTTCTGGAAAGGATTTTGTTTTCACATTGTGGTTTGCATACTTCCCCTGTCCTCATTAGACTGTCTCTATTAAAGCACATGCCTTTTTACTTGTGGTATTTCTGCTATTGTTTTTTTTTATAACAATAATCATCATTCAACTTAAAGGGATGTTTCACTTTGACATACTGTAGCATGTGTACATTTGATATAGGCTACGCGTGTGCAGGTAATGAAGAGCCAGTCAAAAGTGTTGGTGCTGAGATGTTCTATAGTGATGCCACTCACTTGCTTTTATTTTGATGTAATTAGTCTGATATCAAACCAGTAAGAGATGGACACACAAATCAGGTTGACCGATAATGCTGTTTCCTTAGACATAAAAAAGACAGTTAGAGGTTAACTATGTGTACAGTATAAGAAGCCCAGCCACAAGAGGAATCAAGTTCAAACTATACAACTATTTATACAATTAGTATAAATTTTTAAAAGTAATCAATATAATCAATGAAATGCCCAGCAATGTAGAACAGAAATGAGTTTACTGCACAAATCTATAAACAAGACTAGGTAAAACCTAGTATAATATAGCTGATCAGCAGTGTTCCCAATGCTTTGGGAGGCGGGTGGGGGTTGCTAACCCAAGACATCAACTCAAGTCATCACTCTATAATTATGTTTTACATATGTACTACATGCAATATCTCTGCTGCCACAAAGGAATCACTGTCCACCATGGTGTCCCTTGACCATCAAAAATGTTCCAAGCGCGACCCCCAACATCCCCAGAGTCAGGCCCACGCCGCAGAATACATCCGGTCCAGGACTGGGACTGCTCAACTCAAGCTCTGTGGAGGAATGAGAGGAGAGCATGTGTCACCACACAGCCAGAGGGGGAACTAAATTACAACAAGGATAGAATTAATGTTGTGTTTTTTTCTAAGTGCCTTTTCATAAAGACTTCATAAAGCAATCACCCCAGATCCTAATGGTAGGCTGCTCCAGGGCTGGGTGCTCCACAATGCAGCTGTAGCTGTCTCCTTCGCTTGGGGTGAAATTCATGGTTGAGAACTGGCGGAAAGTCCCATCATTATTCAAATGGTAGCGACCCAGAGACGCCCTCTCTGATATGAGCTGGCCATTTTTGGTCCAGCTGATATTGATGGAAGGTGGATAGAAATGATTCACAAAGCAGATGAGTTTGTTTTCTACTCCCAGCTCAATCTCCTCTGAGGGGTAGATGGTACTCTCAGGGGCATCTTGTGGGGGGGGGGGGGGGGGCAAAAGATAAATGTGAATACCTTCACCATCTTCCAACAATCATATATCTTTGCATAGATTAATGTTTACAATACCTCCCTTTACCTTTTTCTTCTGGTGGATTTTTCAGTTGCGCTGTCACAAATGCCAAGAGTGCAGGACATTGGTTCTTAGAATTTAAAGCATTGTGATATAATCTAATACCCTCAAAGACTACACTTGGATCAAAGGCAAAAAATGGGGGTGCAGTGTATTCGATCTGTTGTCTTCGGAAATCAACGTAGAACAGCTCCTCACCATCGATGTCCAACTGTACCTCAGTGTCAGTCTTAGCGTCGTTAAAAAAACAGCCCACAAAATAAACAAATTCATGGGAAACTAAAAAAGAATACAGAGGGAAATAAAAGACAACTGGATTTAAAACTACTGGTATAACGACATCATTGCCAAAAGGTAAGAAGGCTCACCACTGACTGACTTCTGTTCAATCCTATTGTTCTTTTATGCATTAATAATCTGTAATTGTAGGATCTCAAAGTCTATACCCCCCCCCCCCTCACTGCCCAGTATGTTGCAGTGCAGATTAGAGAATTATGAAGTGATAGCAGGTCTTGTGTTTAGCTCATGTTTATTCATGTTAACCAGAACAGATGAGTAGTAATAATTCTTACTTTGTGAAGCGACACAGATGTTGAGAATCAGTGTGAAAATGGCAGCGCACTTCATCTCTTAGGGCTGACAGTTCTGCGTCATGCAGACTTCGAGGACAAACTCTGGTCTGAACAAAAGAATCTGCTGTACTTTTGTCATTGCATTCGCTGTGACACTCGTCACGTGACTGGGTCATGTGTACAACTTATTATTAGACAGTGTAAGTTGGAATCTGGGTCCTTGGTGTAGCATGTACTGTAACTGTACCTGTGAGTTAATTACCTGGCTAAAACATTGGCTTGCTATCAAACTGTGACTAAATAAATAGTTTGGTAAATGGAGACCTTTGACTGAAACTCACTGTAAGGCAAACTAGTCTGACTGGTTGGTTTGGCAGGAGGGAGATTCTCAAATTCTCCAGCTGCTGAGAAACGGACAGGGTATCCAGATAAAATAATTGCACCTGATGAGAAATGTGTATGGAAATTTGAAACAAATGTCACAAATCGGGTTAGACCAGTGGTTCTCGAAGTGGGGTCTGGGGACCCCCAGGGGTCCTTGAGGGGGTTCCAGTGTGTCCCCAGCAAAAAGGGGAATAATTTATTTTCACTATAAATCCATCCATAAGTAACACAATTACTATTTTGGTCATGGCTTCATACACTTTCTGTTATAAAACATTTAAAAGTGTGACAAGCATCCCACTCTCCTGGCCCTGTCTTGCAGGAGCCTAGTGTTTGGGTCATTAGGCTGATTGGGTGCACCTCGGCCCAGTGTGCTCCTTGGTCTTAAGAAGACCATTCTCTCTCTCCTCACCAATTACTTTGGCGTATGACTCCCGTCATATGCCAAAGTAAAAGTAAAATAAAATAAAATAAATAATCATCATCATCATCATCATCATCATCATAGTCATAGTCATAGTCATAATCATAATCATAATACAATTAAGGGAAAATAACTAGACAACACAAACTAACCTACATAAAACAACAACAGAAGAAAAGGTGCATCGGTGAGGAGGGACTGAATGGTCTGAATTTCTTTTTAAGCCCAATGGGTGCACTGGGCCCAGGTGCACCCAATCGACCATAACACCAGGCTCAAAATCATGGGTTATTCAAATTTATTTATAGCATCTGTGGACTTCCCGGGTCAAAAATTACCAGGCCACCACTAGGTGGGGCAATGGGTCACACTATGTGCTTTCCAGTAGATGAACACACACACACACACACACACACACACACACACACACACACACACACACACACACACACACACACACACACACACACACACACACACACACACACACACACACACACACACACACACACACACACACACACACACACACACACACACACACACACACACACACACACACACACACAGAGACTGTTTTTCTGTTTTTAATCTATAATCCAAATGAAAGTAAACTATTCTGTAAAGAGTTTTGAAAAGTTGAAACCTAAGTTTTAAGTTTTGTAAATTAACTGTTCTTTCTAAATACAATTGTTTTGGTCTTTGTTTGCTCTACGACAAGGCCGCAAGCAGGTGACCTGACGGAGCCGGATTTTTTAATTTGGTGATTGCCCTAATCAGAATCAGAATCAGAATCAGGATCAGAATCACTTTTATTGCCACAGTATGCAAGTTACATACGAGGAATTTGTCTTAGTGTCTTATGCAGCGTAGCAGTCACATCAATATACAGAGATAAGAAGTAGGAAAGATAACTAAAGACAATCACAAAACTGCAAGTGCAATCAAATCGAGTAAATATATACAATATGTACATGAGTGGAGAAGTGTTCCGTGGATAATAAATATGAATTTACATTGAATTTACATGAAATTTTTCAGACTGAGTTAAATAGGCGTTAAATAGGCAGTGGATTTACGTTAATTTACAGTCGGAGTTAAATAAGAGTTTACATTGAATGTACATGAAATTTACAGTCTCAGTTAAATAGGCATTAAATGTGCAGGGAATGTAGCCTACATGACAGTCCCAGTTAAACAGGTATTAAATTAGAAGAAGAAGCTGGTCTTGTGGCGAGTGGTTCTGGTCTTGGTAATTATTACGTAATGATGTGATGTCGTCAGTGATGTCATCAGTGATGATGTCATCAGTGATATCATCCTTCCTGGCTGAGGCTATATAAATTCAGTGATGATGTCATCAGTGATGATGCCATAGAACAGGCGAGTATGCGCCACGCAGTGGACGAGCTGCAGGGCAGGCGAGGCCACGAGCGGGTGACTTGATGCTGACGGAGCCGGGATTTTTTAATTGCCTAATGATCTGATGTCATCAGTGATATTATACTTCCTGGCTGAGGATAAGTTCAGTGATGATGTCATCAGTGATGTCATCTGTGATTATGTCATCAGTGATGTCATAGAGCAGGCGAGGCTGCGTAGCACACGAGCTGCATAATGTAACGTGCAGTGGGCGAGCAGCAGGGCGGGCGAGGCCACGAGCAGGTGACCTGACAGACGTTTTTTTTTTTTTTTTTTTTTTTTAACAAATTTATTTACATAATACGAAAATACAGGTTCACAACATAGAGGTTACAAGACAATTGCAAAGGCCATTCAACATAATACATACAGAAAATACAAAAAGAAAAGAAAAAGGGAGGCATATGAGAGACTAGATAAGGTTACAAATCAAATTTAAACACGATTTCATGATTAAACACGATTTCAGACGGACAAGCCCGTCTTTTATTGTCACACGGTTACACATCAACACATGCACGGAGGGCCACAAACACACACATGCTGACGGTGGCCGGTGAAATTTGTCCTCTGCATTTAACCCATCCTGGCTTTGTCCTTTCCTCCGGGGGGCAGGCCAGGAGCAGTGGTCGCTTTCTCGTACAGCGCCCGGGGACCGACTTCGGATGTTGTCGTCACTGGTCGGATGACGATGACGATCTGATCTTCTGCATGTTTTTAATGGGAGGAGGGGTTATATACGGAGGAACCCCCCTGGGGGAGCACGGGGAGAACATGCAAACTCCACACAGACAGAAAGGCCCTTACGACGAGATACCCCACCTGGGCAGTAGGCACTGAAGATATGGGGGGAACACAACCACAGTGCCCGCAGTGTCCCAGGCGAGAATCGAACTCAGGACCTTCTGACTGCGAGGCGACAGCTCTACCACTGAGCCACCGTGCTAATAGACAAGGCTTTAGTTTAGTTTTAGTTTTGTGCAGTACTTCAGGTACTGTATGCTTTTAAGTATGCCTTGAAGACAGTAAGATTAGGTTTCTGCTTTGCAAATTTGCTGGCATGTATATGGAATTTTGCTAATAGAGAAATGAGGTTGAAGACATATATTTTTTTAGAGGGGATTTCATCAACAAAACAAACAAACAAAATAAAATCAATTCGTATTTTTTTTAATTAGGGGATTGCCCTAATTACCTAATGATGTCATCAGTGATGATGTCATCCTTCCTGGCTGAGGCTTTATAAATTCAGTGATGATGTCATCAGTGATGATGTTATTAGTGATGATGGAATCAGGGATGTCATCGGTGATGATGTCATCAGTGATGTCATAGAGCAGGCGAGGCCAGTGGGCGTTGGCGAGCTGCAGGCCTCCTAGATTGCTAGGTATGTAAGGATTGCTAGTTATGTAAATGAGGTCTATTGACCAAATTCCAATAGGAAGTGTAAAAATTGTAGTGATGGGTATGAAGTTGCCTACATCTTTTAAGTTGGCAGAAATCTAGTCCTATACACAATAATGTAAAAACAAAAAGACACTACAAGAAGATAAAAAGTTAATGGAAATAAATGGTACATCGATAGCTATACAAGAGATAGAATACATGTTTTCATCATGGTTTTCATACATTCTAAATGTTTCATACCCTACCTAGTTTTTTATTTGAGAAGCCGGCAGGTGGCACTGGAGCTCCGTAGATGTTGGCGGTGCTGCTCGTGGAGTAGGCGCCTGAGTGTTGGTGCTGTTCTGGGGCATGTGGGACAGAGGAATGGTCCGTCGGTGAAAAAAAATCGAGCGAGCGAGCGGCAAAAGGGCTGGATGCAAAACGGGACAGAGGAAATACGGCACGGGCATAAAAATGGTGGAATGCTGATGCTCCTAAATATGGAGTATCGCCTGCTCTACGGAATATCTGATTTGAAGCTGATGTAGTCAGTGAGTTTGTCAAAAGCAAAGATTTGGCTGCTACTTTTTGAATCGTTTGCGTTGAACACATCTGCAATGATGCGGGTTGTGGACTGGAGCAGGACCGCTGCGATTGTACTCTGCCTTTTGGGATATCACGTCTCCAAAGCGCTCACCAAAACATTACAGGAGGACAACGCCACCGAAGGTAATGCTCATGAAAATGTAGCGGCGTAGCTCCCATGGTAATCTGCCTTGTCTACGAGATGGCTAGTTTGCTAATTTGGTGGCTAACGGTGCTGCTAACCACCTCAGATGCTGATGTGACCTAAACTTAGCTAACGCTAGCAAGTTAGCGTTCTGCTACAGTCAGAGCAAGCATTCAAACTTTATCGTCCCTGGAATGTTGGTGTTAATACCGTAATGTTGTCCATGACCATGTGTTTGCGGTGGCAATCACTAACGTTAACGTTACTGAAACCATTATTTTAATCTTGAAACAATTCTGTTCCCACCGATGGCTGATTCCCCCCCTCAAACAGTGGAGTTAGTCCAACTGCAGTGATTTATCACATTGTTCTTCTCCTTTGCGTTTTTGTGATCACATTGAAAGTGTGTGTGTGTGTGTGTGTGTGTGTGTGTGTGTGTGTGTGTGTGTGTGTGGGTGGGTGGGTGTGGGGGGGGAGCATTTGTGGGATTTCACCATCATGTAACTAACTTACAGCCTAGCCTAGCCTGCAGAACTTGTGCTGTTTCAAACGTGATTTATTGTTTCGGGGGTGTAGCTGCGGGTGGTGTGGTGTTTAGTGAGACCACCCTTCAAACAGAAGGCCCGGCCGGGTTAAAACCCAATGACAGTAGGCGTCCTCCCTGCCAGTGTGCTAGACAGCTAGAGCAAGTCGATGACTCCCTGTAGCAGCTGTTTTGTAGTTGTCCTTGTGTTTTGGCTAACAGATTATTAAGTTCTCCTTCAGAAGTCAATGGGGTGGCAAAAATGAGGTGAGGGAGGCAGGTCACCTCCATCAACCAAGTCCTGCAATATGTAAAGCTGTCTAACAACAAGGCCACCTTACAACCAGTGCTTACAACACTGCTGAAAGGCTGCATGAATCACAATATTCTAGTGGTATTTCATTCAGCCGCTCCAAAGCTGGCTGCTCCATTGCGGTCCGAGTTGCCACATCTGTTTGATCCATTCCTTTCTT
Source organism: Poromitra crassiceps (assembly GCF_964638095.1). NCBI lineage: Eukaryota > Metazoa > Chordata > Actinopteri > Beryciformes > Melamphaidae > Poromitra > Poromitra crassiceps. Next base: position 12,429,383 of record NC_139623.1, read on the forward strand.
ATCTCTGACTTACAGTACATGCACATGCACGCACACATCAAGAGAACAACGTGGCTCTGTGATCTCACACTTCAGTTCAAGCCTCAGTCATTTCTTTGCTCTTTACATGCTGACTTGTCTACGCTTGGCCCTCCTACTGCAACTGTGTTTGGAGTAAAGCTATGAATGTAAACAGAGCTATCCCCACAAATCAGGGTCAGCATCAGAATTTTTTTTTTATTGGGCAATGATATTATTCCCATCAAAGTACAGTTTGTTCTTCATAGTCAATGGTTTGATTAGCCTAGACCAGTGGTTCTCAACTTCTCATGTCACTTTCTCATGTCAAGGACCCCTAAAGTGACATCAATTAGACAACTGACTCCCTTTTGATAAGATCCTCATTAGGCTCATTAGGCCGTTTTGCATGTACGGAGCAGAATAATATTAATTAACCTTTCTGTCCACACTCACCTTCTCTCTCCATCCATACAGCTCCCCTAAAATCCAGCTATAGGACCATTCACCTACACTGGGCACTGCAGTGACGTTAAATCAAAGGTTAATTGATAATCAGGCTATAAATAATCAAGGCAAATTTAGGCTATATATTTGAAATGTAAGGCTACTGTATAGCCTACATAATATTAATTCCAAATAAAATAAGTCCCGTCAGACTCACATGCATAGGGGGTGTGCGTTCGTTGAGGCAAAACGCAAAGAATTTCCAACAGCATAGGCCTGGCCTACATATTATCAGATAAAATAGAATAGAATTCAAACTTATTTAAAATAAGCAAAAAACCATAACCTGTTGCTTGCTCGTTTGCAGCAGTGAAGGATGGAGCTGCCTCAAATCACATGTGCCAAGTGTCTCTCCAACTTGCAATGCGCGAGCCAGCAGCCAAAACCTGCACATAATATGGACATTGGACAGACATCCATAAACTCCTTCTTAATGGATTTCCTTATTTTTTTTATGCCCCTGTAATCTCCGGATTGCGGTCGTAAATGCGGCTGTGTCAACCATGCTTATATCGCCAGTAGATCAAAGGCCACAACCGAAATGGCGCAACCGAGCTGTTGTAATCATGCCAGAGCCTGTATTTTCTGTACTTCCGGTTGTGTAATTACGGGTTTCCACCCGTAGACACAGCAGAGATGGCGCTGTTTCCCCACTGGGAAGCGGAACAACAACAACAGCCATTTTCAATGGAAAAGACAGAAATGACAGGCTCTGGCATGATTACAATTAGTGCTGCATGATTTGGGGAAAGGTGCGATTAGCGGTTACTGTGGACAATATTGCGCTTTGCGATTGTGATTGCGATATAATACACAAATGGTATCTAGGGATGTGCCGGACCCGGTATGAGTTTTTGACAGTATGATAACCTTGGACAAAAATACCACGGTTTCACGGTATCACAGACTAAAATAGCTACATGGATATAGCTATAGCTATTTTAGTAGCTACATGAAATATATTACAATTAAAAATATATTAAAAAATAAATAAATAAAACAATTTGAAATAAAATTATCTTTTAAAATATATTAAATATTTTATGAAGAGACTCTACAAATTATATAGCCATGTACTCTTCACAACATCCTGTGATGTCAGTCTATGTTTGAGACTTGAGAGTTTTGTCTCAAAAATATAAATATAAACTGCAGCACTGTGTAGATGGCTCAGACTGCAAAGTTAGTTAATGTCTGCCCAGTACAATGAGTAATACACACCCAGTTTATTTCTTTTGTAGCGACAGATTACAGTCAGATGGCCTTAAACGCCACACTCACATGACTCTTCTTTTTTTGAGAGAGAGCGAGAGAGAGTGTTATGTGCAGACTTTGCAGACTTTATGTGCAGACCCTGAAGGGTGCTTCTGCAGCTGCGAGTGTGTTTTCTCTGCTCACACAGCCCTGTTAATGTCACTATATTCTTCATCGCAGTACCTGCTGTACACTTGAACGTACGGTGCACTAGTTCTGCATAATCACCCGCAGCTCTCTCCTTCGTTTACCGACTTTCTCACTAATCACACGGCTGTTTACATTCTTTCTGATGGGCTAGTGACTTAGCTAAGCTAAGTTAGCTTAGCTTACGGCTGGGCGATATGACCAAAATCTCATATCCCGATATAGGTCATTTCATATCCCGATACCGATATATATCACGATATAGCATATTTTCTGTAAATTAATTTAATAGTTTATATAAAATGACCACATGGGCATTTATTTATGTAGCAGTTAAACCAGTTAAAATGTTGTCAAACCTCACAAAGGATACATGCATTCAGAATACAGATAAGCATGGCTATTCTTTACAACACAAATAACAATAATTAGTTGCAGGGCAGTAGAATGAAACACAAACTGAACCACACCACCAGTTTGATTTTCAAAGATTACATTAGAGCAAAACGGGTAGAATAAAAGTTATTTAGCCTATAGTTCAGTTCGTTTATAAAGGAACAAAAATGCTCCACTTCGGGATTTCCATGTTACCAGTTCAGTTCACTCAGCAAAAGTACTCCACTCCGGGACTTGACGGTTATCCAACCAACACAACTCTTAAACCCAGGATAAGCTAAAGCTAAGCTAACAATAGACGTTTTGTTGTCGGCCCTCAATGGATTTCCTTGGGATGATGAGAGGATGGGAGGAGATGTTTTGCCAGGTTTAACGTTAGGAGGACACACACAAATATCGATCAAACCCGGACTTAACACAGTGCAAATGCCTGGGTAGACTAGGCGGACGGAGTGGAGGTAACATCTCCCTGCTCTTTAGCCTACTCACCGGCTGATTTGTGCCACAAAGGGACGCAAGGGGCTTGTTGACACAGAGTCTGGTGCGTGTGTGGACTGTGGACGTGAGTAAAAAAGAAAACCGAATGAAGAAAGCACAGCGTCATCCAAATGACGGACAATATTGCCGTAAAGAGTGTGATTTGCAACACCACGATATAAACGATAGAGCATCATATGAGACGAAATACATTTTCTATCGTCCAGACGAAATATATCGTCATATCGCCCAGCCCTAGCTTAGCTGTTAGCGGTGGGTGCTGTCTCTCCCTCGGTAAGATGTTTATGTTTAACGTTCTAACATTACTGTATATTTGCGGAGATGGGAGAAGTCTCCTGCTAGTGTTGATGTCCAGTGTGATGGCAGAGAAACGTGTGTTTGTTTATTTGCTGCGTCGCCTGTAACGTTGGTTAAATGAGGTGCGCGCACACACAAACATAATTGTTTTATATATATATATATATAATCGCACCCTTTTAAGTAATGTAATCGCACGTGCTGACATCGCAATTGCGATTCGATTAATTGAGCAGCACTAATTACAATGGCTTGGTACTACGCAATATTTAGGAACCAATTGGCTGTTGCAACGGACAACAAGTTTATGTGTCAGGCAAGTACTGTTTTATTGTGCTTCGAGATACAGAATCAAGAATGAAGGCTGAGTCTTGCGTCGAGGCTACTACCGTAAATCCTCTAATAGTGACCGGGGCCTTTATTTACTGAGCCGCAGAGAGCCTATAGTTAGGCTTTTGTTGGAGGCAGGCCTATATTAGAGTAGAGGCCTTTATTTCTTAATATTAACCCATTTCAGCCTATTTTCGCCTAAAAAATAGCCTCTAAAACCTAAGTCCGATTTGATAATAGACCCCCAAATCCTGAACTTTTCATAGAAATGTCAACGCCTACTAAAATAGTGATATCTCAGCCTCTGTAGAAGATAAAAACACACTTTAAAAGGCATTTGAGAGCTGACACATGTGGCTTTCCTTGTAAAAGGTGTTTATTGGTATGACAATTCAATAGCATTGTCAAATATTGCTGTAAACACAGAAAATTTTTAAAAAACTAAAAAACGTATGAAAAAACAAGCAACAAATCACTCCAAACCACTCAAATAAAATCAAAAATGTGCTCCACACTGCCCCCTTGTGTCCCCTTGCAACCATAAAAAAAAATGCAGTCCATTTACCATCAAAGGGGCAAGTGTCTAAAGTGTCAGCTAGTGTTTAGCAAACACTTACAAAAAATGTCTGTAGTGTTTTCCAAAACACTCAATGTGGACAGGCAGGTCACACTGTATGCAGCCATACACAGTTAGCCCACTGCCTACTACATCTTTTTTGTCCAGCAACAACTGGCACTCCCTGCAGAGCTTCCGCTTCTCAAACACCTTCCCGAAGTCGTGCATTGGGGGACCTGTGGCTTCTCCTGACGTGCTGGGTGCTGGGGAGGCTGCCCTGCTCGATGTGCTTGGTGCTGGGGAGGCTCCCCTGCTCTCTGGAGTGGAAGGAGAGCCAAATGGAGAGGCTGGTCTGGAAGCTGGGGACAGAGGAGGAGGAGGAGAAGGAGGAGGGATCACAGGAGGGGCCCTCCTTGTCACCGGTGTGATGAGCTCCTCCAGCAAGGTCTCCAGCCAGTCCTTGTAATGTTTGTGCCTTCCTCCAACAGACCTGGCTGCAACGTAGGCGTTGTAGCACGACACAGACAGGCCCCAGAAGAACACACGCCGCCACCATTTCTTTGACCGATGATCGAAACCATAGTATCCAATCATCTGGTCGAGGAGATCCACACCTGGAACACACATGGAACTCTGTTTACATACGTACATTTTCACTCAAATGACCTCAGTGAATATAAGCTTACAGTATTTTAATTTTTGTTTATAAAACATAAATCTGTAAAACAAACCTTTCATGTGGCTCTGGTAGTCCGCCAGGCAAGCGGGCACTACCACATCAGCCCGGTGGGTCTCATCTCTCCTCCGCCTTACAGTCCCTGTTGCGCTGGGGTCATGGTGATTGGACAAGACCATCACCGTCTTTGTGTCTTGCCACACGCAGAAGGTGAGGTCATCCTGCTGTGCCACCCGGAACTCGTGCTTCCCCAGCGCAGCCCTCTTTGTCAGGCTGTGGTCCTTCGGCAGCCCCTTCCTATTGGCCCGAAGGGTGCCACAGCCGTACAGGAAAAGGCCGTTCATCTCCTGGAGGAGTTCTACACTGGTGTAGAAGTTGTCCATATAAATGGACAGGAAGGTGCCATTGTATGGCTTGGCGAGGTCCAGCACCACGCGCTGTGCCAGGCCCGTCTGCGGCGCCGCTTCACGTCCTGTGTACACCTGGGGAGTTTGCAAGAAGAAACACAAGTCTGAGGAAGGGCCTTGGGTGCTTGAAAGGTCACTCAAATAACAACACATTACAGAATACATATTTGCATATTCTTGGTGTGCTGATTTTTTTCCTTACTTTGAAGTGCGGAACGTAGCCTGTTGAGCTCTCCGCCATCACCCAAACCTTCACGCCCCATTTGGTTGGCTGGAATGAATGAATGAATGAATGTTTATTTCACACATTACCAAAAGATGCAGGTTACATAGGCAAAATAGAGGTGAGACAATTTGATCAATCAATCAGCAGTACCTTCATTGGCAGGTATTGCCGGAAGCCAAGCCTGCCTTTGAACTTGATCATTGATTCGTCAATGCTGACTGTGCCGTTGACCTCATAGAGGTCCTGGAAGCGCTGGTTCAGGAAGTCCAGGTACCAGCGCAGTTTCCAGAGCTTATCAGCTGGGTCGCCTCGTGCGTTGTTATCTTGGAGGTGAAGGTATCTGAAGAGGTGAGAGAGGGGAGGATGGAAGAGGGGGGGTAGGGGAGGGGGGGTAATTAGACACATATTACAATATATTATAAACAATATAATGTCTTGTATATTGTATACAATATTGTATATTGTATTGTATATTATATACAAGTAGACACATCTTGGATGAAATGAAAAATTGTAGGCTATATCATTATATAGGTTAGTTACACTTGAGGGTTACAGGGTCTGTCTAAGTGCAGTGTCTGTCTTGGTGCAAAGAGTGAAGCGCATTCTCTCCACATTCCTGACAATTGAATAACAATAGGCCTACTAGGTGTTTGCCCACACACAATAGGTGTAGCAGCCGAGCCCAGCAGGGGTTTCTTACCCCAGTGTATAAGCTCGCTACTATGGCAATACTCCCACTACACCTCTAATACATTTGCAATATATTTCATTTCCCTTAGGGCATCATAACAATGGTACTAATGTTACATTTTATCTATCAAACTACTATTATTTATATAGCGCATCCTATTCAATGGGGCGCATCTATATCACGCAATGGTTATAATAACAAGGATAATATTATTGTTCTTAGCCTACCTCCAAATGGCGTCAAATCGGTCCCGGGACATATTCTGGCCGAAGTTGGTTTTGAAGATGTTTTTGGATAGCCGCCAGTACTCTCTTCGGACGGGAAGTTTCATTATCCCCATGGCGAGACACAGCCCAATGAATGTTTTCATTTCTTTCACTGTTACCGGGGTCCACTTGGCTGCTTTTTTGGCTGGGGGAATTGTGCGTCTCTGGTCGGCATATCGGTTCGTCTCCGTGACAAGACGGTCCCACATTTCCTCCGTGTAAATTTTCTCGAAAGAAAATAGAGGTGTGGAATCGGCTTGTAAGCCAACACCGCTTTTCACCCCGGGCACCCTTTTGAACGCTTTGACCGGCACAGGACGGTAACAGCGCTGCTCCGTTACCCAGTTTCCATGGAAGCCTTCGAATTGGTCTTCTTCGTCAGACTCATCGTCATCGTCATCCTGAAACATAGTTCTGACCCACTGATCTCTGTCCAAGGGCTGCCAATCGGGGTCTGTAACTGGGTCATCATTTAACTCTTCATCAACGGTGGAATGTTCAGAATATTCCGCGTCTTCAAAATCGCTTCCTTCGCTAATATTATTTTCTTCCTCCATCGCTCTAACAGATCCGCTCAAAGTGAAGAAAAAAAAAACTTTTCCTTCCCAAAACAATCCCAGAATGCATTGCGAGACCCCACGTGTGTTTTCTGAATGATTTCATTTGCCTAGAGACCGGAAATAGGCGAAAAACTACAGCTAAACTACAAATTGACGTAGACGTCATCCCGTCTTCAAAGGTATATTGACGCGAACGGCATCCCGTCTTTAAAGGGAGAATGACGCGAACGTCATCCCGTCTGAAATGGGTTAAACTCTCATGGACATACTCCTTTAATTTCCTGACTTTTATTGCAAAATATTGCAGAAAACCACAAAACACAAAGCAAATAAATTAACTTCACAGTTATGGTAAGTTGTCTTAACTCATTAAGTGCCATAGACGACCTAACTCGTCTTACATAATCCAGCGCTTGAGTGCCAAGGACGAGCTAACTCGTCTTACATAAACATTTTTTTTTTTTGACGGTGGGACATCAATCAACCCCTTTTACATCTTCGAGATAACTATTGGAGCAAGACAATGTGTGTAATCTATTTTACCGACCACTAAGTGGCGACAGAGACCGAGAGAAGCCACAGCCACGGACCCGTGGACCAAAAGCAGCCTCCTCCCGCGGAAATGGCTTGGCGATTTTACAGTCAGAAGCCCGGAGACACACACACAGAACGGACAGAGATCCCCTCCGCCCCGGAGCCGCGGAGCAACGCGCGAACACACACACACACACACACACACACACACACACACACACACACACACACAAACACACACACACCGCGGGAGCAAGCCATTCAAGGAAATGGCGAGGCGATTTGACAGTAATCCATTTCAGACTCGTCTTGCCCGAGAGCGGCCGCACGCAGACAGGCAGGCAGGCAGGCAGCAGCAGCAACGCGCTTCTGACACGCCCGCTGTTAGAGCCAGGAGGAAGGAGGAGAAGACACACGGAGGGAGGAGTTTGAATGAGAGGGGTGTTTCCTGTTGTTATGGAGGAAATTACTGTTCAAAACTATTGTTTAGAATGTCTGACGGTCTTACTGATGCCAAAAATGAATGGTTAAAGTGACTGTTTCACAAAAAGCCATTTATCTCTGAATAAATTTCCAGACGCTGAAACCATGCTGTACTCAACGGCTAATATCTACATAACTACTAACTCTGCAAACTAACTCTTTTAGACAGAGAAAGCACACATTCTATTAGTTATTTTTAGATGATTGGTGTTCATGAATTCTTAACAGAAAAGAATCCTCGGCTGTTCTAAAATGAGCCAGAATCGTCAAAAACACCCCTGGCACAACTTACCTACAGGAATGAAAACATGGCTGGCATTCAATGTGTTAATAACGATCAGATCAGTCAACTGGAATACCACAGGTATTAGCAAAATATAACATACCCGGTAAATGTGCCCAATGTCACATAAAAACAAAACAAATGCCAGACTGGCCAGTTTTCAGCACAGTCAATAAGAATCAGATTCAGCTTCACAGTGACCTCACAGTGAAAATACGCCTTGTGGCAACAAAACAAATCAGAGAGGCCTGTATTGAAGGCAGGCCACTATTAGAGGATTTACGGTATATTACCAAACCATTTAAGTGAGTGAAATGGTGGGCAACGCTGCTTTGTTTCATGAATCAGGTCTCGCACAGGTGCAGAACGGACGTGCTAACGGACGTGCTAGCTGCCCGTCGGCTGTCGTGTTTGCGGTGTGTTCAAATGCAACTTTTTGGCCCCGACACAGGAGACGTGAGGTGACGCATCGGTTGGCCTCTAGTGGTCGCTAGTCCTTTCTAGTTCTCCCGGTGTGCCTGGGCTTAAGGCAAAGAGAGTGGAAGCTACCTCACACGATAAAACCACTGTGGTTTTGAAGTCCACCTCTGCCTTTCTTTGGCCCTCTGCCCCGCCCCCTTTCCATGTCTCTCACTTCACTTTTCCCCAGAGTGACCTTCAGTTGTCCCTGGGGGTGTGGTCAGGTCGATACCGAGGGTTTCTCCTGGTCCAGCAGACAACATGGCTGCGTGGAGCCAGACAGACCACAGATATAGATCTCACTCACATTACTGCTGGCATCTCCATCAGGAAAACATTGGCTGAAACTGGACGACGCACCAGAGCTGCCAGGAAGCAGAAGATCAAATCATATTGTCACCAGTTAGCCAAGCTAGACTTTAATCGTGACTCATGAGATGGCGAGTGTGAGTGCTAACAGCGGCCCACTTTGGGTAGGATTCCTCAGGTTAAGTCTTGTATGAGATTGAGAGAATCAGATCAAAATCTGTAGGATGTAGGTAGGCCTGCAATGCATACTGAGGCAAGATGAGTAGAGTCCTCCAGCCTATCAGCGGAGTGGAGACCTGATGATGATGTAACCTAATTGCTTTCTCTCCCGCGGAGTTAATGGGATTGACCACCGCTATCTAATCTTACTTTTAATCCAGACAAGGGAAAATAGCAGGCTGCACGTCTATTGAGCAGCCCTTTCCTGTTTATAATGCCAGTCAGATCTTTAGTTAAAGGATGTGTGTGTGTTTGTTCTTTTATTTCCCTAAACTCGTATGTGTTGATTTGCCTCTGCTGTGCACCTGTTCACACTCCCAGGGGCTCAGGGGCTCTATCTCATAGTGCTTGTTGTTTCCCTGGTAGTGTTCAGCTCTCTGTAGCCAGCTCGGGATCTGCTAGTGATTTATTTGTCTTGTTTTTGGGTTCATTTTATTTAGAATCCCCTAACATTTTCGGAAAGGCCATTTTTGTTTTTGCTAAAGAGAAGACATTTGTAATTGATGTGCCAGGTTAAATATAGTAAATGCGGTATGTCTTTTACTTTTGCTGTGATTCAAAGGTTTTACACCCGACAACGCCAACGACAATCAATTGATGCAAATTCGAAGACGCAGTGAGTGTAGACTTAACTCTCATAGACTCACATGCTGCACGGCATTGTTTTTGTTTTTCTTATTCAGTCGGTCAGAAATAATATGACATGAATCAGCCGCCCTTAAAGGAACACTCCGCCCATTTTCAACCAGCTTTGTATCATTAGAACATCAGTAGTATATCAGAAAACTGTAAACGGTTTTGAAGTCTGTCATTTAATTTGACAGTTATTGAGTGTTAAAGTGTGGACCAGTGACATCACTGGTCCACACTACGGTAACTCAAATTAATAACTCATTAACTCAAATCAACTCTCAATAACTGTCAAACTAGATGAATGATGAATAGTTTGACAGTTATTGAGAGTTGATTTAAGTTAATGTGGACCAGTGATGTCACTGGTCCACACTGTAACACTCAATAACTGTCAAATTAAAGGACAGACTTCAAAACAGTTTACAGTTTTCTGATATACTACTGATGTTCTAATGATACAAAGCTGGTTTAAAATGGGCAGAGTGTTCCTTTAATAGAAAGACACCGTTACAGTTTTGGGTCTGGAAGCTCATACCAACCAATCCCCCTGATTGTAAGTAAGTGGATGTGGCTAAAAAAGCTAGCTTACTTACTTAGCCTCCTAATGTGCAGAGTGCATCTGCTCCCCCCTCCCCTCTTTGGAAGAATGCCGAACCCCTCACCCACCCAGCGGAGGCCAACCATACCATGCATTTTCCATTAGACCCACCTCACTGCTATGGTGCAGTGAATGATGCCCTGCCTCACCGTCGTCGTGTCCCTATCTGATTGATACGTCACACAAGCAACACACGTTCATAGTGTGCAGAAACACAGTCGCAGACACACACTCGTTATCTCCACCCCCCTGCTCTTGGGTCTATCTCTCTTTCTCGGTGTAAAGTAACACACACACAACCACCCTGCTGCTATGGCTGCTGTTGCTAGGATAATTGGGTCTGAGATCGCAGCATTGGATCGGGCAAAACCCTCTTTGATGCCTTTAGCCTCCATATGGCACGCCAACACACACACACACACACACACACACACACACACACACACACACACACACACACGGTCAACTGAGGAAGAGCAGTTACTGGTTTAGTTGAGTAGCTGCAACATCCCAACAGCTCTTCACTGTAGGCTGACTGCCTCCCTCTCCTCTCTCTTATTGTGTGTCCAAGCACAGAGGAGTGTCCTAGCTTGTTTAACAATGATGTCACCACACGCATGATTTATTGGATGAGGATTGGGAGGGGACTGTTCCTTTTGAGTGTGCGTTTGCGTGTGTGTGTGTGTGTGTCTCTGTGTTCTCCCGGAGGAGTTCTTTAAAAGTGAGCACAGCTGGTACCCCCTAACGACAGATCAGTGGGAGTGGTGGGACAGGAAGTGAGGTCATGCTCGCCTTGTATACCCCTCCCCCCAAAAAAACCCACACACACAAAATCTTGGTGCAGTCAAGGGGAAATCCAGTCTCTTTTTGTCTTCCACACCTCTGCTGTGACAGTAGAATTGTAAGGAAGAGAGAAATGGAGTGAATACCAGGAGGACTCTCATGGTAATAATGTGTTTGGTTTGAGATTGACACGCGACTCCGCCAAACCTCACCGCACACAAAGCAGCATGTAACTTCCACACAGGCAAAGCTATCATTGTGTGTACAGTAGAGTCCTCTTTAGGTGGAGCCTGCACTTGGGTTGAACCCTACGAGTCGGAGTGGTTCTAGACTGGCTGCGGTGCTCTGGAGTGGGGGAGGGGAACTTGTCTAGCCAAGGGTTTATACGTGTTAGACTGTGTGTGTGTGTGTGTGTGTGTGTGTGTGTATGTATGTGTGTGTGTGTGCGTGTGCGTGCGTGGGGGGCTTTATGAGAGAGAGTTACGACAAAATTCAGTTGCAGTGAGTGAGTGCGGGGGGGGGGGGGGTAGGCATGTTTAGGTTAAGGGAGTGGAAGGGAGAAACCCTTTCAACCTTAATTGAAAGGTCACCGTGGGTCAGCCAATGATCAAACGGATCCCTTGTTGTCATGTGTGCAAAGTCGATTCAAATAGAGAGAGAGAGAGAGAGAGCATGGGTTTGTGTGGCTCTGAAATGATAGTGTTTGTAGCAAGTTGTTTGTGTTGCACCTTTAGGACAACATGGTGCTGGAGTAGTTGTGCAGCTTGCTTGTGACATGCTGAACTTAACCAGTGTTTGCCTGTAGGCCTATTTTGTACACACACACACACACACACACACACACACACACACACACACACACACACACACACACACACATACACACTGGCATTTGTGTGCCGGACTATAAATAGGTTGCAACTAATGGCTGCAGAGTCCACCTGCATGCAGATTAATGCAAATGCTATCTTATTTATACATGTTTGTTTTATTTAGCCAACAATATGGACATTTGTGTGGGTGCCTGTGTTTGTGCAGACATACCTTGTTTGGATAGTATGTGGTGGTTATTAGGGGTGTGCCACCTTAGGCACCTCACGATTCGATTCGATTACGATTAAGGGTGCTACGATTCGATTATTAAACTATTATTACGATTATTACGATTAATCACGATTTTCGATGCATCTTTTTCACCAAACAGTATTTTTTTTAAGCAAGGTATATTTGTCAGTATCCATTAATTAAAGTAAACAAACAAATGTACCTCCATTATCTTCAGTTGCGACTGAAGTCCACGCATCACATGTTACAGCCACCCTGCATGCTTTCTTCAGTGATTCCAGTTTCCAGTACTTCGGTTTTGGTCTCGTTTTACAGTTAAGGAACTGCTTTCCGGGCGAAATACTGTATTTTTTGCAAATAAAGCAAAAAAAAAATTGAATTTTTTTTTTTTTGCAATTTTTTGCAAATCGATAATCGAACATTGTGAATCGATTTTAATCGTCACGTGACTCATCGCGATGCATCTAAAAAACGATTAATCGGCACACCCCTACTGGTTATGTGATTGTTATGGAAGCATGTCATTTGCCAGTCTCACTGAATTGGCATGAGTCATTGTTCAACAGGCAGTCTGTTGGCTTTTTGTTTGCCTCGTCTCCATCAAAGAAGGTGTTTATATAAACTGTTGTTTTTTCCCTCTGGTCCATGGCTTCTTTGAGAGAGGGAAATAGCCCATTGTTTTGGAGGGGAAGTGCCATTGGCTAGAATCCAGGAAAGAGACTTGTGATTGGCTGGATTCAGGAATGCTGTCTCAGTGTTTCGGAGGCAATGGGCCTGGTGGAGAAACTTAACCCAGTTAAAGAGATGACTGTATTTAAGATGGCTATAATTACAACACACTTATTCTTTTATGTCTGCATGATTGTTTAACAGTTTGTCTGCAGTCTTCACACCAGGGTAGGAAATTAGCGAGGGCTCGGGGCAAAATGCCTGTAAAAATCTAAAATTGACCTTTTATTTTTTTTAATATTTTTTTTATTAGGGATGCACGATATCGGCAATCATATCGGTATCGGCCGATGTTGGTCATTTTTTAACATATCGGTCATATTGGTATCGGTCAGATGTTGCAATGTTAACTCATTCACCGCCAATGACGTCTTTGACGTGTTATCAGAAATAGCCCTCCCCGCCAATGACGTGTTTGACGTGTTTTTGTTTTTATTACTGCAGGGCGTAGTTTAAACACTTCCCCAGCCTGTCACATGGTATCAGGTCCCTAGCATCTAAGACAACACGTGAACAAACACATACCGCAGCTGTTGTTTTGAAATTGAGCAAGAGGAAAAGCAGAAAACGGGTAACGCTTCCTTGTGCAGACAGGAGAAACGCCATTGAAACGCGCCTCGGCGCGCTGCACGAGCTGGAGTCGCCTTCCTCTGTGCCAGCCGGGAGAAAGTAATCAAGAGATGTGTTTGATCATCGGAGGAATGAGGAAATGATCGATCAGTTTGCGAGGGCGGTGAGGACGTGTTGAATAGCCGAGGGGAAAACGGGAACGATCAGATAGCAGGGAGGATATGACAGGGAGACATGGACGAGGACGGGTGCAAAATAAACACACAACAGCAAGGCACAAGGCAGAAGCGCACAGCAGCCCGCTGTCCTTTCTCAAGAGCTATTCAGTTCATGAAATCGCTGGGCTGCGTGCCCTCCAGTGTTGCTCCTGGCCAATCCCAGCGCCACAGGGCGTGGTTATTGCTTATCCTATGTGGGGTTAGAAATCTAAAAGGGGGATCGGGGATCGTGTGTGTGTGTGTGTGTGTGTGTGTGTGTGTGTGTGTGTGTGTGTGTGTGTCTGTCTGTCTGTCTGTCTGTCTGTCGGTGTGTCTGTCTGTCTGTCTGTCTGTCTGTCTGTCTGCACACTCACACCGAGTAAACTGTATTGTTGAATGTAAAAAAAAAAGCACTTCATGTGTATATATATATATATATTTTTTTTTTTTTGTCATTTGTGTCCTAACGAATAATATTTACATGTCTGATGTCAATACAGTTCAAAATAAAAGAATTGAGAGTGAGTTCTGCCTGAGATTGTGCCCTTTTACAAAAATTGCCTTTTCTCCTGTTTATTTTCTCAGGGAGAACTTTTGGGGGAAAACAGGGTGTATATAAATGGCTATAAGTAGAGTACAGAACATGCTAAAAGCTCACTTTTTTTTTCCTGGTGAACCCAGAGACGTACATCTTCATTTTGAGGTATTGCAAATCACTCTGGTGCTAATAGATAATTTACTGTGGGTCTTGAAAGATGACCAACAATTATGAAAATCTTTGGCCTGTGCTAAATATTGGCAGTCCTAAACTGGCGGTGAATGAGTTAATATCGGTTATCATTATCAGCCAAATTCTTCACATTGATATGAAATAATGCAGTAAATCTATGATTTATGGGCTTTTACAAAGGCTTTGCAAATAAAGAAATGCATAACTTTTTCAAATTCAGTGTTAACATGTGTTTTTCAGTATGTACAAAATGTGATGATCATAAAAATGCTGGTTTTATACAGATCATACCGACAATATCGGTTATCGGCCATAACAGCAATGTTAATATCGGTTATCGGCATCAGCCTAAATTTTCATATCGGTGCATCCCTATTTTTTATTCAACAAAAAGTATTGTTTTCCCACAAATATTGACAAGCATATTCTTTTTCTTTTTCCACCCTCCCCCCACCCCTATCCACCTTATTTCTAGCTGCCATGATGCCTGATGGGTGCTTCTTCCGCTTCCGGTGTAATAGACTGTTTTACAGTCTATGGTTTTAACTTAACAAAAAAAACATCTATGAGGATTTTACAGCAGAGCCATTCTGCTCTACAGCCGTGTCGTTCGGGTGCTGGGATAACGTAATGCATTGTGGGTAGTCGGCTACTGTGGCTAATGCTAGCGGCTAGCGTAATAGTTACTTTACATTGCAGTAAAACGCCACTGAATTACCAAATTGATTGAACTTTTAACCATTTAGTAACACTGTTTCCATACGGACCCCCAGCGTTGGTTAGTTGTTTATAACGTGACTACCGGTATATTTATAACTTTTATAACGTCCTCCAGTTTCCGGTTTATAATTCTTATCGAATTTATAAGTCTGCAGCCGAGTATAACAAAGGAAATGGCAATATATATATAAGAAGATACATAAGTACATAAGTATATATGTATATATATAATATATATATATATATATATATATAATGTGTATATATAATATATACACATACACATACATACACATACATACATATGTACATATATACATACATACATACACATACCTGGGTACCACACATTCACAAAACTCAAGGATCTCTCAAGGACCCCTCAGACCCAATTCTCTCAGACCCTAGGTAGCCCCTAAACAGCAAAGGAAAAAATAAATACAATAAAAATAGAGGCCTGAATATATGAACACCTGTCAAATGTGTCTCAGATCATATACAGCATAACCTCATGTATACATACACACTACACACATTCACGTATTCACACACACGTGCACACACACACACATACAGCATATACTATAACCACCGATTAAAGGACCTGTGGGAACCCTGACAAATTAACAGTTCACATAGAGATATGCATAAAAAAAACGTAGAAAACTAAAAAGATACATAGAAAATTGCCCTTTCTAATTGGGATGACGGGGACTTTTAATGCCCCTCTTATTTGCAAAGCGTGTCCGGATGTTGTTCTATATTTGCAAAACGCGACTTGAAAATGGCCAGCTAGGCATCCGTACCTTCACAGCCCCCGCCCCCTCCACTGGGCCCCCTCTTCCTACTAGCATTATTTACCTCAAGCCCTTTTCCCACATGCATACCGGAAAATTACCTGTAAGTCAATATCGGACATTTCCCTTCACACTTCGGCTCGCGCATGTGGGAATCTATCAGCGAATTTTCCTGTATGTTGGGGGGGGGGGCGGGGGGAAGGGGGAGCTTATTTGGGGGGTCGGCAAAACTCGAAATAAGTTCGCTTGTCAGTTGTCACACAATAAATCACACTCGTTTGACTTAAGAGCAGCGTCAAGCCGCCAGCGTAATAAACACAGCCGATTTACCCCCTCCCCTGTCTGCTCGAGAGCAGCAGCCACAGACAGACACAGCGAGAAAGGCTTGCAAGCTGCTCAACGCTTGTATGTAGAGAAAGCAGACTGGCTTCGTTTGATGTGTCCGGGGTTGCCTTCGGGAAATCAGCAAGCTGACATACTGCTCTTATTAGGCTATCACAAGATCATTTCGCCAGTTTGCTTTAATGTGCGCGAATGATTAGATTATGCCCGCTGGAACATTAAGCAACGTGTGTAGGCTACTCCTCGCCCATGATTGAAGGACCGCTGTCGCGGAAAATGACTGCACCCGTTTCCACTTGCGTCCCCTTAAGATCATACCGCTCTTCTGACTTGGTCGAAAGTGGTGAAATGTCGGGGACGACGGGGTCGCACTTATACCGGCACGGCGCCTTTCTCACTTGCAGGCATTAGACCACGTTCCGGTCATTTTGCGGTACAAAGCGCATGTGGGAAAAGGGCTTCAGTGACAGGCAGCGCAAGCTAGCTGGCCAGCTAGTTCACTAGCTAACATGAACTTAAGATTCAGAATGTTTTTTTTAACACACAAAGAAAGCACCCACTCTGTCACAACTAGGAATAGATGGAAATGAAATAGATACTGTAGTGACTCACAACATTTGATCAAATTGCCCTGGAAATGATCCAAAATAACCCCAACACATATTTCACAAGGGCAAGAAAAGCTAATTTCCTACCCTGCTTCACACACACACACGCACACGCGCGCACACGCACACGCACACACACACACACACACACACACACACACACACACACACCAGCTCAGTGGCCTTGTGGTTTGAGTGTCCGCCCTGAGACTGGTAGGTTGTGAGTTCGATCCCCGGCCGAGTCATACCAAAGACTATAAAAATGGGACCCATTTGCCTCCCTGCTTGGCACTCGGCATCAAAGGGTTGGAATTGGGGGGGTTAGATCACCATGTGATTCCCGAGCGCGGCACTGCTGCCGCTCACCGCTCCCCCAGGGGATGGGTCAAACAAATTTCGCACACTCAGGTGTGTGACAATCAGTGGGACTTTACCTTTTACCTTTACTCGGATATCACAACCTGATAACACTCTGTGTGTCCACAGAGGTGACACTGAAGGTGCACCTGAGCGATGCCAGTACCCAGCAGCCTGTGGGAGGAGCCACCATAGAACTCTTCACCAACCACACTTCTGTAAGCACTGAAACCTCGCTGGCCGACGGCAACGCCTACCTTCGCTTCCCCTACCGCCTCGGCACGCCGCTGGTCGTCACCGCAACCAAACAGGGCTATGTGCCAAACTCTGTCCCCTGGATGCCCTCCAGACTGCCTGGTAGGTGTGTGTGTGTGTGTCTGTCTGTCTGTCTGTCTGTGTCTCTGTCTCTGTGTGTCTCTGTGAGAGAGAGAGAGAGTAGCCGCTTTCACACACAGATCGCGCAATATTGCAGTTCAGAAGGCCCGCAAAGCCGGCAGCCTCGCCACAGAAATTGCTTTCACACAGAGCCAAGCAGCACCGCCACATTCCCGTCCTGGGGGGGTGCTTTCAGGTCACACCCACCCCTCCCGGATTGAAATGAGGCGAGCGGAGGCATTTCCACCCAGCTCCTCCTCCTAGTAGCCCAAATGAATGTTTTCATAGGTTAGTGTAGCCCAGGCTACTGTATGATGAACAAATTCATTCAACATCCAAACATCGCCGATGTACGCCAGCAACTCTCAACGTGCAGCTGGTCGTTAACATCAAAGGATAAAACACGAGTCTGATTGAGAGCTCACCTTAATATGCCGACAACGCAGAAAGTGTTGTCCACATGCAGCATGGTAACAAGGCTTTCAATATTCATCTGATCGACTTTATGGATTCACAGAGGCACCATCATGTATTAGGTACAAGGCTAATTCTTATCTTTTGACCCCAGTTTTTTGTAAACCAAATTATTCCCATGAAGTAGCCTAATTAGCGTCCGTTCTGAAAGCGCCTGCATATCAAACAGCTGCAGTACGTTACTCGTTGTCGGGGGAATACTAGGCTATAAATTAGGGCTGTGGCGATTCACTTATCTCCCGATTCGATACTATCACGATTCTTGGGTGCCGATTCGATTTATATTGCGATTCTTAAGTATTGCGATTCTACGATTATTGCGATTCGATATTACGATTTATTGCGATTTTTGTTTATTTTTTTCTTTTCTTTTTTCAGTTTGTTTGCTTTTTACACTAGATTAGAACATGGGAAAAGTTGAATCATACACTAGAGACTGTATATTATATATCATGAGTAGGGCTGGGCGATATAGTTAAAAACAGGGGCGGACTGGGATCATAATTCAGGCCGGGCATTAGATACCAAGCAGGCCAGGCCGATATGGGCCAACGCGCGTGAAATTTGGGCCGTTTGAAGCCAGATTTGGGCCGTTTGAAGTCCAATTTTACAATGAGATGCACCCACTTTAACCCTGAAGTGTAATTATTACTTCAGACTAACTAATAAAGTAATAAAACCACTAGTAAACCAGTAGGCGGCGCCTGGCCTGCTGTTCAGTGAGTGGCCTGACTGCAAGCACCCAAAAAAAAAAAAAAAAAAAAAAAAAAAATTTTAATTTGCGATTATCGATTCTGGAATAAAAGATCGATCCAAAAAATTGTGACATTAAAAATCGCGATACTTAGGTGAATCGATTTTTTCCCCCACCCCTACTATAAATGCACATGAATACTATACATTTTATAAGGGAATGCAGGCTACGACAGATTGCAGTTCTGGAGCTGGTTCCCCCAAACATTGGGATTGTTTTGAGGAGAGACTGAAGAACATAGGGAATAATATCCTCAGACCGACTCACCACAGACAGACATGTCCTCTGAAGCTTATTATTATATCCATTAATTTTGCCTACTAATGTCAACATCGTTTGAGCATAAATAGCCAAACCTACTTACTCATAGTGTAGGCACGGAGCATTCCTCCTGGCGCCCCTGTTGCAGTCATGATTGTATACTTTCTTTACGTTCACTTATGCCTTTTCTTGCTGTGTGAGGTGGTTTCCCCCGTATTTTCTTTTTATGAATGAGCTGACCATTCACACCGTTCCGTGTCGCCGCTCCTACGCTTTCAGGTGGAGGCAGAGTGGAGGCTGATCCGGCGCTGTGACTAGCTCCACTGGCGGAACGAAAGGTGTAACACAATTATCCACCAATCCGATTTCGTCACTTTCACATCGGAGGCGCGGATCACATTTTCCGTATCTTTTAGCGCTTTCAAGGCCGGTGTGAAAGCGGCTAGAGAGTTTGCACCAGGTGTGTGAGCTAATGATGAGTGGAGTGCTCCATTACTAATTTATTACAATAGATGCCAAAACCCAGCGTGGGGCCTCTCTTACTCTCTCTCTCTCTCTCTCTCTCTCTCTTACACACACACACACACACACACACACACACACACACACACACACACACACACACACACACACACACCCGGGAGTGTGAGGTGGGGTGGGGGGTGCGGGGGTTATTGTGAGCCAGTGGAACGGCGGCCAATTGGATTATCACGCTTACCAGCTCTGAACAATGGAGGAGTGAAAGGAAGGAAGCAGGAGGATAGAAGTGTGGTTATGCTGCCTCACACTTCTGTCCTGTCCTGCAGAACACACAGGACAGGAGGATAGAAGTGTGGTTATGCTGCCTCACACTTCTGTCCTGTCCTGCAGAACACACAGGATACAAGCAGCACCATTTCAAATGCATCAAGATGCTTTCATGACTTGCTATGAATTGATCAGGATCAGAAAAGGGGCAGGTTACGATGTTTGTAGTTTAGCCGATTGTCATTTTGACTCTTAATTGTTGCAGTGTATTAACAACAAGGTTGTGTTTGTGTTGCAGTGTTTTCCTCCATCAGTCTGGAGCTGCTACCAGAAAGAGCTGCTACTTTGATGGTGTACGACGATGTTGTCCAGATTGCCTCTGGCTACCAAGGTAATTCCGTGTGTGTGTGTGTGTGTGTGTGTGTGTGTGTGTGTGCGCGCGCGTGCGGGCATACATATTTTTCCTATGTATATATTTACCCATGCATTTGTGGGCCTTTTGTCCTTGTCCCAGTGACCTCTCACACATAAATAATGAAAAATGTCCACCCTGAGACATGTACACACACACACACACACACACACACACACACACACACACACACACACACACACACACACACACACACACACACACACACACACACACACACACCATGGGTCTCTCTTGTTAGTCAGCCCCTCTGTTTAGGCGTATGTAATTATATTAGATAAGGCCTACTCAATAAGGTTGAATTAAATGTGTCTGCTGGGTCTTTTGTGTGTCTGTGACTGACAAGGGAGTAATTTAAAGTGTCAGAGCCGTGGTGTCTGACTAATAAACGACAGCACACGCACGGGCGCGCAAACGTGTCATTAACATGACAAACCCATAGAGGGCACATTGCCCACAGCACGTGTCTGAGTGTCAATTCTGCCCTCTGCCTGACGCCCGAGGGAGCGATAAACCTTGGCATGTGGCACCAGGAGAGAGAATGAAAGAGGGGTTGGAGGTGGAGGAGTGTGGGGATGTGGGTGGGGCAGGTGGAGGAGGCTGGGGATGTGGGGATTGGAGGTGGAGGAGAGTGGAGATTAGGGCTGTCAAAGAATATTCTATATGTGAATATATATTTGAATATAAAAATTAAAATAATATTCGAATATGAAAAGTTAATATTAAATTGTATTTATTATTATTATTAGTATTATTATTATGATTATTATTATTATTATGATTATTATGATTATTTTCATTTAACTAAGTAAAAAACCTGGCCAAGAGGGCAACATAAAAACATACATCGTTTGCCTGGTTATTTAACACGTTCACTGCCGTGGACGAGATATCTCGTCAAGCAGTAACCAGCGGTTGACTGCCGTGGACGAGATATCTCGTCAAAAAAAAAAAAAAAAAAAATTTGACGGTGGGACGTGGATCTAACCCTTTTACATCTCCTATAAAAATATGGGAGCCACCGAACGTGTACAACCCATTCCACCGACCCACTAAGTGGCGACAGTGCTCTCCAGACTAGAAAAAGCCGAGCCAAAACTGCAGGGGAAAGCGCGAGGAAACCATTCTCATACTGTAGAATGGTTTGGCGAAAACGCTTTCGCGCTGGCGCACAACGGTGGCGCACAACGGTGGGGGGTTCCAAAAATAGACTGGGTGCAACACACTTTGAAACACGCAGCATAAATAAGCCCAGAATCGCAAAAGCTTCATCAAATCTCTCAACCGAAACCCCAAGAAATGAGCGAGCCCATCCAGACTCGCCCGACGAGGGGCAGCCAGGCAGCAGACAGGCAACAGAAACTCGCTTGTGACACACCCGCTGCAGCCACGGAGGGAGGAGGAGAACACACACGGAGGGAGGAGTTTGAAGGAGAGGGGGGTTTCCTGCTGTTATGGAGGAAATTACTGTTCAAAACTATTGTTTAGATGTCTGACGTCTTACTGATGCCAAAAATAAATGGTTAAAGTGACTGTTCTATCGAATTTCACAAAAAGGCATTTATCTCAGCTTAAATTTTCAGACGCTGAAACCATGCTGTATTCAACTGCTAATGCCTACATAACTACTAACTCTACAAACTAACTCTTTTAGACAGAGAAAGCACACATTCTATTAGTTCTTTTGAGATATTTTATGTTCACAAAATCCTAACAGAAAATAATCCTCGGCTCTTGAAAGATGAGCCAGAATCCTCAAAAAAAAACCTTGGCAGAAGCTACCTACAGTAAAAAAAAAACTGTTGGCAGTGAATGTGTTAAAGCAGGACTAAACCCCCCAGATTTCTGGCAGAACGGCACGATGCTTGATTTGAAAAAACCTATGGGAAAAACTAGAGATGTCCCGATACCGATAGTATCGGAGCCGATACTGGCCTATTTTGCTGTACTCGTACTCGCCCGATACTGACACGGCCGCGCGCCCGATGCCACTTTACACCTACGGCATGCAATGTGACATTAACCTCAAAGTAGCAGTCAGGCTCAAACAGCTGCATGCATGCAGAGAAGCTTCACTAGAACAGCCTGTTTGTTTGCATCTCTACCTGGAGCGCTTTGTGAGGAGAAATAAAAAGCTATCAGGTCAGTAATCAGCTGACAGAGCTACAGCCTGCACTGCATCGCTTCCCCATTCACTGTCTGACTGACTGCATTAGCTCTGCAGTTAGCCGCGTAGCCTGCAACAAGCTAGAAAACGTTCTGTTCAACTTACAGGTTAACTAAATTAGTTGCTCTTCTAGCAGACAACACAGTGCTGTGGAACAAGCAAAGGCTTACCAGATCGTTGTAATATGTGCTACGTGTCCCGTAATCCATACTACCTTAAAGTTTAAAGGTCCCAATTCGTGCAGCTGTAACCTCTTAAAAACGTGTGTCTCTGGTCCATAAAACATGATTCTGGATTAATTTGTCAAAAATATAGCAACCCCGTTCGTTCTGACGGAGTTGTCACTTCCTCATCTTGTCACTTCCTCATCTCGTCGCTTCCCAAGAATGGTCTGTTTCTATAATATATTCAGAACTAACAGTTCCCATTGGCCGCTGAGGGAGAGCCTGCCCCAGGCCCTCAGATTAGCGTCCGTGGACCAGCAAGCTAGGTTGTGTCCACAACTAACGTTAGCAACGAGCTATCGCTAACTTAACGGTTGCTATGCTAAAGAGACATCTCAAAATGCCTAGACTTACCGAATGCACCTCCGCAGTTGCTGGATCACGTACAGTTGGCGTCGCTCCAGCTAACGTTAATATCCGTGAATTTAGCAACAATTGTCACAATTTCACTTCCGGTTTATTGGTTTTGCCTTCAAAATAAAAGCATGATAAAGTTCATTTTTTTACAATAAACATTAAAGTAGTGGCAATGGGCCGGGGTCCATTGCCACAATGTGAACTAGGGATGTTCATTTTGAAAATTTTCAAAAATCGATAATCGGTGAATATTAACGATCAATTATCGATCATCGATTTTATTAATACTTAGAAAATTTTCAATATTTTCAATTTTTTTTTTTTTTTACAAAATGAATGCCTATGGCAGAAAATACGAAAGACAACGTGTTCTCCTCAATGAACTCTTTATTTCAATGTGTCTCCTCTCCAACACTGCTGCCCCCGGCGCATGCCGGTGTGAATTTCCCATGTTTAAAACAGTTTTGTTGGCACAAAGGCCTGTGCCCAGCCAGAAAACTAGAGACTATATGAAGCTCCACCTCACGTTAGTCGGCTGTGCAATGGAGTGGGGCGAGGAGGAACGAATTCCACCCAAACCTAGTCCAATTTTTTTTTTTTTTTTTTTTTTTTTTTTAATAATTAAAAAATCGATCCAAATGCCACAGGATCGATTCCAATCCTTAACGATCGATTATCGATTTTCGATAATTGATGAACATCCCTAATGTGAACTAAATTAGGGCTCCTTAGTATGAAAAAGGTTGGGAATGATTTACAGCAACACAATGCCATTTTCTTCCTTTTATGATTATAGTGGCGTTTATTGATAGTATTGTGTTACATCACCACATGGCCATCTTGGTAGGAAAATAACAGGCGATTGTAATCAATTAACAGGTGATTAACAGGTCAAGTGACACAAACAGCCAATGAGCTGTGTGTATTGTAGCGCCATATTGGTAGGAAAATGCTTGTGACATCATGGGAATAGGCTTAGAGTTGTGAGGAGCCGGGAAAGGGTACAGGGGGAGTAGGGGAGTAACGATCTTGAAATCCCATAGTCTTTGGGTACAACGTGACATCAGGTTGTACCAAATCTCCCATTCATTTGAGGGCAAAAAAAAGCAGTGTTCAACCCATAGAGGGCACTTATGCAGCTGAAAATGATACAAATGGTACAATCACTACAATGGCAACAGTTTGGTCTCAAATGTGGAAATTTTGACCAGCATTCTTCACACACCACCCCCAAAGTCATATATATATTGGTTAAAAGCTGAAAAAAAGTGTTTTGGGGTTTAGTCCTGCTTTAAAAACATTACAAAAGTGTAGGCTACTACTGTACTAGTACTGACTGAATAAATATGAGAAAAACGATGTAGATGAACGATGAAAGTTTATTTTGAACTTGAAATAAATATACCAAGTAGATAATAAGCTCTCTGGTTGTACTGGTATGCCTTGTCACGCACGCACGCACACAAATAAATAAATAAATAAAATGTACCGTAAATTCCGGACTATAAGCCGCGGCTTTTTTCCCGTTTTTTGGCCCCTGCGGCTTATATAACGGTGCGTCTTATCTATGGATTTTTTCAGAAAAAAAATTTCAAATACAAATAAAATCTCTCTTTTTTAGCACTCTTTCTACCTATAAATCCACTTCTGTTTTAATTTCCTCTGTTGCCCTCTTTTCACCACACCGCGGACACTGTGTGCACTGTCGAAATAAACAAAGGTGTTGTGTTATGTTGTTTTGTTGAAATGTTACGGTAATACGGTAAATGGGAGCTTCCTCAAACAGCCAACAATCCCCTCTGTGCGTGAACCCTTACATATGGTAATTACGGTAAGCAAAGTTCATCAGCCCGGAATCACAACAAGACGAGCAGTCTCTCTCTCACTTACCATGGGGAAGGTACGCAGAAAGTCACACGACGCAGCTTTCAAGCTGAAAGCAGTCGAACTCGCACTAAAAGAAACAAACAGAGCAGCAGCGCGTACCCTGGGCATCGATGAGTCAATGGTGAGACGTTGGAAGCAGCAGCAGGAGGAACTGTCTCAGTGTAATAAGACAAAAAAGTCCTTCAGAGGCCACAAAAGCAGATGGCCGGAACTTGAAGATTCCCTTGAGGACTGGGTGTTGACCCAGAGAGGAGACGGCCGAGGCGTTTCCACGGTGCAGATCCGACTGAAGGCCAAAACAATCGCCACCGAGATGAAAATTGAACATTTCAGAGGTGGGCCATCTTGGTGCTACCGATTCATGAGACGAAAGGGACTGTCCGTCCGGGGGAGAACTACTGAACAACTCCCTCCCGACTACCAGGAGAAAATCACAAACTTCGGCGAATTCACACAAAGGAAGATCACGGAATATTATAGGAGTGTGAAAACATCCACAATCACCAACGGGTTCCAAAACGCTGGACTGCTGCGGGATGAAAAGGATGACGCCGCCACAGCTGGCGCTGAGGGCCGTCAGAGGCTTCAGAGGCTGTTCGATGCCGACAGTGATGAAGAGGAGTTCGTTGGTTTTGAGTGACAATGAAGGAGAGAGGAGAGTGGTTGACGAAGCCACCCTGAACCTGTTCGTTTCCGACACTGAAGATGAGGACTTTGGTGGTTTCAGTACGCAGGAAGAAGAGGAAGACGAGGATTAGTGACTTGACTTCTCTGGTTACAGGTTTGCTGCACATATACGGTAGCCTATTGTTGTGTGATTTTGTCTGGGGATTAGTGACCTGACTTTTGTTTTGTTTTGTTGAAATGTTAATAAATGGGAGCTTCCCCAAACAGCGATCTCTTTCCCGACATTCCTCTCTGTGCACGAACCCTTTCATATGGTAATTAAACATCAAAACACCCGCGGCTTATAGTCCGGTGCGGCTTATAGAAGAAAAAAATAGTCAATTTTGGTGCTGCGGCTTATAGACCGGTGCGTCTTATAGTCCGGAATTTACGGTATATATATTAGGGGTGCTCCAAAAAAATCGATTCTTGAAAGGATCGCGATTCTTAATGCCACGATTCCTGGATCGATTCCAAACTCCCAAGAATCGATTCTTCTTTGTATTGTAAAAAAAAATAAAAAAAAAATACAGTGCACCTGAACGCAACATGCAAGATACCGGCTGAATAAGTCTCCAAATGTTCATGTCATTTGTGTACTGTTACTGTACTGCCACGGTGCCACCACCTCTTGCACTTAAGAACTCTGGTTAATGTATTCCCCCCAAAATCTATAAATCCTTCTCAAAGTCTACAGATCCCCCCCAGTCTATAAATCCATCTTATCTGAAGAACATAAGGGGGGAATTCCCCCCTAGTTTGCAAAATGAATTTAGGCCCTGACTGTAATACTTCAGAAGTTGAATTTGAAGTTCAGCATTAATACATTTGTCATTTTTTGTCTTAGATTTACCTTTGTGTGTTATTGCAATATAAAACTACATAATTGAGAATCAATTCTAGATTCTGGAATCGAGAATCGTTGGAATCGAGAATCGATTCTGGAATCGGATCGTGACCCCAGGAATCGGAATCGGATCGGATCGTGGCACCCCTAATATATATATGTGTGTGTGTGTGTGTATATATATATATATATATATATATATATATATATATATATATATATATATATATATATATATATATATGTCCATTGGATCTTAAACTTATTCACAAAGTCTAGCCATACACCCAAAGAGAAACAAACCACTTGATTCTAAACATTGGTCTTTGATAGTAGATGGACAGCCCAGCAAGGATTGAATGGATATACCTGGTATTGATAGTTCAATATTTTTCCAGTTGGCTTCATATTCCTGATTACACCAAAGAATGAATTACCTTAATTGGCTGCTAAATCTTTCAGGCATGGTAGGGCCAACGCCCCCAGGGTAGGTAGGGCCAACCCCCCACCCTAACCCTAACTCTAACCCAACCCCCCGCCCTCCATCGGCAACTGCAATGTAGCGATGCTTCTTTCTGATATTTTGCCGTACAATGAATTGTTTCCTTTTCATCTTTCGCCATCCCTCTGCCTTCCATGAACAAATGATCAAGTCTGCAAATCAAAGCATAAAGGCTGCATGTAGCTGGACTCAGCAAGGTGATGTCATTGTGGTCCGACTGTGCAGAGTACACATTCTTGAGCAATGAGTCACAGATCCAGCTGTATGAGCAATGAGCATTACGTACACTGTGTGTTTCTATCTTGTTGTGCTCTACCAAGCCCCTTTTAGACCGGCCAAAAATCCCACTAATATCCACAAACTAGTGGCATTTTCTTCAGTCTAAAAGTTGCCAAGCCGGGCCGTTTAGCTGATAGAGCGACCCTGCAAGTGAGGTGGGTTTTTACGCGGCGGCTAGCCTCTGCACGCCATGGCGATATAAATCTTGGCGGTGGTCCAACACGTGATTTTCCGACCCTGCTTCTCCTGTTGCCGCCCCTTTTGCAGTCAGTGAGATAATCTCAGTTAAGTTGTGGATCTATGAAACATTTTCAAAACCAATTAGATGATCTCCAAAACGGTTGGTTGTCAAGCTAAAGACGAGGCTTTTTTCAGTTGATATTGAAATTTGACATTTTGGAGAAACAGGTTTTTTACCCAAAAGCTAGTCTCAACGCCAGACCCATGAGAGTTTTTACGCTGATACACTACGTTACTGCATGCTGCAGATCTCTCTCTGGGTCTGGGACACTTTCCCTCAGCCGGCTGGTTATTATGGGAAGGAACTGTTCACTTGGCCAGTGATATGCCAGTGGTGGATTCAGTCCTCCCCAAACAGTAATGACTTTGCGATCAGACGACACGGCCCATTTTTCGAACCGCTCTCTCATCGGTGCTACGACCTGTCACTCGTTCAATTTCAACGCGCCTTCACAGCAGTGAACGTCAACAGTCAACGTAATATTTGAGTCTGGGGAGAGACTACCCAACAGCTTACATCACCGTCAACAAATACTATGAGAACCAACAACTCTCGTCCATGTAGCCGGTGGCCAATGAATGAACAGCCATAGAACTCCATTGTGTATAATATTATATATATATATATATATCTATATAAAATATTATATAGATATATATAAAATATTATATAGATATAGATAGATAGATATAGATATATAGATATGTTTTATCAAAATGTCAAAAAGTCATGCCGTTACTCTGGGCAACATATGACATCATTGTGATGCACCGTGCCAGCGGACTTTTTTCCTAGCTTAATAAGCCGACTGTAGATCTTGAAAGTTATTCCATAGCACCAAAAATAGTCCCCGGCATAATGAAGAATGTGTTCCCATTGAATTTGATTTGGTAATAATAACTACAAAGAGCCTGACTTTTTGTCAGAAAGTAGTCAGAAAGTAACATTACGGTACTAGAGGAAACACATTTGTTATTTGGTTATCTTCTTATGATTTGTTGATAGAAAGCAGTGCATTAAAACACCAGCCTCATCCTTTACAGATAAGAAGTGTGTCAGTGTGTTGTTTCTGTGTGTGCACTTGTGCGGCTCCTCACCTCCCTTTGTGTCTTATCTGTCTTGCCCCAAGGTTCGAGGGGCCAGCCCTGGGTTCAGTTTCAGCGCAGAGCCCTGAGTCTTCCTCCCAACACATCCTACGCCAACCTGAGCGCTCTGCTCACCGTGGCCAGCTCCCCCGCCCACATCCAGCACTTCCCTTACCTGCAGGGCCTCGGCGGCAATGGCACAGGTAAGGCTCGCCCTGGAGGATGGAAACATCACGGCAGAGTTCAAGACATCAGCTTCTCAAATCCAATGGGCCAGGGGGAGATGTGGAGGGGTGTCAGGGGGAGATGTGGAGGGGTGTAAGAGAGCCAGGGGGAGATGTGGAGGGGTGTCAGGGGGAGATGTGGAGGGGTGTAAGAGAGCCAGGGGGAGATGTGGAGGGGTGTAAGAGAGCCAGGGGGAGATGTGGAGGGGTGTCAGAGAGCCAGGGGGAGATGTGGAGGGGTGTAAGAGAGCCAGGGGGAGATGTGGAGGGGTGTCAGAGAGCCAGGGGGAGATGTGGAGGGGTGTAAGAGAGCCAGGGGGAGATGTGGAGGGGTGTAAGAGAGCCAGGGGGAGATGTGGAGGGGTGTCAGAGAGCCAGGGGGAGATGTGGAGGGGTGTCAGAGAGCCAGGGGGAGATGTGGAGGGGTGTCAGAGAGCCAGGGGGAGATGTGGAGGGGTGTCAGAGAGCCAGGGGGAGATGTGGAGGGGTGTAAGAGAGCCAGGGGGAGATGTGGAGGGGTGTCAGAGAGCCAGGGGGAGATGTGGAGGGGTGTCAGAGAGCCAGGGGGAGATGTGGAGGGGTGTCAGAGAGCCAGGGGGAGATGTGGAGGGGTGTAAGAGAGCCAGGGGGAGATGTGGAGGGGTGTAAGAGAGCCAGGGGGAGATGTGGAGGGGTGTAAGAGAGCCAGGGGGAGATGTGGAGGGGTGTCAGAGAGCCAGGGGGAGATGTGGAGGGGTGTAAGAGAGCCAGGGGGAGATGTGGAGGGGTGTCAGAGAGCCAGGGGGAGATGTGGAGGGGTGTAAAGGCCTATAGTCTAGCAGAAAGGGCCCTCAGATTTTGAGATACCCCTACCCGAGGTAGAACAAATGCCAACAATGTTTTTTCTTATCTTTAGGGTCTCCCATTAATGAAATTGATTCTTGGCAAATTTTATTTTTGGGGAAAAAATGTTTTTTTGGCTGTTCTTTAGAACTACCCCAATCCCTGAAAAAGAGCCAAATTAGGCCAGTCCGAATAGGGTAAAGGTGACAAAAAAGCTCATACCTTGAGAATGCTCACTCTTTTCCTCATCAGATTTGCTGAGGTATGAACCAGGTGGCTGCCCTACATCACCAAATAGTCAGAAAATTATTTACCTAAAAAGATCATGAATTATAGTCCTGTAAATATAGCTTTAGTTTAGGCGGAAATTGTACTTTGTGGTGATAGGAACAGGACTCCATCACTTTCTGATCTCATTTATCAGAAAAACAGAAATCCCTGAAAAATATACCATTACTGAATTGTCTAGGGTGCTATTGAACACTAACCAGTAGTTGTATGGAGATATCTGGTACCGTTCTATTGCAAATGAGATTTCTTTAGACATAGCCCTGCCTTTTCTCTGAAACAGTCAAAATTCCGAATGGGGGGATAAGTGGTATACTTCTAATAATAATAATTTTATTTGATGACACCTTTCAAAACACCCAAGGTCATTGTACAGTGCATAAGAGACATAACATTCTAAAAGATCATAAAAACAACAGGCATGGCAAACACCAGCATCATTAAAATACGACGAGCATAGATATAAGAAAAGACAGGAGATAAACACGGCAGGCGAATAACAGATTGAGTACTGTATATGATTAAAGTGAGTAGGCCAATTTGTACAGGTGGGTTTTGAGGTGGGATTTGAATGTGGTGATGAAGTCAGACTGTTGGATGTGTGGGGGCAAGGAGTTCCAGAGTCTGGGTGCAGAGCAGCTGAAGGCCCTAGCACCCATCTTACTGAGGCGAGAGGTGGGGACGGTCAGGAGGCCAGCTGAGGAAGAGCGTAGGGAGCGGGAAGGGGTGTATTCCTGGAGGTCAGAGAGATGGGTGGGTGCTAGGTTGTGTAGGGCTTTGTAAGTGAGCAGAAGGTTTTTAAAGTCAATCCGGTAGTGAATGGGAAGCCAGTGGAGTTGAATGAGAACAGGGTGGTCAGATGATTTAGTGCGGGTGATGATCCAGGCATTTGGAGTCTGTTGAGCAATTTGGTGGGTAGGCCAGAGAGAAGAGAGTTGCAGTAATCAATCTGGGATGTAAGAAATGTGTGGATGAGGACTTTGGTGCTGTATTGGGACAGGGATGGGCGGAGTCTGGAGATGTTGCGGATGTGGAAGAAAGCAGACCGGGTGATGTTTTTTATGTGGGGTGCAAAGGAAAGGGTGCTGTCCAGAATGACGCTGAGGCTGTTGACTTGGGTGGAGAAGGGAACAGGGAAGCTGTCAATGATGACGTTTGGGGTGGTGGTGTTATGAGCTTGAGAGGGTGTTTTTGGAGCCGATGAGCAAGGCCTCGGTTTTACTGGCGTTTAACTTCAGGAACTTCCTGCTCATCCAGCTCCTGATGTCCTGGAGGCAGGCAGTGAGGGAGGTGGGAGGAAGAGTGGTGGTGGGTTTGGTGGAGATATAGACCTGGGTATCATCGGAGTAGCAGTGAAACCGGACACCATGGTGTCGGAGGATTTTACCCAGGGGGAGGAGGTAGGTGATGAATAGGAGTCGAGCCAATACTGACCCCTGGGTCAAACGGCAGAACACCCGGACGTGTGGTTCCCTAGTTGGACAAACTGTTGTCTGTCGGTGAGGTAGGATGCAAACCAGGGAATTACAACACCAGTGATTCCAATGTTCGCCAGGTGCTCCAGAAGTAGCGGGTGGGAGATGGTATCGAAAGCAGTGGAGAGGTCAAGGAGGATGAGGATGGTGAGGAGTCCAGAGTCAGCTGCACGGAGGAGGTCATTAGTTATTTTTACCAGGGCTGTTTAAATGGTTTGTGGAGGTTGTTTGAGTCAAGGTGGGACTGGAGTTGGGCGGCAACCACCCTCTTAAGAGTTTTGGAGATGAAGGGGAGGTTGGAGTTGGGACAGTAGTGGTTCAGGTCAGATGGGTACTGTGGCACATAAGTTAAGAATGCCCACTCTGATGGTCATCATATTTGGAGAGGGAAATACCAGGTGGCTGAACTACATCACCAAATAATCAGAATGTGGGTAACCCAATAAATAAAGTTTATCAAAATTACAAGCCTCTAAAACATAGAAATACAAGGTGTAAATATTGGAAGTTTGCTGGAAACTGGAACATTAATCCAAACTATAATAAATCAGTAGTATCTCCTGTCTTGACATGATGAAATAATACAAGTATAATAGTAATAATAATACATTTGTTTTATGGTAGCCCCAAATCTCAGTGCTTCATTTCATTTCATAAACAAAAACAGGAGAACAGACTAGAAAACAAAATAACCAAGGCAAAAATAAAACAGAACAGAGGAATAAAAAGTGACTGCTCGTTTGACCTGGTATATGGACACTTGTTTCACAGCCAAAGTCCAAATATCCAAATATGAAATACAGTATCAGCCCTTTGTTGAACGTATTATGACCGTACCAGATTATTGTGCCGGTGTTTGGGAGTCTGGGGCACATTCACAAGCTTATACTCCATGGACTGCAATTGTTAGGCTTGCAAAAGACTGATGCAAACAAAACTGTGTAAATATTGTTCAGTCTGTAGGCAGCCTGTCTATCTGGAGACAATCATGTTTAATATATCCTTAGTATCATTGTCCATTTGTCAAATTAAGCTATCACAATGTTAAATGTTTTCCTCTTCTGTGTATCATATTGTAACCTTTTTCCCAAGTATTTGGATCTTTCATTGTTGCTGCGCGTACATAAGATGTGTTTCAGTGAGAGGTCAAGTATATAGATACTAGAATGTCAAATGTCAGGTTCCTCAGAGACGTTTGGGGACACATTTTGACATTCTACACACCAGGTACAGAACTCCGTACAGGGGAGGCCAATAGAGAGGCACTGGCACTTTCCACTCTCTCCACAGTTTGGATCTTTGCAATACAAGTAAGTAATGTCTCTCACTTCTGTAGGTGCTGGGGTTTCTTAAATAGGACTGGTTTAATGGCTCCATCTCTGACAATCCATCCCTTGCCGATAGGACTCCATAAAAGGGGTTTGGGCATGTGACTCTGACACCATATCGCTGTCTGATACAGTACATTGCTCTTTGCACATGTTGTGCAAATTCATCCTCTGTTGGTGGCAGGTTTGCAGAGGCTGCATATGTTGTTGATGCAATTATGAACCTCAGTTCATCCAAGTTTGTGCACATCAGTCCATTTTCCTTTTTATTTTTTCCGTAAAGCAGAAGCGCAAATTCTCTTGCGACTGGCAAAGACTTCCAAGCTGGAAGAGTCCAAAATGGGCCAGATCTTTGAGCTCACTGAGATGGGTCTTGAGTTTGGTGAATGCTGTTGTCTTTCCTATTCTGTACAAACTACTTGTTGTGTCACAGTCAGTGAGTGCATGACATGCTGGTAGACAGCAAGAGCAATGTATCAGACAGTGATATGGTGTCACAGTCACATGTCCAAACCCCTGTTATGGAGTCCTATCGTCAAGGGATGGATTGTCAGAGATGGAGCCATTTGACCAGCTCTATTTAGGAAACCCCCAGCACCTACAGAAGTGAGAGACATTACTTACTTGTATTGCAAAGATGCAAACTGTGGAGAGAGTGGAAAGGGCCAGTGCCTCTCTGTTGCCCTTCCAACATCTTATATACGCGCAGCAACAATGCAAGATCTAAATACTTTTGAAAAAGGTTACAATATGATACACAGAAGAGGGAAGAATGTAACATTGTGATAGCTTAATCTGACAAATGGACAATGATACTAAGGATACAGTATATTAAACATGATCGTCTCCAGATAGACAGGCTGCCTCCAGACTGAACAATATTTAGACAGTTTTGTTTGCATCAGTATTAGGGCTGCAACTAACGATTATTTTCATAATCGATTAATCTGTCGATTCTTTTCTCGATTAATCGATTAGTTGTTTGGTCTATAAAATGACAGAAAATGGTGGCAAATGACGATCAGTGTTTCCCAAAGCCCAAGATGACACCCTCAAATGTCTTGTTTTGTCCACAACTCAAAGATAATATCAGTTTACTGTCATACAGGAGTAAAGAAACCAGAAAATATTCACATTTACGAAGCTGGAATCAGAGAATTTAGACCTTTTCTCTTAAAATTGTACTCAAAACGATTAATCGATTATCAAAATAGTTGTCGATTAATTTTCTGTCGATCGACTAATCGATTAATCGATTAATCGTTGCAGCTCTAATCAGTATTTTGCAATCCTTACAATTGCAGTCCATGGAGGATAAGGTTGTGAATGTGCCCCAGACTCCCAAACACTGGCACAATAATCTGGTTGGGTCATAATACACAACAAAGGCCTGATACTTTGGCTGTGAAAAAAGTGTCCATATACCTGGACAAAAAAGCAGTCACTTTTTATTTCTCTGTTCTGTTTTATTTTTGCCTTGGTTATTTTGTTTTCTAATCCGTTTTTCTAGTCTGTTTTTGTGATTGTGTATTATGATTACTATTATACTTGGATTAATGTTCCAGTTTCAATAAAACTTCCAATATTTACACCTTGTATTTCTATGTTTTATGGTAAATGGTAAATGGCCTGCATTTATATAGTGCTTTACAATCAGTAGGTACATTCACCCATTCATACACCGATGGCGGCAGGCTGCCACGCAGGGTGCTGGCACACCATCCGGAGCAATTGGAGTTCAGTATCTTGCCCAAGGACACTTCGACATGCAGACTGGAGGAGGTGGAAATCGAACCACCGACCTATTTTATCCAAAGCGATTAGTGGACGACCTGCTCTACCTCCTGAGCTACAGCCGCTCCAGGTGGTTTGTAATTTAGATCAACTTTATTTTATTGGTTTACCCACATTCTGACTATTTGGTGATGTAGTTCAGCCACCTGGTATTTCCCTCTCCAAATATGATGACCATCAGAGTGAGCATTCTTAACTTATAGGCTATTATGCCACTTCACTTATCCCCCATTCAGAATGACCTAATTTGACAGTTTCAGAGAAGAGGTAGTAGGTCTATGTCTAAAGAAATCTCATTTGCAATAGAACTGTACCAGATATCTCCATACAACTACTGGTCAGGGTTCAATAGCACCCTAGACAATTCAGTAATGGTATATTTTCCAGGGATTTCTGTTTTTCTGATAAATGAGAGAAAAGTGATGGAGTCCTATGTTCCTATCACCACAAAGTACAATTTCCGCCTAAACTAAAGCTATATTTACAGGACTATAATTCATGATCTTTTTAGGTAAATAATTTTCTGACTATTTGGTGATGTAGGGCAGCCACCTGGTTCATACCTCAGCAAGTCTGGTGAGGAAAAGAGTGAGCATTCTCAAGGTATGAGCTTTTTTGTCACCTTTACCCTATTCGGACTGGCCTAATTTGGCTCTTTTTCAGGGATTGGGGTAGTTCTAAAGAACAGCCAAAAAAACATTTTTTCCCCAAAAATAAAATTTGCCAAGAATCAATTTCATTAATGGGAGACCCTAAAGATAAGAAAAATCATTGTTGTAATTTGTTCTACCTCGGGTAGGGGTATCTCGAAAACTAAAGCCTTTTTTGAGGACTTGCTGCTAGACTACTAAACATGGTCGTCCATCCGCCTCGAATTGGAGCCGTCTCGCCGTCTGGGCGGCGCCAGCGAGCCCTACATGCTCGGACGCCACTACGCCCTCCCTCCTCCCACCCTCCCTCCTCCTGTGGAAGCTCCGTGTGAAAATGGCGGAGATTGTGTGCCAGGCAGTCTGAATGAAATTGAATGTAACGTTCCCAATTCTATGTATTAAATTCTAAAAAACGACCCTCAACATTTGGGAAGGCTAAGCCACACAACTAGTTCGTTATAATCTAGCGTCATGCTTTGAAAGGCGACTTTACAACGAAGAGCCAAGGCAACGGCCAGTCACAACTCTCCTGCAGCTGACGTCACGCACGTATCGTCGCCGTGAAGTCACATTTTCGAGCAGCCCCCGTCAGCCGACGGCGCCCCCTCCCCGTAGGACGGCGCTCCACCCGCCGTCCTACGGGGAGGGCGGGGCGAGGCTCTGACGGACGACCATGTTTAGGCCTTAAGAGAGCCAGGGGGAGATGTGGAGGGGTGTAAAGGTGCTCTTATACTCGAGCAAAGCTCCGTGGGGGTGGGGCCCCGCGAGTCTCCGTGAGTCACCGTGGAGACCTCGCGCTGGGGGTGATGCCATTATACTCAGAAAGTGATCACCATGTATTGTACAATGGTGAGAACAGCCCGTGAAAAGTCGCAATGAAACTCTGTGCAGTACTGAGTGCGCTTTCACTCTCAAATGACCCCACAGCCCACATCAGCACATGAAGGACTCACCAAACTTGTTTTTACTGAAAGCCGTTTTTACTTCTCAGCCCTGATAGCCTACTCTGTGCTGCTTTTAATCTCTCTCAATCATGCTCTCAACACAACACATTTACTTGGTGAAATGACTAAAAACGAACAGTTGCAAATCTAAGTTTATAGCCTACCACATGGGTCAAGAAATGTGGTGAAAACACAGCTCAGTGTTCAGGGTTCAGTGGCTCGAAAGCAGCCATGTTTGGAGAGAAGCTTGCGCTGTTAGAAAAAAAATCAGGCACAACGCGAGCGGCCGCTGGAGCTAGCGAATAACCACGCCCAACAAATTTACGTAATTTGACGCGCCCGCCCCTCGCTCCACCCCCGCGCCCTTCACGGCAGGGTGAGCATAATTCAGCCTTAAGAGAGCCAGGGGGAGATGTGGAGGGGTGTCAGAGAGCCAGGGGGAGATGTGGAGGGGTGTAAGAGAGCCAGGGGGAGATGTGGAGGGGTGTAAGAGAGCCAGGGGGAGATGTGGAGGGGTGTAAGAGAGCCAGGGGGAGATGTGGAGGGGTGTCAGAGAGCCAGGGGGAGATGTGGAGGGGTGTCAGAGAGCCAGGGGGAGATGTGGAGGGGTGTAAGAGAGTCAGGGGGAGATGTGGAGGGGTGTAAGAGAGCCAGGGGGAGATGTGGAGGGGTGTCAGAGTAGAGAGCCAGGGGGAGAAGTGGAGGGGTGTAAGAGAGTCAGGGGGAGATGTGGAGGGGTGTCAGGGGGAGATGTGGAGGGTGACGTGAGAGGAGGCTGTTGAGAGCGGGTGGGGAGTGAAGGCTAAAGCCCCAGACACACCAAGCCGACAGTCGGCCGTTGGCCATGTCTGTGCGTCTGTCGCTCTAGTATTTGCGGTCTCGCACCGTTTGCTCTGGTCTGCTTTGAGGGTGGCTTGGCATTGGGTTGTTGGTGAGAGAAATGACTCTTGATTGGCTGGTCAGGGCTAGAAGAGAGAAGAAGAGAGGGACACACAAAACGCTCTGCTCATTTCCCAACTTCATCTCATCTGATTCCTCCAATACGACGACGTGCCTTTGGGAAAGCCCGTTGAGCCTCTCGCTGCATGACGTCACCCATTTAGTGCGGTTTCTCCTTACGTTTCACCTCCGGTCAGGTGATGCATCGGTCGGCCTCTAGTGGCCGCTAGTGCGTTCTAGTTCTCCTGATGTGTCTGGTGGCTTAAAACGGATGCTACATCAGAGAGGGAGAGAGAGAGAGAGAGAGAGAGAGAGAGAGAGACTACCCTGGAGAGGCCTCTCTATCTGACCCACTGAAACACAATCACTCCTGTGTGCACTCTCTGTTCGAACACAAGCCCCTCTAGTAGGGTCATCTGTGGCACTTCCGTGACCGTGGAGAGCGAAGGTCCGTTTCTCAATGGATTTGTCATCTAGGAGGGTTAATAAACAAATTTAGCCGGGGTGTATTTTTAAAAAAGGCGGGGAAAATATTTGAGAGACCAAAATCCAAAATGGCTGCTGTGGAAATGAACTTTTTAATGCTTTGACCTACAATGATGCACAATACATGGTTTCAGAGCTTATTCTGGTCAAGGATTACATATTTGGTGTTTATATAATGATTTGACCTATTTTTTACCTTCAAATCCAAGATGGCTGCCAATTTTGAGGCAGTTTTTTCAAAATCGTCATAGAGCCTTCATATTAGGCTTGAATGACAGGTCTTCTCATGATGAGTTGAATAATATACAGTATAAGTACACAGAAGTAATCTCTGAGGTCAATAAAGTCAATGTTTGTGTGTAAACAACAGTTGCTGATTTGCGGTTTCCCATTAAATAGGGTAGGCTACTGAGAATATGGTGTCCAGTTCATCCCATCACATTTTCATAATGAACCAAAAACAATTTTGCACTATAGCCTAACATAAAATAGTATTCTGTATGCAAAGCTAGCAAGGTTAGTTGCTTGAGCTGAATTTAAAGGTCAACTCAAAACAAACAATGAAATTAACTTTGAAATTAAAGGTCCCAATTCGTGCAGCTGTAACCTCTTAAAAACGTGTGTCTCTGGTCCATAAAACATGATTCTGGATTAATCTGTCGAAAATATAGCAACCCCGTTTGTTGTGACGGAGTTCTCACTTCCTCATCTCGTCGCTTCCCAAGAATGGCCTGTTTCTATAATATATTCAGAACTAACAGTTCCCATTGGCCGCTGAGGGAGAGCCCGCCCCAGGCTCCCAGCGGCCAATCAGATTAGCGTCTGTGGACCAGCACGCTAGGTTGCGAGTTATCGTTAACTTAACGGTACTACGCTAAAGAGGACATCTCAAAATGCCTAGACTTACCGAATGCACCTCTGCAGTTGCTGGATCACGTACAGTTGGCGTCGCTCCAGCTAGAAGTGTTAATTTTGTGGCTATAGACAAAATGGTGCAGGTAGCTTGTGTGAGAGAGACCCGCGCAGTATGCAGGAGGAAGCTAGTGACGTCCCAATTCCCCTCTGGGCAGGGCCGGCCCGCCCATAATGCGAACCAAGCGGCTGCCTAGGGCCCCGGGAGTTGGGGGCCCCCCCCCCCCATTTTTTTTTTTTTTTTTTTTTTTTTAATAAACATAGGCTATAATATTATAGGCTGTGTGTGGTAGTTAAAACATAGGTTGACGTTTATTTATGTTTGTAGTTTAAACAAAAACATAAATACTGTAGGCTACATACAACACAAAAGGCTGATATTTACCTTTTGTCGCCACCTGGTGAGTAAATATATATGTAACTAAAACCATTAAAATTGACAACCGGTCCTGCATGTATCTACCGGTCCTTGGCACAAAAAAGGTTGGGAACCCCTGGTTTAACTGACCTGGCAACCCCTATGGCTGCTGGGTTCTACACGCTTGCTTGACACTGATAGGGCTACAAACGAGCGTCATTGTCATGTTTGTTTGTTTTAAATATTCTTCTAAATATGGCTAAAAGTCCAAAAACGTCAAATTTAAACTTACGGCTCCTTACAGCACCCCCTACTTAAAAGTACTTCCAGCGTGGATGCCCCCAAACCCCCGCCCCTGGGAGGGGGCCCCTGATCTATATCCTGCTTAGGGCCCCCAGATGGCTAGGGCCGGCCCTGCCTCTGGGCAAACGAAGCGTTTGGGGGTGTGGCTTGGAGGAGACTGCAGAGGGACGCTGGATAGGGACAAATCCAACTGTGGCAGTTCTGAGCGTGTGACCACTCATTACAGGGAGGGCTGACAGCAGTAAATATGCATTTACAAGTAAAAACAG
This sequence comes from Poromitra crassiceps, assembly GCF_964638095.1. Lineage (NCBI taxonomy): Eukaryota > Metazoa > Chordata > Actinopteri > Beryciformes > Melamphaidae > Poromitra > Poromitra crassiceps. The sequence continues at coordinate 12,468,701 of NC_139623.1, forward strand.
CTTTTGCACGGAATGGGACCTTTAAAACTGAATCCTAGGCTACTAAATTTCATCAGCACACAGTAAAGGAAACTTGTCTTTGAACCCAGCTGACTGTCTAGTCCTAATCCCTGTTGTGCAATGTCCCTTTTCAGTGAAGTTTTAGTTTTTGTTAAGAGTATGGACTTTTAATCTTGACCTTGTTGGTAGGCAACGGCCCTTTTTCAGTCAAGCATTTTCAGATTAGCTCAGTCAGTCTGTGAAGCAGTCAGTGTCAGCACTTGCGCGAGCTCGCTTTTTCTCTAACTAATGTTAACATTACACACTTTAAGAGACTTTGTTTGAGGATATCAACGTTATTCACTAGTCTAAAGATAGTTCTACCATCAAGAACATATAAAACAAAAGCAAAAACAATTTTTATTTGCAGAAGTCATCATTGATATTTGGTGTTAGCTAACGTTAGGTAACGTTATTATTTTTAGCTAAAGTTAATGTTATCTGTCTCCACACTTCTGTCAACTGACATATGCATTTGCTTTTGAAAATAAACAGCCTGGCTTGCTTAAGCATAACTGAAGATTAAATAGAAATATAACATGACGAATGCATGTACCGATTGGTTGCCCCATCTTCCCAGGAGGTGGTGGTGTAAACATCATCAAATTTATCAAGTCCTGACCAGTCTTGGGCTTTTAATTGTAAGCTGTCCCATTTGCCTTGATTTATTGTATCGGTGGGCTTGCAAGGCTTGTCACATTTTAGGACACATTCATAGGACATTGTGTGCTTTGTCTTTCATTGGGAGGGAAAGCAACTCGCTATTATATTACTGTTATATTATATTGCTGTTATACGCTGTTTATTTTCAAAAGCAAATGCATATGTCAGTTGACAGAATTGTGGAGACAGATAAAATTAACTTTAGCTAAAAATAATAACGTTACCTAACGTTAGCTAACACCAAATATCAATGATGACTTCTGCAAAAAAAAAATGTTTTTGCTTTTGTTTTATATGTTCTTGATGGTAGAACTATCTTTAGACTAGTGAATAACGTTGATAACCTCAAACAAAGTTTTCTTTTTCTTTTTTATATATTCCGCGCAAGTGCTGACACTGACTGCTTCACAGACTGACTGGGCTAATCTGAAAATGCTTGACTGAAAAAGGGCCGTTGCCTACCAACAAGGTCAAGATTAAAAGTCCATACTCTTAACAAAAACTAAAACTTCACTGAAAAGGGACATTGCACAACAGGGATTAGGACTAGACAGTCAGCTGAGTTCAAAGACAAGTTTCCTTTACTGTGTGCTGATGAAATTTAATAGCCTAGGATTCAGTTTTAATTTCAAAGTTAATTTCATTGTTTGTTTTGAGTTGACCTTTAAATTCAGCTCAAGCAACTAACCTTGCTAGCTTTGCATACAGAATACTATTTTATGTTAGGCTATAGTGCAAAATTGTTTTTGGTTCATTATGAAAATGTGATGGGATGAACTGGACACCATATTCTCAGTAGCCTACCCTATTTAATGGGAAACCGCAAATCAGCAACTGTTGTTTACACACAAACATTGACTTTAATGACCTCAGAGATTACTTCTGTGTACTTATACTGTATATTATTCAACATATCATGAGAAGACCTGTCATTCAAGCCTAATATGAAGGCTCTATGACGATTTTGAAAAAACTGCCTTTTAGAGCTCAAAATTGGCAGCCATCTTGTATTTGAAGGTAAAAAAATAAGTCAAATCATTATATAAACACCAAATATGTATTCCTTGACCAGAATAAGCTCTGAAACCATGTATTGTGCATCATTGTAGGTCAAACCATTAAAAAGTTCATTTCCACGGCAGACATTTTGGATTTTGGTCTCTCAAATATTTTCCCCGCCTTTTTTAAAAATACACCCCGGCTAAATTTGTTTATTAACCCTCCTAGATGACAAATCCATTGAGAAACGGACCTTCGCTCTCCACGGTCACGGAAGTGCCACAGATGACCCTACTACTCTGCCTTGGCTCTTTCAGACACTCTCCTCCATGTCTTGGTGTGTGTTTTGTTTGTACTTCTTTCTCCTTCAGGTTGAATACCCCTCAAATGATCCCCCCCAACCCCCTTCCTACCTTCTCCCTGCGGGCGAGACAAGCATACTTGTGCTTTACACACAATGCTTTGTGACATTTCCAACCTCAGTCGCGCATTTTTTTCCACTCCCATCGCCGTTTCCTTCTGTCCTTTCTACTCCTTGTTTTCCTTCCTTCCTGTCTGTCTCTCGCCTGACAACTCTCCTTTATCTGACCCCCCCCCCCCCCCCCCCGCTGTCTGCTCCTCCCACTTCACTCCCTCTCAAATGTTTCTCTCACCCCCCTCCCCCCCCTCCTTTGCTTCTATCACAGGGACAGAGAAGAGTTTTGAGTTGACGCCTGTGGCAGCCATCAGTGTTCACCTATTGGTCGGCGAGGGAGTGGAGCTGCAGGTGAATGAGCCAATCAGCATCTCCGTCCCTCTGCCGGCTGACAGTGGCCTGAAGGAAAATGATCACATCCCCGCTTGGAGATTCGACCCACGCTTGGGTAAGTACTGACACACACATGCACACATACACACACACACGCACGCGCACGCACATGCACACACACACACACACACACACACACACACACAGAGCTTTCCTGACTTTCTAAACTTGCGCGCAGAGTGCAGATTATTTGTGTTTTTGTATTTTCCGTCATGAGCTCTGAACAGTAACCTCATGGATGCTTCCCTTTTTGTGTGTTTTTTGTGTGTGTCTTTTCAAAGTGTCATCATGTAGTAATATTGACACACCTATGAAAATCACATTTACCTGAATGGATATGCTTTGTAAAATGACCTGAACTAATGCTGTACCCGTTCACCCCTCTGCTGCACAGAGCGCTGTTCATTCACACCTCTGCTGCACAGAGTGCTGTTCATTCACCCCTCTGCTGCACAGAGCGCTGTTCATTCACCCCTCTGCTGCACAGAGCGCTGTTCATTCACCCCTCTGCTGCACAGAGTGCTGTTCATTCACACCTCTGCTGCACAGAGTGCTGTTCATTCACCCCTCTGCTGCACAGAGTGCTGTTCATTCACCCCTCTGCTGCACAGAGCGCTGTTCATTCACCCCTCTGCTGCACAGAGTGCTGTTCATTCACCCCTCTGCTGCACAGAGCGCTGTTCATTCACACCTCTGCTGCACAGAGCGCTGTTCATTCATACCTCTGCTGCACAGAGTGCTGTTCATTCATACCTCTGCTGCACAGAGCGCTGTTCATTTACACCTCTGCTGCACAGAGTGCTGTTCATTCATACCTCTGCTGCACAGAGTGCTGTTCATTCACCCCTCTGCTGCACAGAGCGCTGTTCATTCACACCTCTGCTGCACAGAGCGCTGTTCATTCATACCTCTGCTGCACAGAGTGCTGTTCATTCATACCTCTGCTGCACAGAGCGCTGTTCATTTACACCTCTGCTGCACAGAGCGCTGTTCATTCACACCTCTGCTGCACAGAGCGCTGTTCATTCACACCTCTGCTGCACAGAGTGCTGTTCATTCACACCTCTGCTGCACAGAGTGCTGTTCATTTACACCTCTGCTGCACAGAGTGCTGTTCATTCACACCTCTGCTGCACAGAGCGCTGTTCATTCACACCTCTGCTGCACAGAGTGCTGTTCATTTACACCTCTGCTGCACAGAGTGCTGTTCATTCACACCTCTGCTGCACAGAGTGCTGTTCATTCACCCCTCTGCTGCACAGAGTGCTGTTAATTCACCCCTCTGCTGCACAGAGTGCTGTTCATTCACACCTCTGCTGCACAGAGTGCTGTTCATTCACCCCTCTGCTGCACAGAGCGCTGTTCATTCACACCTCTGCTGCACAGAGCGCTGTTCATTCACACCTCTGCTGCACAGAGTGCTGTTCATTCACCCCTCTGCTGCACAGAGTGCTGTTCATTCACCCCTCTGCTGCACAGAGTGCTGTTCATTCACCCCTCTGCTGCACAGAGTGCTGTTCATTCACCCCTCTGCTGCACAGAGTGCTGTTCATTCACATCTCTGCTGCACAGAGTGCTGTTCATTCACACCTCTGCTGCACAGAGTGCTGTTCATTCACACCTCTGCTGCACAGAGTGCTGTTCATTCACACCTCTGCTGCACAGAGCGCTGTTCATTCACCCCTCTGCTGCACAGAGCGCTGTTCATTCACACCTCTGCTGCACAGAGCGCTGTTCATTCACACCTCTGCTGCACAGAGTGCTGTTCATTCACACCTCTGCTGCACAGAGCGCTGTTCATTCACCCCTCTGCTGCAGAGTGCTGTTCATTCACACCTCTGCTGCACAGAGTGCTGTTCATTCACCCCTCTGCTGCACAGAGCGCTGTTCGCATGTTTATTCAAAGTTTATTCATATTGAGCATGTCCAAATGGCACCAGATGTGACAATGCACTTTCCTGGGTTCCCATCAACAAAGTGTGAAGTAGATTGGACGAATGGTTCTCGAGATATGCAAATGACATAGGCATACATACAGAGATTGCTTGCATTATAGTTAGATGTGAAATTATCTGAACGTTATCATTCATACAAACGCACCATGTACAGTCACACATTGCAGAATTGAATTGAATGGATTTACTCATAAAGTTACTTAAAAAAAATACCAATTTATAACAGAACATACAGTACCGCATTAATCTGCAAATCAAAACACAAATACTAATCACATCCACATCACAAGATTGCCCATGGCTATATAATCTCCTTGATACAGCCCAGTCAAATCTTGCTCAAATAAACAATCTGCAGTCTGCACTGGCTTTACAGTTGAGACCATTCAAGCCTCCCAGGGGACCCACAGATTTATTCCAGCAAACTAGAACCTCAGTCTGGTGTCAGACTTCCAGTATCTGACACACACAGCCTAACGCATGCTGGCCTAGCTGAAAGACCGCGGTTAGATCATCAGTTGAGTCAGAAGTGTGCACTACAAATCATCCTTCTTGATGTATATTGATGGAAATTACACGCTATTGATAAAGAAAACTGGTGCCCGGCTTGACCAGATACATGTCTTCTGTACGTAATGACTTACTGCAGAGTTCCCCAAATAGCAGCCCGCGAGCGCCCCCCTGTGTGGCCCGCGCTGGAATTTTTGTTTTTTGGGGGGGTTTTTTGGCCGGCGTCAGCACGTCCCATTAGGAGGCATTGTCGGGTCCGATTCTGTCATAGATTTTACAAGCCGATTTATTCTGAACCAATCCGAGGAGTGTAGGAACCAATCTGAGGAGTTGTTTGTGCATGGTGAGGGTGACTCTGCTGCACGCCAATCCCAGGAGTTGTTTGGAGTTGTTTTTGCACGCTGGCGGCTGCACGCCAAACTTATAGTAAGTTGTCTTTGCACGCTCGCACGCCACGGTGACGCCTTGGTCACGGTAAGTGTACTATTATATACTTAAAAAAAATTATATACTTTCTGTCTCTTGTTTGGTTGTGTGAAGTCTGAACTGGCTGTTCATATGCAGTCAATGGCATCAGAAGAGAAAAAAATTGAGATAATATTTTTGGTCCAGATCGCCCAGCCCTACTCAAGGTCTGTGTGTGTCTGCAGTGTGTGTGTCTGCCACACTGTCCACTCTTTCACTCCTTCGAAGATGCCAGCCTGCTACGTTAAGTGTGTGTGTCTGCGTGCGTGTCTTTCACTCCTTTGAAGATGCCAGTCTGCTATGTTAAGTGTGTGTGTGTGTGTGTGTGTGTGTGTGTCTGCGTGCGTGCGTGTCTGCATTTGTGCATATACAGTCAATGGCGTCAGAAGAGAGAGAAAAAAACATATTTTTGGTCAGAAGAGAGAAAAAAAACAATATTTCTGGTCCATATCGCCCAAATCAAGACAACCGTTACACAAATGTCAGTTACACACAACAGTGGGATTACAAAATATGCCTGCCTGGTAAACTAATGTTCGTGGCTGGTACAATTTCAAATCGACCAGCCACGTTGGTTGACAACAGGCTCATCAACGCTTTCCCACGCCGGCCATATGCTAGGTTTTCGACCTAGCCTTGTTTTTTTGTTTTTTTACAGTGCACCTGAACGCAACATGCAACATACGTGCTGAATAGGTGTCCAAATGTTCAAGATTCAAGATCATCACTTTCAAGATTTTTGTTCATGTCATTCTGGCCAATACTCCACTTCTGTTATAACATTTCAGTCTAGAATATGGAATATCTTTCAATCATCTTTATGACTAAAAAGCTAAAAGTAATCTCTAACTGTTCTACATTGAGGAAGTTTGAAGTAAACATTTAAATAATGAACTTGTTGGTTTTGGATTTATTTAGCTTCAAGAGCGCATTTTTGTTCTTGTGTGACAATCAACACAGGCTTTGAGAATCCCAGGCCACTTACTGATACTTACCATAACCCACTCACATTCTGGTTTATTTCAAGAAAAACAATTTGGCTCGTGAAAATTCTAACTGGCTGGTAACTTTAAAATCTGGCAGCCATATTGGCAGGTGGTCAAAAAAGTAAATTTCAAGCCCTGCAGGAAGAGCAGGTGGTGACATAGGAGTGAGTGAGAAAAGGATCAAATATTGGTGGTTAAGGCTGAATAATGACATCACAACTGTTGTCATTCAAAATGAGTTATTCCTCTAAACCTGGCTTCAAATGCCCCAAATCTTTCGCGCCGGCGCCTGAGCCCTCGGCCCTCAGCAAAATGTGGCCCTTGGTGAAAAGTAATTGGGGACCCCTGACTTACTGCATATGTGATTAAGACCAGTATGTTCGGTACTTGAAATGTTCCCGCCAGGGGCGGTTTTAGGATGACACCTTTGGGTGGGCTCAGCCCCCAAAGAATGTATATGGTGGATAGGGTTGCCAACAGTCCCGTATTAGCCGGGACATCCCGTATTTGGGTCAAAAGAGGCGTGTCCCGTACGGGACGCCACTTGTCCCGGGTTTAAGGGAAGAGGCATATATATTGTGACCTGTCTGTCTGCTTGCCTGTGTGTTTGTGTGCTGTATGAGATAACACGAAGGGCGCTAGGACCCCTCAGTTGATGACAGGGGGCAGGCACAGCTGCACAGAGCGTTGTGTGTGTGTGTGTGTGTGTGTGTGTGTGTGTGAGACTCTCAGGTGGGCGCGGCTATATTATCTGGCAGCGTGTGGTGTGCCACAATCACTCGTGGAAAAATTGGTTGGGTTGGTCCGACCGTCCCGTATTGCTGGGATGGAATGTTGGCAACCCTAATGGTGGACCGCAGACCCCCTAGGGGGGTCCGGGGGCATGCCCCCCCAGGAGAAGATTTTGTACAATTCAAAGTAAAAATGTATCAATCTGGTGCACTTTGAGATCAAAATGAAGAGACTAGATCTATGAAGAAAGCTTAATCAATTTATCAGATTCAGTCTTCTTATTTTTCTTCTTCTGTGTGTGTGTACTTCTTAGCAGATACAGCTTCTTCTCACAGTTCCTCTGTTCTCCTGGCCACTTAGCATTATGCTAGTGTGCATTTGCATATCAACAGACTCATTAACAAACAGCTTAGCCCTAGTAGCCTAGTTTACACCTCAGCTCAGTAGCCCCACGATGATGATCACAGGTACCCAATACATTAGATGCATGATGTTGCCCCCATTCACTTCATAGTAAACTCTGGTTGACTAATGAAGAAGTTCATTTACAAAATATAACTTAAAATAAAGACTTCATTTTTCAACCAACTCAGTGATCATGGTGTTTAACACCTTACTCACTATAGAAAAGAGACTTAATCTACATTGGCTTGCTGGTGGTCTCTGTTGTCAGTCTGAGGCTCTCAAGGAGAAATAGAACACTTCCTTATTTCCTGGGTGATCAATTTTCCAGGAGTGTAGATAAGTAACTTCCTCTAGACCTAACCATATTTTCAAAATAAAGGTTGTATGTTGCATACACCAATCACCAATACCATTATTATTATTATTTGTATGGCTTTAAAGCATGAATGATAGATGAATAGAGGAGGGCCAGCTATTCTTATTTTTGTTAAAAAAATAATAATAATAATTACCCTCTATCTTCCAGGGTGGGCTGGGACTATCTCAGGGTGGGCTTCAGCCCACCCAAAAAGGGTCTAAACCCGCCCCTGGTTCCCGCCAAGCATGGCAAATTTTATATCGGGCCAAATTATCACTGCCAGAACATCTAGAAAGTTTTGTGATACTTTTGATGATCTTAAGCCTCAATCTAAACTGCCCAAAGTATCAACAATGGCAGGAGCTTAATATAAAAAGGGCCTTGATACAAGCTGAGCGAACACATACACAGTCACATTTGGAGCTCATGCACACACAGCCTATAGCAGGGCTATTTCCACAGCAGAAGCCATCTCTGGACCCCTCTCCAGGGTACAGCTGGCGTCTCTTAGCAACCCACCAAATAAATAACACAACAGAATGGCCAGGATCCTGATTGAGTTTCTCCATTGAGCAGTTAAGAGTGTGTGTGTGTGTGTGTGTGTGTGTGTGTGTGTGTGTGTGTGTGTGTGTGTGTGTGTGTGTGTGTGTGTGGGTGGGTGGGTGGGTGTAGGTGTAGGTCGATCGTTTCAGCATGCATCGTCATCGCAATTTGTCCATGTGCGAAGTGCAATAGTCCCATCGCAGGACGTGCAACGTCAAGTAAGGCAAGTTAACTGAAATATGTTGTGCTACATCTTTTTTGCTGCTTGATACAAATGGAAAACTTGCACGGTTCTCATTATCATATGTTACATTTCCAGCTTTCGCTGCTCCGAACTGTAGTTGGGAAGCCTCTGGTGTTGTGCTAGTCTATTTTAGCGTAGCCTGGCTAGTAACAAGCTTTTTACCAGTCCCAACCAACTCGACAGTGGAGAACTCGCACTTTTTTTTTTTTTTTTCCGATACAGCGGCGAACATAATACACAGCCTCTTGATGTTCTAAGCTCTTTTTCTGCTAACTATGCTAACTTTACTCACTTAGCATCCTGCAACTCAATCCTGCGTCACCACTCACCAGGCTCTGGTGAAGAGGAGAAGAGCCTGCCACCCATTTCTTGTGAATTACACCTCTTTCCTCTTTCCACCCAAGACACCGGAACCGGAACATCTCGACCGGATACGTGCCACATTTTTAGATTTCTAGGCGTTCCCCCATTGAAACGCCGATTCGAGTTGTGTATGATAACTAGTGGCCAACAGGCGGTGATGCCATATTCCATCAACGTTTTGTTTTATACTATATGTTAGTCACCTTGTGTTATCAGGCTCTAGCTAGCTAATGTTAGCTACACGGAAGATTTTCTTGGCGCACATGTATCTGGTAAACTGGGTTCCGGTTCCTGCCATTGCGCATTGGTTTATGCCCCCAGGTCCAGACGCAGTGGAAATGGGTCCAGACTACCTTGGCTGCAGCTAAAAACACACTCACTTCCTAGTACAGTACGTCACCCACGCAGGCTACCCACTAGGCCACATTCTTAAAGGGACAAGGCTTGATAGAGCTATTCAAGTCATTTGGTGACAATTCCTGTATTTTTTCATATAGCAATAATAATATATAGCAGAAACAAAATATATTACAATGTCATTTTTTTCCAATATCGTGTGTGTGTGTGTGGGCGTGTGTGGGCGTGTGTGGGCGTGTGTGGGCGTGTGTGTGTGTGTGTGTGTGTGTTAAAGTACGAAAAAAGAGGGACACAGAGAAAGAACTTTGAAGTCCTTCCAGTGCCTGTTAGAGGAATATTTGGAGCTGGCAATGTTTCCCTCACAAAGAAGCCAGTGTTGTTGTTGTTGACGAGCTCTGCACATGGACTAGCTGCTGACACACATACAGAAACCTGTTCTGCTTGTGTAACGGACAACCTCTCTTGTACTGTCTTGCTAGATGTTTTGTAAGCTTGAGGTGATGTCATATACCAGGGGTTCCCACACTTTCCAGACCAAGTACCACTATGTACCAAGACACATTTCCCAAGGACCACTTCCACTGCAGATACCACAAAAAAATCATCCCCCATAAAATCAAATTTACTACAATATACAACTACAAGAAGTGAATTTAGCCTGTAACTACAGGGTAACAAGATCTGTACTTATATGGTAATTATGGGGTACCACACCTGTACTTATAGTGTAACTATGTGGTACAAGAAGTGTGGTACCCCGTAATTACCCTATAAGTACAGATCTAGTTACCCTGTAGTTACAGGCTAAATTCACTTTTTGTAGCCCGTGGTTACACTATAAGTACAGTCTTGTTACCCTGTAGTTACAGGCTAAATTCACTCTTGTAGCCCGTAGTTACACTATAAGTACAGTCTTGTTACCCTGTAGTTACACTATAAGTACAGTCTTGTTACCCTGTAGTTACACTATAAGTACAGTCTTGTTACCCTGTAGTTACACTATAAGTACAGTCTTGTTACCCTGTAGTTACAGGCTAAATTCACTCTTGTAGCCCGTAGTTACACTATAAGTACAGTCTTGTTACCCTGTAGTTACACTATAAGTACAGTCTTGTTACCCTGTAGTTACACTATAAGTACAGTCTTGTTACCCTGTAGTTACACTATAAGTACAGTCTTGTTACCCTGTAGTTACACTATAAGTACAGTCTTGTTACCCTGTAGTTACACTATAAGTACAGTCTTGTTACCCTGTAGTTACACTATAAGTACAGTCTTGTTACCCTGTAGTTACAGGCTAAATTCACTCTTGTAGCCCGTAGTTACACTATAAGTACAGTCTTGTTACCCTGTAGTTACACTATAAGTACAGTCTTGTTACCCTGTAGTTACACTATAAGTACAGTCTTGTTACCCTGTAGTTACACTATAAGTACAGTCTTGTTACCCTGTAGTTACACTATAAGTACAGTCTTGTTACCCTGTAGTTACACTATAAGTACAGTCTTGTTACCCTGTAGTTACACTATAAGTACAGTCTTGTTACCCTGTAGTTACACTATAAGTACAGTCTTGTTACCCTGTAGTTACACTATAAGTACAGTCTTGTTACCCTGTAGTTACACTATAAGTACAGTCTTGTTACCCTGTAGTTATACTATAAGTACAGTCTTGTTACCCTGTAGTTACACTATAAGTACAGTCTTGTTACCCTGTAGTTATACTATAAGTACACATCTTGTTACCCTGTAGTTATACTATAAGTACAGTCTTGTTACCCTGTAGTTATACTATAAGTACAGTCTTGTTACCCTGTAGTTATACTATAAGTACAGTCTTGTTACCCTGTAGTTACACTATAAGTACAGTCTTGTTACCCTGTAGTTATACTATAAGTACACATCTTGTTACCCTGTAGTTATACTATAAGTACAGTCTTGTTACCCTGTAGTTACACTATAAGTACAGTCTTGTTACCCTGTAGTTACACTATAAGTACAGTCTTGTTACCCTGTAGTTACACTATAAGTACAGTCTTGTTACCCTGTAGTTACACTATAAGTACAGTCTTGTTACCCTGTAGTTACACTATAAGTACAGTCTTGTTACCCTGTAGTTACATGGTTATTTGTGGGCTGTATTCTTCACTCCGGCTTTAAAACTGAGCCCGCTACAGCCGAATATCACGATATTTCCAAAAATTGGCCCAAGCCTACTCCTCAGGGTTACCTTTTTTTTTTTGCAATGCTCTGGCGGACCACCAGGCGGAGCCCTGTGGGCCACAGTTTGGGAATCACCCTCACCCAGAGGGAATCACTGTGAGTCACACAACCTAACTAACCCTCACCCAGAGGGAATCACTGTGACACAACCTAACTAACCCTCACCCAGAGGGAATCACTGTGAGTCACACAACCTAACTAACCCTCACCCAGAGGGAATCACTGTGACACAACCTAACTAACCCTCACCCAGAGGGAATGGCTGTGACACAACCTAACTAACCCTCACCCAGAGGGAATCACTGTGACACAACCTAACTAACCCTCACCTAGAGGGAATCACTGTGACACAACCTAACTAACCCTCACCCAGAGGGAATCACTGTGACACAACCTAACTAACCCTCACCCAGAGGGAATCACTGTGACACAACCTAACTAACCCTCACCCAGAGGGAATGGCTGTGACACAACCTAACTAACCCTCACCCAGAGGGAATGACTGTGACACAACCTAACTAACCCTCACCCAGAGGGAATCACTGTGACACAACCTAACTAACCCTCACCCAGAGGGAATCACTGTGACACAACCTAACTAACCCTCACCCAGAGGGAATCACTGTGACACAACCTAACTAACCCTCACCCAGAGGGAATCACTGTGACACAACCTAACTAACCCTCACCCAGAGGGAATCACTGTGACACAACCTAACTAACCCTCACCCAGAGGGAATCACTGTGACACAACCTAACTAACCCTCACCCAGAGGGAATCACTGTGACACAACCTAACTAACCCTCACCTAGAGGGAATCACTGTGACACAACCTAACTAACCCTCACCCAGAGGGAATCACTGTGACACAACCTAACTAACCCTCACCCAGAGGGGATCACTGTGACACAACCTAACTAACCCTCACCCAGAGGGAATCACTGTGACACAACCTACCTAACCCTCACCCAGAGGGCATGACTGTGACACAACCTAACTAACCCTCACCCAGACAGGAGTTTGCTGATGCAAATAAGGGCAGCGTCCTCAAATGTCCACAATGCCATTTGTGAATAGCTGAGTGTACAAAAAGCAACGTAGGCTGCATTGTCTTTGCATGGGTGAGAGCTGCAGAAGTCATATATGGGCGGGCTTTGTTGACACTATGCATGTTTGCATTGTGTCTGTCTGAGCAGTTGCCAGACTCTCAGCGCTGTATTGAAATGAAGCGTGGGAACAGAGTCATTAAACGTCACTATTAAACGGGTCACTCACAGAAGCCACTTCTTAACATGCAGTGGAATCCGTATTATAACCTGCTCCTAGCCGGTTGGCCTGCATGTTAAACAACAATTAGCCGGCCTACGCGCACTCCCGCGACTCCGTATCTTATCTACCTCGACCACCGGTATAAGATCCGCTTCCACGCAATCGCACCTCATGTTAAACAGTGGCAGGTCATTATCCGCAGATCTGAGTGGGCGGGTGTGACTCACGTCACTTCACTTCACGTTCACTAGTTTATTAATTAATGAATCGTTCGGGCAATCGCTTATATCAACGTGCAAACTCACGGTTTCCTCAAGTGCTGCAAAAAGGGCTTGAATTGTTTGGCCGTGTGGTCCCAACGCGCTTCAGCTGCAGCCAGGCAGCCAGGTCCATTGCATCAGGAGGGACGCTTACTGCTGCGCTGCTTGCTTGCTCCCATGTCAGAAAAAGCCTAACTTTTGTGGAGAGAAATACATTGAAAACTAGTCAGATATGACTTGAAATGCCACTTGTAAAATAAATCACCCACAGTGATTGACGACAGTCCGACCACTATTTTGACTGGGCGGCTTTATGTAACCTAGGCGAAGCGCTCATTTTTGGCACATTGCCACCCCTCGTTGGAATGGACTCCGTTAAAACGGCACGTTTTTTGAAGTCTCCAGATTTGTCGCTAACGTGATGCAGCCAATTCTATTGTGTGAGGCAGGCAGTGTTGTGTGACTGTGCGTCCACACTGCGGAGAGGATAGGAGCTGACGGACTGATAGGCTATCAAACTTTTGTGGGGAGAAATACATTTAAAACTAGTCAGATATGACTAGTTGCCACTTGTAAAATAAATCACCCACAGTGATTGACGACGGTGCGACCACTATTTTGACTGCCTCATAGCTAAAGCTGTTTCCTATCACATTTCTTGTTTTCGATTCCCCCCCCCCCCCCCCCCCCCCCCCCCCCCCCCCCCCCCCCGGCCGCCCACTGGCAGAAAAAACGGCTCATATCCAGTTGTTTCTTAACAAAGACCCCTCATGTTTAGAAAGGCAAAACCTGAAAATATCCTGTTCTCTCTAGCTGGAGATGATCCGGAGTTCATGTTAAAAAGGCACTAGAGAGAGGACTCCCTTGTGGAAATGTTGTGGGAGGACACCGAACAAGGGTGATCCTGCCTGGGCACGGCTGAGCACAGGGCTGACTTCATTTTGTGTGTGTGTGTGTGTGTGTGTGTGTGTGTGTGTGTGTGTTACAAAGGTGCTGAGTGGGGGTACGGTGGTGCAGTGGTAAGCGCTGTCGCCTCACAGCTCGAAGGTCCTGGGTTCGATTCCCACCTGGGACGCTGTGAACGCTGAAGGAATGCGTGAACGCTGAAGGAATGCGTGCCCGTCCGCATGTCCTCGAGTGCCCACCGCCCGGGTGCGGTCGTCAAAAGGGCCTTTCTGTGTGGAGTTTGCATGTTCTTCCCGTGCCTCCCGGGGGTTTCCTTCATACAGGAACCCCCTTCACCAAAACATGCAATATCCTGGTTGCTGATGTGGTGCCTCCTCTGGTCGTTAAGGGCGCCTGTTCAGAGGGAGGGGAACTGGTTGGAATAGCGTGAACCTCCTATGTCCTACCGGTGAAGCTTCCTCTGTCAGGTGAAAAGAAGCGGCTGGCTAACTGCCCATGTCTCGGAGGAAGCATGGAGCCAGTTTCGGCTCTCCCCAGATCGGCAGAGGGTGGAGCAACAACCAGGATAAATAAATTAAATTAGCACTAATGGGGGAGACAAATGGGATAAAAAATCGGGGGAGAAAAAAAAAAAAGGTGCTGAGTCACACAGCCGTACTCTCCACTCTCTCACTGCCTCTCTTCCTTGTGCCTTTTTCCTTATCTCTCTTTCCATCCCTCCTCTTTCTCTGCACTTGTTTCCTCTCACCGTGTTGTTTTTTCCCTTTCACTGTCTCTCATACATCTCTCTCTCCGCTTCATCCTTTCCTTCCCAACACATTTCCTCCCTCCACCAGTTACATGCAGATTCCTGAGTGCTAGATTTTGCAGTGTGGTGCCCAATCACAAACATTGGAACAGCGAAGCTCTTGCCGTGTGTGTTAGTCCTGATGGGGGACATAACCAGAGGAGGGGGCATAACCAGAGGAGGGGGCATAACCTGAGGAGGGGACATAACCAGAGGAGGGGACATAACCAGAGGAGGGGACATAACCAGAGGAGGGGGCATAACCAGAGGAGGGGACATAACCAGAGGAGGGGACATAACCAGAGGAGGGGACATAACCTGAGGAGGGGACATAACCAGAGGAGGGGACATAACCAGAGGAGGGGACATAACCAGAGGAGGGGGCATAACCAGAGGAGGGGACATAACCAGAGGAGGGGACATAACCAGAGGAGGGGACATAACCAGAGGAGGGGACATAACCAGAGGAGGGGACATAACCAGAGGAGGGGGCATAACCAGAGGAGGGGACATAACCAGAGGAGGGGGCATAACCAGAGGAGGGGACATAACCAGAGGAGGGGGCATAACCAGAGGAGGGGACATAACCAGAGGAGGGGACATAACCTGTGGAGGGGGCATAACCAGAGGAGGGGGCATAACCTGTGGAGGGGACATAACCAGAGGGGGGGACATAACCAGAGGAGGGGACATAACCTGTGGAGGGGACATAACCAGAGGGGGGGACATAACCAGAGGAGGGGACATAACCAGAGCAGGGGACATAACCAGAGGAGGGGACATAACCAGAGGAGGGGACATAAACACAATTGAATGTTTCCTCTTCAACCTGATTCACTGTCGGACAATCAATGCCCCTGGCTTTGTTGTGGTTCAGGCACTTGCACTGCTGCTGTTTCAAGTGTGCTCCTATCCAGAGGCTCCCACTGGCTGACACTTTGTGCATGCTGCCTCCCTGTGGGTGGCTTCAGTACTGCCAAAGCATCTCGCGTTCCATTCCACCCTAGGGCCGAGTTACTGCGCGGACAGGAGGCTTACCAGCTATTGATGGAGAGTTTACTCCTGGCAATTTACAGATTCAGATTCATTTATTAAGGACAAAGTCGGCAGAATTTGCTTTCGGTACAGCAATTGTTATAGCACATGAATATTGTGTCAGCTTAAGCACCTTCGGCTAGACAGCTGTGTGTATCTAAGTTAGACTAGACAGCTGTGTGTATCTAAGTTAGACACTAGACAGCTGTGTGTATCTAAGTTAGACTAGACAGCTGTGTGTATCTAAGTTAGACTAGACAGCTGTGTGTATCTAAGTTAGACACTAGACAGCTGTGTGTATCTAAGTTAGACTAGACAGCTGTGTGTATCTAAGTTAGACACTAGACAGCTGTGTGTATCTAAGTTAGACTAGACAGCTGTGTGCATCTAAGTTAGACTAGACAGCTGTGTGTATCTAAGTTAGACTAGACAGCTGTGTGTATAGTTAGACTAGACAGCTGTGTGTATCTAAGTTAGACTAGACAACTGTGTGTATCTAAGTTAGACTAGACAGCTGTGTGTATCTAAGTTAGACTACACAGCTGTGTGTATCTGAGTTAGACTAGACAGCTGTGTGTATCTAAGTTAGACACTAGACAGCTGTGTGTATCTAAGTTAGACTAGGCAGCTGTTTGTATCTAAGTTAGACTAGACAGCTGTGTGTATCTAAGTTAGACTAGACAGCTGTGTGTATAGTTAGACTAGACAGCTGTGGTATCTAAGTTAGACTAGACAGCTGTGTGTATCTAAAGTTAGACTAAGCAGCTGTGTGTATCTAAGTTAGACTAGACAGTTGTGTGTATCTAATTTAGACTAGACAGCTGTGTGTATCTAACTTAGACTAGACAGCTGTGTGTATCTAAGTTAGACTAGACAGCTGTGTGTATCTAAGTTAGACACTAGACAGCTGTGTGTATCTAAGTTAGACTAGACAGCTGTTTGTATCTAAGTTAGACTAGACGGCTGTCTGTATCTAAGTTAGACTAGACAGCTGTGTGTATAGTTAGACTAGACAGCTGTGTGTATCTAAGTTAGACTAGACAGCTGTGTGTATCTAAAGTTAGACTAAGCAGCTGTGTGTATCTAAGTTAGACTAGACAGTTGTGTGTATCTAATTTAGACTAGACAGCTGTGTGTATCTAACTTAGACTAGACAGCTGTGTGTATCTAAGTTAGACTAGACAGCTGTGTGTATCTAAGTTAGACTAGACAGTTGTGTGTATCTAACTTAGACTAGACAGTTGTGTGTGTATCTAAGTTAGACTAGACAGGTGTGTGTATCTAACTTAGACTAGACAGTTGTGTGTATCTAACCTAGACTAGACAGCTGTGTGTATCTAACTTAGACTAGACAGCTGTGTGTATCTCACTTAGACTAGACAGCTGTGTGTATCTAACTTAGACTAGACAGCTGTGTGTATCTCACTTAGACTAGACAGCTGTGTGTATCTAACTTAGACTAGACAGCTGTGTGTAATGTGTATCTAAGTGCATTTGAGTGGGGTGTTGCTCAATCTATTCTGAGTTCATGAGAGTCAGCTGTCGGGTGGAAGGTCGCTGCTGCAGACCTTGTTCTTGTAAAGAGCAGCAGAACTTGGCTGTCACTTTGTTGTTGATGCTCTCTGAGAAGGTGGTCCTGATACAAAGTAATGATTGGGAAATGTAATGATGACGCTGTGTGTCTGTGTGCAGGAGCCTGGCTAAAGAGCAGTCTGGGGTATGTGCAGAGGGATGGCCAGCAGCTCGTTCTGACCTACATTGCCCCTCAGCTGGGATACTGGGTGGCCGCCATGTCCCCTTTACACTCAGGTGAGACTCACAGCCTGTCTGACCTCTGATTATACAGCCAAACCTTTGATAGCACACATGACCACCTTGCACATTTATTCTTCAGCCAGTATTGGGCTTAGCATAATTTGCTCATAATTTCACATAGTCTAGATTAGAAGAAGGTTTTAGTATATATACAGATCCTTTCCAAAAAATTAGAATATCATGGAAAAGTTAGTTTTTTTCCATAATTCCTTTCAAAAAGTGAAACTTTCATAGATTATAGATTCATTACACACAAAGTGAAATATTTCTAGCCTTTGTTTCATTTTTCAAAATTTTGGCCTACAGCTCCAGTAAACTAGCCTGGTAAACCAGCCGTCACGTGAACTCATATTTAATTTGGTTCTGCATGACGGTCTGGCCCCAAAGCCATTGGGGGGGTTTAGCTCACTGGTGAAAGTGGGCCGGAACCGTCCGGAACTCAGTTCCGTTAAGAAATTCTGTGCCTGAACGGCGTTCCTGGAAGACACGCAGCTGTTGTCAATCAAAATCCGATTGCGCTGCTGCTCGGCTGTCTGTCCATACTGCGTTATTTCGAAACCCACATAGGTTAAGCCAAAACCACGCCCTGTGCCCGCCTACGCAGCAGTCAAGCGCCGGGATTGGCCAGGAGCAAGTCTTTTGTCCTCTTTTGACAGCTCGAATCTCCCACACCACAACCACTGCACAGCACGCAGCCCAGCGATTTCATGAACCAACTGAATTGCTCTTGAGAGCGGACATTGAAATGAATGATGGTCACATACCTTCCTTAGTGTATTAACGCTATTGAAAACGTAATACAAGCTTTTAACACATTTCCCACACCACAAACACTGCGCCCAGCCCAGCGATTTTACTAGGCCTAACCAAATTGCTCTTGCGCGGACATTGAAAATAAATTACTGTAATATATTAACGCTAATGAAAACGTAGCACAAGCTTTTAACACACAAATTATTTTTAAACATATTTATTTCAAAACATCATTGTAAAATTCAGGGCTTTAGCCAAAGCTTCAATAACAGAGCTCAGCTGACAGTTGAACTTGCAAATGAAAAATATAAAAAATATAAAATTAAAAATACAATAGGCTACAGCACATAGGCCTAGCTTCTTCTTTTTTTGGCACAGCTATTCATTCCCCCCAGTCCAGCAGTTTGTTCCAGGCCAGTGAAGTCCCAACAATCTACAAAAACATGCAATAATATAAAATCATAGATACAAAGTTGAATCATACACAATCAATAAAGCCAAAAGTAAAGGGTTAGCCTTCCCAATGGCCAAGGGCAGCATCTGTTATTCTGGCCTCATAATAAGTACTGAGGCGGTGGTCAGAAAGTCAAATAACCGCAACAACACCAACAACTACAGCAAGGCTGCAATGAGGATATTATTATTGAAAGACAAAATCCTACATCGCACCAAAGCATACAATGTAGCCTACCGCGGTTATTCATAATAGTTCACACAGGAGAGAAACAATTTAATTGTTCAGTGTGTGGTAAATGTTTTGGTCAAAAAGGAGAGTTGAAATCACACATGATAGTCCACATAGGATAGTCTGTTGTTGTAATGTTTAAACAGGCCTAAATAATTCACTATAGCCTACATATAGTCAAGTGTTTCTAATTTCTACACCATAGGCTACAGGCATTCAAAAAATGGACGTGTGTTCAGGGATGCATGAAGCTGGGGGCGGGAGGAGGACAATATGAAACGATGAAGGTTGGGGTAGTAGGCTATAGTTCCTGTAAGAAATTCAAACCACTTTCACCCCTGGTTTAGCTGCAGAGCGGAAGAGCCAATCGATGACTGCGCTGTGATTGACAGCGCAAGTTGGCCAATCAGGAACGCTACTAGCACTGCACTAACAAAACAATAATGGCGGCCTCCTTGCCTGATCGTCTCAAGGAGTAATGTCAGCGTTTGTCTAGTTTAAACAGCCATAAAGTGCAGTTATTGCAGAAATAGCCTCAATAACAACAAGTACAGGAGTATCGCCGCAACCGCGGAGTTTCTCAGCTTTTGTTTTTGCCATTCTCCCGAGTGGATTTGGGTTTGACTGGATCCGACCCTGATTGGCTGAAGGCAACTACACCCGCCCATGCTCCCTCCCCTGCCAAAGACTGGGTGAAGAGTTGGGGCCAGACCATCTCGCAGAACCAAATGAAATGTGAGTTCACGTGACGGGCTGGTTTACCAGGCTACCAGAAAACCCCCAAAACAGTATTTCAAGAAATTAGAATAGTGTGAAGAAAATCAGCAGTTACTTCTCAGTTATGACTGACTCCCGCCTCAGTCCACTCCCTCTGAATCTCCCCCAAATTTTTGAATCGTCTTTGCTTGACAATCCGCTGAAGCCCATGGTTATCAATGTTATTTCCATGATATTCTATTTTTTTTGGAAAGGATCTGTAGAAGATGAAGAAGAAATATTAAAAGGATGGATGTTCATGCTGTTTGCCACCAGGTATTTTGGAGCAATAAACAGTGAGCATACCGTACATCCGGTTTATATGAAATTGGGTTGATGTCACAGTTCCTCGATAAGCTCACCTTTCACTGATTTACCGTAGCTATTTCTCTTTTCACCACCTAATGTCCTTCTCGCAGGTCCTGTGGTGGCGAAGGACATCAGCACATACCACACGGTGTTCCTGTTGGCTATACTGGGAGGCATGGCTCTCATTCTGCTGTGCCTCCTCTGCCTCCTACTGTACTACTGCAGGTGTGGCTCCCTCTGCCCAAGTCTGTTCTTCCTCCCCAGTCCCCACTGCAATATTTCACCTCTTAAAGGGCACACATGCTACAACACATCTCGTGTAAAAATGCAGAGAACATAGTCTTTTTCTTGATGTCCAATGCAAATCGTTTTTGTTTTCTTTTGGTTTATTGTCAGTCTGTTTCTGGAAGAGGCAAAATGTCCATTTTAAGTTCAAACCCCATTGTTCTGAATGAGCCATAGTCTCTTGTTGTGTGTCTCTGTTGTGCAGGCGCCGCTGTATAAAGCCTCGAGGGTCTCACCGCAAGCTCACGCTGTCCTCCGGTCTGGACAGCAGTAAGAGAGACCAGGCCACCTCCATGTCTCACCTCAACCTCATCAGCAGCAGCGAGGTCTGTTGGCCCCCATAGAGCCTAGCACTAGCTGCACTAGCTTGCACTAGCACTAGCTGCACTAGCTGCACTAGCTTGCACTACCACTAGCTGCACTAGCTAGCACTAGCTGCATTAGCTGCACTAGCACTAGCTGCACTAGCTTGCACTAGCACTAGCTGCACTAGCTAGCACTAGCTTGCACTAGCACTAGCTGCACTAGCTTGCACTAGCACTAGCTGCACTAGCACTAGCTGCACTAGCTTGCACTAGCACTAGCTGCACTAGCACTAGCTGCACTAGCTAGCACTAGCACTAGCTGCACTAGCTAGCACTAGCTGCACTAGCTTGCACTAGCACTAGCTGCAATAGCTTGCACTAGCACTAGCTGCACTAGCTAGCACTAGCTTGCACTAGCACTAGCTGCACTAGCACTAGCTGCACTAGCTTGCACTAGCACTAGCTGCACTAGCACTAGCTGCACTAGCTTGCACTAGCACTAGCTGCACTAGCTTGCACTAGCACTAGCTGCACTAGCACTAGCTGCACTAGCTTGCACTAGCACTAGCTGCACTAGCACTAGCTGCACTAGCTTGCACTAGCACTAGCTGCACTAGCTTGCACTAGCACTAGCTGCACTAGCACTAGCTGCACTAGCTTGCACTAGCTGCACTAGCTAGCACTAGCTGCACTAGCTTGCACTAGCACTAGCACTAGCTGCACTAGCACTAGCTGCACTAGCTGCACTAGCACTAGCTGCACTAGCACTAGCTGCACTAGTTTGCACTAGCACTAGCTGCACTAGCACTAGCTGCACTAGCTTGCACTAGCACTAGCTGCACTAGCTAGCACTAGCTTGCACTAGCACTAGCTGCACTAGCTTGCACTAGCACTAGCTGCACTAGCACTAGCTGCACTAGCACTAGCTTGCACTAGCACTAGCTGCACTAGCTAGCAAGGTCCTTGACCTGCAAGGTCTGGGCTCAAGCTCCCCATGTCGCCAGCGCCGTCCACCTTGCTGAAGTTTCTTTAAGCAAGACATTGAATCCCTAGCATTGCTGCTCTGTAGTTGTCCCTGCTCTCTCAGTCAAATCATTAACTGATGATTCAATAGTATCACAAAAATGCTCTCTCTGTTTTTGTCTGCAGTTAGATGACACTGCCATTGGTTTGCATCAGTGTGATGTTGAGCCTCATGTGAATGTATTAACATACTAAGAAATATTGTGTTATCTGTAGGTGCAGCTGGAACTGGTTTCCACAGCAACTGAACCTGACATGACCACGCCAATGCTGAAGCCTTCCTCCTACGAGCAACATGACAATCAGCATCAGCATGAGCTTATATCGCACGGCAAACACAGCCGCTCCTCTCTAGGCGCTAACAGTCGCCACGGCTCATCTCTTGGCAACCTGACGCCTCGCAGCAGAGACTACCGGCAGTCTGTGGAGACGTTCCCATTGAAGGCCGCCCTCTCCACTGGAACAGACAGGGGCTACCGCCAATCATACACTTCCGTCTGCTCGTCAGTCAATCAGATTTCACGACTGTCCTCAGCCAATCAGGTTCAAGTGTCAGCTAACCACCTGAGCAATGCCGGGATTGTTGACGGCATCTCCCCCTCCTCTCCCCCTCATTCCCCCAGCAGAGGGGAGGGAAGTGAGTGTAGACCAGCTGACTACCTCCTGTCCCGGTCTGTGGACCACCTGGAGCGTGCTAATCTCCAGTCTCTCTCGCGACCGGGCCAGCTGCTATGCTGCGGCTCCGTGGACCTACTGAGTGGGGGAGAAGGCTACCCGCGGGTGCGTCCGACACTGGTGATCCCAGCCCACTACATGCGCCTGCCTGGGGAGCACCCTCTGTGTGGCCAGGCCCTGCTGCTGCAGACTGACCAGCAGAGTGACCTGGAGACCATCCAGGCTGAGCTCAACGCCTCACACTCCCAGCAGCCCCGAGGGCAATCCCCCACAGACTGCGCTCCGGGTCCCGCCAAGCAGGGCGGTGCTGAGGGGCGTGGCCTGTCAGACTCTCTGTCTATTCCAACAGCGCTCGGGGAAACTGGACTCATGGAAATAAACAGTGAGGACACCTTGTTGGCTGAGAAGACTTTAATGGAACTAAGGGGAGGGAAGCCCCTCCCACACCCACGAGCCTGGTTTGTCTCATTGGATGGTCGTTCCAACGCTCACATTCGCCACTCCTACATTGACCTTCAGCGGGCGGGCTGCCACAGCAACACACCCGGTGCAGTTGGTCGGCAAGGTAACAGCAGTAGGGGGAGGAGGCATGGCAACGGCAACGATGCTAGTCTGGACTCTGGTGTGGACCTGAATGAGCCGAGAGCGGGGCGCAGGGGGAGGGAGGGAGAGAGGGAGGAGAGAGAGACTGATAAAGACAGATCAAAGGGCAGCTCTCCAGCCATGGCCTACACCCAGCTGGTGTACGTGGATGATCTCGATGTCGACGGTGGAGGCAGCGAGGAGGAGACGCCCAAGTGCAGCCCCCAGGACAGCACAGCAGGACCCATCCTGTCGGATAAGGCGCAGGTTCACCGAGGGGAGCTGGGGGAAGGAGAGAGGAGCGGGGTAGAGGGGGTACCAATACAAGAGGAGGTCCCCTCGCCGTCGTCTTCCTCCCCCGCCTCTCCTCCTTCCTTGCCCACACCAGAGGGCGTGACTTTCAGAACTGAGCGTGCACTGCTGTCAATGTCTCCTGATGAAGATGTAACAAACGATGATGGCGAGGAGGAAAAGAAGAGCCCCTGGCAGAGGAGAGAGGAGCGACCCCTGCTGTCCTTCAACCTCAAATGACCCACGCCTAACCCTAGTCCCCTCTGTCCAGACCATGACATGAAGGATAATGTCAGTTTCAGATGAAGCCCCTTATTCCCCTTTAGATAGCACTGAGAAACATATGTCGGCACTGGACTTCCAGGTCCACTTTCTCATCCTCGCGCCACACTACATGGTTATACCACTGACCAGGCATGGTGTACAGATTGCCTGAGTGAGATAAATGGACAAAAACAAATGGAATATTTTATGCACAACAGATACATGCCTCTTTTTGATATAAATAGCGTTGTAAACAAACTGCAGAGAAATAGGCGATGGGTGGTTCTCACAAAATAGGAGTATGAATCTTTTCTTGAGCCATATTGGCCTCTTGTCCGCTGACCTTAAAGTACTGGCTTTAGTGAGCGCAGTATGGCAAAACGCTTGCCCAACAATCCACCCCAACACAAACATGCAAAGCTGTACTTTAGATGGGTATATGAGTCCTATTGCTAGAATTTAATCTAGCCTATCAGAAGGCTGTGCGCGTTTATTTTTTGTATTGTTTTATTTTTATTTTTTTCATTTTATTGTTTTTATTTTTTTGGATGAAGGAAGGCGGACTAAAACCACTGTCCTCACCACAGCTGAATCACATAATGTGACACACCACTATGCTAGTGGGCACTGGGTAAGGATACAATACCACTACGATGGCTCCACCCACAATAATTGTGAGATGTAATATGAAGCATTTTGTTACTGTTGAACCACTGACTGGCATAATTTGCTCTGAAGGCTATGCATCACTTTTATACAGCTGCTTGAGATGCCTTTTTTTGTCATTTTAATTGCTATTGTTTTAATTGCCAAGTTGAAGTATTTTACCCGAAAATAGGCTAATTTTGTTTTTATTCAAATATGTTAAGGGCTTTGTTTTCTTGACCTGCCTTATTGCTATACACACCTTTGACCTGAAACCAAACTGCTTTTGCTTGCTGTAGTTCACACTATTTCACCATTTCCACATGTTCCAAGTGCCTTTGAACAAGCTGACTCTACACAGTTGAACAAATTACCTTATTTATTTCTCGCCTTCTTTTGCCTTTAGCTTTCCTCCTCTACCTCAGTCCTCCCCCTCTCTTCCTCCCTCCTCCCTCCTGTGAAAGAAAGCATGCAGTCAACTCTCTTCCTCAGCACTAGCATATTACAAGCTACACTGCAAACGTCTTGGAAAAATGTCTACCAGCTGCAATTGCAAAAATCATCTTACACTACGGTAATCAGTCAGGCATTATTCCCCTAGGGTGAGCATTTTGAGGTTTTCACTGTAGCCGGGATACAGCTAGATACGATTGTATGTGAAGATAAACTGCAGGTGGTGTTAGTGCATTTCTTTATTTTTTTGAGTGTGATTGTCTTGAATGTGTTTACACGTGCCTCTGGGGTTGGTGGCAGTATTTGTTTGCATTGCTGCTGCCGGCTGTGAGTTTGCAGTTTTGCTGTGATTCATGCAAGTGTGTTGAGAAATGTGCACACGTCCACTCAAGGTTGATATAGTCATAGAAGTCATATCGGTGTGTGTATAGTTCTTTCTCTTCCACTCCCTCTAAGTGCTCAAAGTGATGTGTGAGCTTTTGTTGTGAATGGCATCTTCTCTCTTAGTATCGCAGAGCAACAACCAATTGTTGGGTAGAGTTGCACTATATTTTACTGTACACAGCACCCTGAGTGTGTACTATACTGGTTGCTTTGCATTATATTTGAAGCCTATTATTCTGAATAAACAGCCAAACTGGTGTATTGTGTCTGTTCTTCTTGATCAAATGTGAACTTAGAAGTAATTGCCATTTCTCTCCTGTGGGTCATCGTTTGTCCCTTTACCTGAAAAGAACATGAGAAAGCAAGATTTTAGGTGATTAGTATAATTCTGTCAGTCGAATCGGATTTGGCTTGTGTCCTCCTAGTCCATCTGATGGACTTTTCCTGCATTCGCGTATGGGCCGTTTCGGCATTTTTTGAGTATATGGTCTTAAATTAAGGCTAGGTATTTTTTTGGGGGTATTTGACAAAAATCAATCATAGTTATCATCTTTATACGATCCTAAGACCTATTTTCAAAAATACTCCTCAATTTACTCCTGGTCCATCTGATGGACCCATTGACTTCCATTGAAACCACTCTATTGGTACTCCCAGCAAATTTTTACAAAATTAATTTATTTCATTTATTTCAGTGGGCATCCTGGACCAAATACCTTGAACTTTGACCTTAATATCTAACCTTGGAGTTGGTAGAAATTTTGGGGGAGTTACATGGTCTCAAAGTCCATTGCATAGTTGTCCCATTGATTTCAATGTTAATTTTGCACAAAAAGAAAAACATTTTTTAGGATAGATAGACTAAAGCTCGTTTGTGTTTTTTGGGGAAAATGGCTGGTAGTCCAAAACATGCGCTTTTTGGATTTTTGGCTCAAAATATGAAAAAATACTATTTTTTACAAAAAAATCACAAAAAATACAAAAACCCACTGATGATGTCACAATGTCTGTGACATCATCAGTAATGTCATCAGTGACATATTATTGACAAAAAATCATCTCATGACATCACTGATGATGTCATAGGCTAGTGATGTCATAGCTATTGTGACATCATGCCTGCAAATCTTTGATACTAGGCATCTTGCAGTGGTGACTTTTGTAAAACACCCCAACCTGCCCATAATATCAGACCCAAAGCCAGTTTGTCTTTATGGAAATGGGGGAAAAAAATCACTTTTTTTTTTTACTGTACCTACTGTACACTGGCATTTGAGGGGTTAAAATTCGAATAGGTATGAAATGTTGGTATGAGGTATTAGGGAAGAAGTTACCAATGAATTATAAACAATTAAAAAAAAAAATTATATTCATAAATGAATACATTATAAATATGACGGTCCATCAGATGGACTAAGAGTAAATTGAGGATTCTGCGGCAGTAGGACACAAGGGTTAATATGAATATTTGGCTATTTTCCCCCCCTTTGTTTTTCTTTTAATAAGACTATCTGGCAATCAGAAAATCCATTGGCATGAGCTTGTTTAATTGGGACTTGGTTTTATGGTATTAATAGGCTGATACTAAAACTGAACCAAAATAGGCACAATCTATTGGGAGAAACCAATTATATGTCAAATCACATTCAGCACCCCCATAGAAGTAGAATGGAATGATCCTTGTTTTATAACCACATTTTGACTATTCAACTGAGATTGGCAGTTGAATCAGGCTCCTCAGAACAAATTGTCGAATCATTGACTATTTGGGGTCACCCTTAGCTGAGTCAGCTTCAAGTTAGTGATGAAGACGGGAAGATCTAATCCAGAAATACTCGTGTCCTCTCAAGCAAATTGAAGCATTAACAGACATACCCTACTGTTCTCAGTGGTCTAATCTCGACAAGACTACCATAAAAGAAAAAGCAGAAGCCAGTTGGCTCGGTGAAGGTGCTTTAGTTTGAACCCTGCCACTTTAGCATCCAAAATACACTTTCAAGTGCTCAGCCGACCATTCTTTTAGGTCAGGCAACTAACTAGCTGGCATGCTGTTCATACTTTGAGGGTTAAGGGGCCTTGGCATTAGTGGTTTGTGTAGGAGAGAGACTAGATCATGCTTCATTTTCACTTTGTGACAGGTACTTATGCAGGATGTGTGTGGTATGGTTTCCTGAACCTAGGCACCAAACGACTCATGCATGAATTGTTGCTTGGACATTATACTGGGAATGTATGGCTTTTGTACAACACCAGTTGGAATAGAGTGCCCTATACCTCCACTCACATGAACGTCAAAGATGGGTTCAAGATAAGTTTGTTTCTAAGTTTTGTTTTATTTAAGTCAGCACCATTATAACTGTAGTGCTGTAGGCATAGATACAGGTTAGTTGTTTTGACAACTAGAGGCATTCAAAAACAGAAACCGACAAAACGAAAAACAAAACAAAGTGCAGGTAGAGACATGTAACCCTATCTGGGCTTATGCTTGGTCTCTACCTCAGAAAACAATCTGTACATACAAAGTATGGAATATAACAGAAACCAGGGGAAACAAAACAGTAGAAAAAGAAAGAAAACCTACAGTAAGAGCAATCCAAATGAATGGCGATGTGAGGTGAGGTAGATTGTAAGACAACACAATACCCACACACACAGACACACCCACACAACAGTGCAACCAAATCATGTGCTGCCAGTGGCACAGTTAGTCATGATTATGAACCCTGCATACTAGAGCCCGACCGATACTGGATTTTTGGGACCGATGCCGATATTACGGAGTGAAAAAACTCTGATATCGATATATCGGCCGATATTCTTATATTATATATACACATTATATTACACACTTTTTTTTTGCAATGATCCCTGAAATATCAAACACTTGACAAAGACATGACTTGATGTGACTTGAGATATGTAATGTATAGGCAACAATAAACGTTATTGTCCAAAATGACATCAATGCAATGAAACGGTAAACTTCACTGGGAATTTAATTCTAAATAATTAGAAACACAAAAAGACATATTATATATATATATATATATATATATATATATATATATATATATATATATATATATATATATATATATATATATATATATATATAATAATGTATGTACTGTATGTACAGTATATATATGTATGTATATATATACACACTTTGACCACTCAATGTTCCGACATCCCATTATTCCAACCGACCACTTAATAGTCCGACAAAGGCATCATTGGGTTAGGGTTAGGGGTTAGGGTTGCGGCCTGACAGAGAATGGGATGTCGGTTCAATGATGTAAATTTTGTCTGACTATTAAAGGAACACTCCGCCCATTTTCAACCAGCTTTGTATCATTAGAACATCAGTAGTATTATCAGAAAACTGTAAATGGTTTTGAAGTCTGTCATTTAATTTGACAGTTATTGAGTGTTAAAGTGTGGACCAGTGACATCACTGGTCCACACTAACTCAAATTAATAACTCATTAACTCAAATCAACTCTCAATAACTGTCAAACTATTCATCATTCATCTAGTTTGACAGTTATTGAGAGTTGATTTGAGTTAATGAGTTATTAATTTGAGTTAGTGTGTTAAAGTGTGGACCAGTGATGTCACTGGTCCACACTTTAACACTCAATAACTGTCAAATTAAATGACAGACTTCAAAACCGTTTACAGTTTTCTGATATACTACTGATGTTCTAATGATACAAAGCTGGTTGAAAATGGGCGGAGTGTTCCTTTAAGTGGTCAGAATAATAGAATGGGGGTCGGACCAGCGAGTGGTCGAACTAAGGGGAGGTCGGATCAGTGACATGTTACTGCAGCTACATCATATCTGCTACTCATCCGCCATAAGAGCGAGCACCAAAACCTAGGTAAAGGACAGACACTAATTATAATAAATCTTTACTCAAGACAATATTTAAATTCAAACAAATACATTACCTTGCTTAGCACGGAAACAATAAACATCCCAACTCAGCACAGCAAGACTACCCTGCACTCACACAAGAAGCCATGATGTCAAACAGCAAACACTGGACAATGAAGTGAGGTCAACTGTAAACATGAAAGGGTTATAAATATTGCAAGAGACCTGCCCTGACCAATCAGAACCAAACGAGTTAACGATGGACAGCTAAATTGTAACTTCCACAATTGTACAATACAGATAGCGGTAGTCGTGGAATTCTGGACAAAATCATATCTAATCAGAGACCAAATCTAATAAAATTGGGGGTATGTTGCCCTAATGTGTACTCAAGTAGGGGTCATTGACCTTGGTATAAAAAGATTGAGAAAGAGCCTTTTTCACAGCAGCCATTTTGTGTTCTCAAAAAGGTAGGCCTAAAATGGATTGGAAGTTGGAAACCCCCATTAATGTTTTGGTTGCACTGACTGCACCTGTGTTTACCTGCACTGACTGCACCTGTGTTTACCCTGCTTTTTACACCAAAAAATGGCTGCTGTGAAAAAGGCCGATCGCTACCCTAAAATGTAGGAGTTTGGCTGTGTTTTCATCGCGGTGGCCTCTAGATGGCGCTGTTTCCACTGTCGCCTCCTTTGTTTTTCCGTCGCTCGCGCTGGCTGTCCGTGTTCTGGTGGCTGCTGACATTTTTTTATATTTTCATGATGGCGGAGGACAGCGAATCCGCGGCCAGTCAGCAGAGCCTGGAGCTAGACGACCAGGATACCTGCGGCATAGACGGAGATAACGAAGAGGAGAATGAGCATATGCAAGGGTCAGGATGGTCCGTCCAGCCCAGTGGGAAACGCAGTATTTCAGGCAGCCTGCGTGTGTGTGTGTGCGTGCGTGTGTGCGTGTGTGCGTGCGTGTGTGTGTGTGTGTGTGTGTGTGTGTGTGTGCGTGCGTGCGTGCGTGCGTGCGTGTGTGTGTGCGTGTGTGTGTGTGTGTGTGTGTGTGTGTGTGTGTGTGTGTGTGTGTTGGCTAGCGCACTAGCTAGCTATCGTTAGCTGACACCCATAAACCAGGCATCTATTACAAGGCCGTCATTTTAAACAAATGCAATAGTCACAAAGAGAAATACTGATTTGAGACGTTTGTGGCAGGATTACACATCGCTATCTTAATTCTGTATGTCGCCACGTACAAATGGATAGATTAGCATGCTCCTAGCTAGCTGGTGACTAACTGTTAATATGGCATGAGGATGACAGCGACAGCGAGACTCTGAAACAAACACCGTTAGCTGTCATTCGTTGCTATGGTAGCTAGCTCTCCAGTTGTTTTGGGCAACGTGTTTAGAAAAATATGAACTCGAGACCAGCAAAACAGTCGTTTATTGATGTGCTGTGCGTGCGTGCGTGTTTGTGTGTAGGAGTCCAGGGGGAGATTTGGGGGCCAAGAGGAAGAAGAAGAAGCAGAAGAGAAAGAAAGAGAAGCCAAGCTCGGGAGGAACCAAGTCGGACTCTGCCTCTGACTCTCAGGAGATCAAGGTGTGACAAAGGGCAATCATACCTTGTCGTCTCACCTCTCACTGTATGGCCATAATGTCCAGTCTTCTTATGTACATCATGTGTCCCTTCTCTGCGTGTAGAACCCTGGCTTGCCCATTCAGAAGCTACAGGACATCCAAAGAGCCATGGAGCTGCTGTCCTGCCAGGGTCCAGCCAAGAGCATTGATGAAGCAGCCAAGCACAAGTATCAGTTCTGGGACACACAGCCTGTGCCCAAGTTAAGTGAGTACCTACTTTGCAGGAAAGGTCAGTCATTACATACAGGTTAGATGTTCCCTTGGTAACCGCTTGATTCACTTTCAGAAAACAAAAACACAATAACACGGAAACAGTTTTTATTTTATTTTATTAATTAATTAATTTAACCTTTATCTATCCAGGTTAGCCTCATTGAGATTAATAATCTCTTTTTCAAGAGGGACCTGGCCAAGGAAAGTTATCTCAGTTGTCAGCAGGTTAATGATCTCCTTTACCTAGTAGTACTGTTTCTCTGTGCACAGTGCCATCTAATGGTGATATCTTGTCACAGTCTTCATGTTCTGTGCTGCTCCAAGGCATTCTTATGTCCCATAGACATGTCAGCTGTGAGGTACAATTGGGGGGGTTGGGGTCCCAGGGATATACTGATTGGACACGCATTAATGGCATTGGATTGAGCTGTTTCCATGACAACTATTGGTGGAGAACACCTCAATGTGCAGGAGGGCTAGTGTCATCAGCTTGCCTGGTCAATACAGGACCCACTGAGGCATTTGCTTTGTAAGTGTCAGATTGAGGCTGTCAGCAGTTTTCAAATTGGTTTTAACATTTTGCAAAAGAACGTTGTCAATGGAAATGTTGTTGTGGCTCAGAAACGTGCCATCAGAGTGGAATGCAACAAAATAAACCTCGTGAATCCATTGCAAATCAGCAGTAAATGAGTGGAGACGAGTTTGAAATGCTTGACAACCACTGTGCTGTTTGTGCAGATGAGGTGGTGACGAGCCATGGGGCGATCGAAGCCGACAAAGAGAACATCAGGCAGGAGCCATATTCCTTACCTCAAGGCTTTATGTGGGACACTCTGGATCTCAGCAATGCAGATGTAGTGAGTGCATTTTTTTGATGTGCTAATGACGAGGTCACACTACGATACTGAGACAATATCTAAAATATATGCATTTTGTAGAAATGAAGCACTAAAATAAATTGATTGTTGACTGTCTCTTTCTCAGCTGAAGGAGTTGTACACATTGTTAAATGAAAACTATGTGGAGGATGACGACAACATGTTCCGATTTGATTATTCACCCAACTTTCTCAAATGGTAAGATCTCAGTTGTATTATTGTACGTGTCCATCACCTGGCTGCTGTTGACTCAACTGTCCACTTAAACTGTGTGTTTCCCCCCCAGCAGGTAGTTTATTTATCTATCTGCTCTCCCACTAACCCTCTCCTCCCCTCTCAGGGCCCTGCGTCCTCCTGGCTGGTTACCACAGTGGCATTGTGGAGTGAGAGTGTCCTCAAATAAGAAGCTGGTTGGCTTCATCAGTGCCATTCCTGCAGATATACACATCTATGACACGTGAGAGAGACACAGAGTGCACTCTTAACCTAAACAAACTCTTTGACTCCAATGCTTGAACCATCTCCCTTTGCCTCTGCTTCTCTAGGTTGAAGAGGATGGTTGAGATCAACTTCCTGTGTGTTCATAAAAAGCTGCGCTCAAAGCGTGTTGCTCCAGTCCTGATCAGAGAGATCACACGGAGGGTCAACTTGGAGGGAATATTCCAAGCCGTCTACACAGCAGGGGTGGTTCTGCCTAAACCTGTGTCAACATGCAGGTACACTATGCAATGTTCTTACACAAAAGGGCTAATTTAAAACCACCAAAACTTTTGAAAATAATGTCATGTGCAAATGATTCATTCTAGATTAAATTGTTAAGTGTATTGTATTGTGTAAGTGTAAGAAGTCTTCTTTTCCCCCCACCTTTGTCTATCTGTTCAGGTATTGGCATCGTTCTTTGAACCCCAGAAAGCTTGTGGAAGTGAAGTTCTCCCACCTGAGCAGGAACATGACCCTGCAAAGAACCATGAAACTCTACAGACTATCAGATGTAAACACTCAAATCTATCAGTCCAGGCGCTCTCTCTCTCTCTTTATTATGCAGTCATTGCAGAAACTTGTATTGACTCATCTCTCGCTCTCTCCGCCCATGTAGAGCACCAAGACCCCGGGTCTGCGGCCGATGGAGAGGCGCGATATCCGCCAGGTGACCGAGCTGCTACAGAAAAACCTGAGGCGTTTCCAGCTGGCACCCTCGATGGGAGAAGAGGAGGTGGCTCACTGGTTCTTGCCACAGGACAACATCATAGACACATTTGTAGTGGAGGTACCTAATCCATGTCATGCCTCAAACTCTATGAAGGCCTGTCTGTTGTTTCTATCTGTTTAAGTAGTTTTGTGTGTGTGTGTGTGTGTGTCTCTCTCTCTCTCTCTCTCAGGGTGCTGGTGGTGTGCTGACAGATTTAACTAGTTTCTACACTCTGCCCTCTACCGTGATGCACCACCCTCTCCACAGGAGCCTGAAGGCTGCTTACTCTTTCTACAGTGTTCATACACAAACCCCACTACTGGACTTAATGAATGATGCACTGATCCTGGCTAAGCTGGTAATGTTACTCTCAAGAGACACGTGTATGCAAAGTTGTAGTGAAACACATGCTAACACCAGTGTAATTCATCGTGAGACTCAAGACTACAACTTCTTATTCTGTGTGTTTAACAGAAAGGCTTTGACGTGTTCAATGCCTTGGATCTAATGGAGAATAAGGTGTTCCTGGAGAAGCTCAAGTTTGGCATTGGAGATGGGAATCTGCAGTATTACCTCTACAACTGGAAATGTCCCCCTATGGACCCCGATAAGGTCAGTGGCACTTTGTGTGTGGTATGAGTGTGATATGTTTGCCTCCACACAAAAGCTGTCAGTCAGTCAGTTACGGAGTATACAGTCTCAGAACCTGAAGAGAAAGATGATTGAAATAGGTCCTAAAATTATTCTTTAGCAGTTGGTGGAGTCTACAGTTCAAAGTGTCTAACTGGACTGGACTAGTTTAAAAATAGAGAATGTTTTACCATATTAGCCCGCTATAGACCAAATCACCGTGACGTCACCATGTAAACAAATTTACTTCCGGGTACCACTTGGGGAAGGCGGCAGGTTTAAATGTGCGTGTTGTCAAATAAATGCTGTCAAACCCTCTCGTTGTTTTCGGCCGACTACTTTCAATTTAAATGGTTAAACGGTTGGTAAACATGCTTGTCCGACGTATCTAGCCTTTCTTCTGTGTTTGTTTTATGTAGTGTTAGCTAGCTAATAACGTTTGTTAGTCTGTCAAACTCGCTGTTTTTTTGCAGACTCGTAACCTCGCGTCACCAGGCTCTTCTCGGCGAGAGCAGAGTCGTTAACGTTACAGACAGAGCTACCGACGCCACGTTAATTTAATTTAGCGTCAAGTCTGGTCCAACAGGTAAATAAGCTAGTCTGGTCTCCACTAACGTTAGTGAAAGTGTTGTTATGAATGATATTAAACAACAACACAACACGAACGAACCATTTTTGTCTTCTTTGTCTGTTTTTGTCTTCAACATGTCAGTTTGTGCCGTTCACCGCCATTATAATGTGTGGACCCATGGGTACCCGGAAGTAAATGTAAACATCCCGGTGATTTGGTCTATAGCTCAATTAATTAATCTTTTTAATGTCAAGAGAAAAAACGAATGTGAAAATGTAGGTCACTTGTGAATTGTGCTTTGAAATCACTGGTAATGATGATCACTCTCTATTTTGATACACTGAAAAATCTATGGTTCTTTTTCTTCTCACTCATCCATGTATTGTGTTGAAATACATCTAATAGCAGGATTACCTCTGTTTCAGGTTGGCCTTGTACTCCAGTAGCTAGCCTGTTTCACGACTGCGACACACACTGATCAAGAGGTTGGTCAATGACCTCTGGCTGTTCCATACCTGGACATACAGGTAGCCCAAGCTAGACAATGAGAACTACAACAGTAAAACCAACCTGGTGACTGGGAAGCTTGCCTCACTTGAAGCAGTTCTCCCAGCACTTGTGTCATCGAGAACATTCTCTCAGTTCACCCGGAGCTGAAGACTCTTAAATCATCAACATCCTGAATGTGAAGTCATGCTATGCCTGAGATACTCGTCCAGTACAGACATGACACACTCACACAGACAGACACACAGACAACCCCCCCCCCCCCCCCACCCGCAAGACGTACAAGAGTATAGCCTGACATTGATTTTCTGTTTTTGCTCAACAGACCCTTGTTACTAGGGACAGGTATGTCAGTTAATTTAACTTATGTTCGCACAACAGATATGGAACTAATCTATAAGGATAAACATGCCCAAACACATCATATGATTACAAACTGTTGTAATCTTTTTCCATCAGATCCAAATGAACATTTGTTGTGGCCCTACTGAAACTTTAATTATATAAGGTGGTACATCAATTGATGAATTACTACTCCCACCCCTTTCTAATAACATTGTGGTTAGAAGTTCCCCTCTTCTATTGTGTAATTTGGTTTGCCAAAAAACGACTCATTAGCTTGCAGCTAGTGGTATTGATCGGTTTGAATGAGGAATGCAAACATGTTTCTTCCTTCCTCTTAACCTTTATTTAACCAGGGTAATCCCCAGGGTAAACCAGGTTTCTAGGGTTGCTGACGTAAGGGTTGAACCCCCCCCCCCCACACACACACACACACACATACACACACACACACACATATTGTGACAAAGCCTACTGAAGGAAAATATCAGATTAAACTTCAAAAATGAAAAGCTATCTCTAGCTCTTTAAGCATGCACACAAGGTACGCACACACACACACACACACACACACACACACACACACACACACCAACACCAACACACAACACAACGCACACACACACACACACACACACACACAGACCAACAAGCTACACTGGATATCTTCAAGGAAAGACTCATCCAACTGGTGCATTGATATACACATTTTTGTTAAAAAAAATATATAGTTACATGTACATTTAAAGCCAGATCATATTTATTCCTGTAGTGTGAGTTCGGGGTTTGGGAGGATTGATCCAAAGTATTTTCCTCAAAAGTAGTGTAGATGTCATTGACTTTGGAGTTTGTATGGACAGTTCAGACAATGTGGGTTTTAGGGATTTTTGATGAAGAATGTATTGCATCAACGAAGCACAATTTTTGAGTTCTTAAATAAGCAAAAGCGTCATTAAAGGAGTAGTTGGCCCACATTTTAAAATGGTTGGGTTGTGCTACGTACAAGCCTGGTTTTACAAATAAAGAATGTCAGTTGTGAACATGTTATAAACCTGTCTCTAGGCTAGGCATTTGTAAGAAAACATTAAAAGCACACATCTTGTGTGGTTATTATATTTACTGTTCTGCTCATGCACGTCTTATTCACATTTTCAGCCCAAAGTGGTTTGGCCTTGCGTGTTCAAGGCTTGTGCTGTCCCAAAGGAGCAGTGAAGCAAAATAACTATTTGAAGATACTTTCTATCAAGGTTGTGACTTGTATGCAAAAAGTCCAGATGACTGAAGTGAGAATGATTTCCGTGTGCACAGGCAGGGCACTGAGTGTCAAGGGCAGGACAACCCTGTAGCTAAAGCAGACTGGATTTTAAATTGCATATTAAAAAAAAGATAATAAAAAAACGTAGTGCTGTCTGGAGACAGGTTAATGGCATAGTAAGAGCTTACTTTGTTTGAAATACTCAGTTGTTTACGCGCCTTCAAAGCAGCCACGGTCAGTTTTCTTTTGTTAATTTTTAGTCGTTGCCCCTTACAAATCACTGCGAGAGACCTACCCCTTGTGTTCCACAAGCAAATTGGAAGCATTTATTTTATGACGACTTGCTCCGATCTGTTGATGGGGAGACATAGCAGCAGCAGTTTAGTGAGCCTGTGATCATTTTGAATCCCCAGAACAGCCACTGATTGGCCAAAAGTATGAGGCTGTGGTTTTAAGCATTTCCAGGTACAAATGTGTGCATGTGGTTAACCATCAATCCCCTCACCTAGGAAGTTGAATGTGTTCTTAATACACTTGCTTGGTTAAATACGTTATAAGCTACTGTAAAGAATTGAGCACAAAATTCAAAGGATCTGGGGAGTGATGTTTAGCACTTAGTCAGGGTGCGATGGCTGAATGAACATGAGCCTATATTGCTAGTGGTTGCGTCAAGGTAGAGAAATGAGTGCATTGAAGTTTGAGCTATCCGCCTTTCTCCCAGGTGCATTTTTATTGACTTCATTGAATTTGTTTTTGAATGGTACTGTGTTTGCGTGTCAGAAAAATGTAGGTAATTTTTTTAGTGTGTTGTGCAGCTAATTGCGTGAAATTCTTTGAACAGTTCTGATATTTATAATTGTACTTTGTTAAATGTTTTACGACATGATTCCTGTCCTGTTTTTCAGTATTTCCTTAACATTTCCAAATTAAATAGGCAACAACAAAATGAACGGTTCAGAGTGCTTGGCAGCTCCTTGTGTTACATTCACCAGCACGAGGATCCTTGAAACAAAACAATCAAAATTTACAAAGTAGCCAACACTGTCATGTGTATGCTGCCTGTTGTCAGACCACTCCTTCTACAATGGAGCTGCTTGAAGTGTGCTGGTACACCTAAAAAGACTATGTTAACATGTCCTTCCTTATTGCTCCGTCTTGAGTTTATTACTTTGATGTTGCTCTTAATGTGGCATTGCAAAATTAAGAGGTCAAGGCTGCTGTCATGTTCAATTCTCTTCTGTATGTGATGTCATCTTCTCTCAACCATATATATATATGTTTGTATATGTGTGTGTATATATAGATGTGTATATATATATATACACACATATATATACACACATATACATATGCAAGGAAAGGACAAGTGCAGTGAGATGTGGAAGGACTAAATTCAGTGCTTCAGGGTTCAGTGATTTTTTTTAATGCATTGATAGGTGAATGAGTGACATTCATAAAGGAGGATGCTAGACACCACTTGCATAAATTTAACACTGAAAATGTTAAACAGGCCTTTTTTTGAGTCAACGTGTGCCTCCTGGATGTGGGTTGGTTGTGTCTCGATGTTTGAATGAATTCTGAGCATGTCAGTTTTGCTGCGGTGATGAGATTCAGAATTGAATATTACTAGCCACACCCTTTAGTGAGAACTCAACCTGAAGTACCTGCCTTATTTAAAATATTTTTATTTTCTTTCTTTTTTTAGATACTGGGGCGTGGGGAGGGGGGTAATGAAGAGAAATGCAGATTTCTCTAACTGAAGAACAATGTTTTTTATTCCATTGCAGGCTGTGAAAAAGCTGAAGAACCTGTACCAGCATCATTTAGACATGACCCCATGCAAATACTGAACAGAATCTGTTTCAACACGCGCGTCGGTTATACCAGCATGGATATTTGATTGAATAAACTCACTTTAAAAGGAACATGACTGTTGCACTTCTTTAACATGACATGAGCATTAGAATAACAGTCCTAGTCATTTACTGCAGCACTGCAAACCAGTTTATGAGTCCAAAATATTTCCAGAGGCTACTTAACTTATGTCATATTATAGCAATGCCTTCCTACAAATTAAAGTTTTTTTTCTGCAGAGAACTCTTGACTACACACCAACTCAAAATCAAGCTTTTTTTTTTTACTCAATCTATTTAGAGAATTTCAAAGTTAGTCTCACATTTTTTATGTTGAAATGGCTGAAACTTGGGGTGCTGTGAAAACACATCACTCCATAATTTCTAACAATGGCTGATATATTTGTGTTCAGGAACCCTGACATTAACCCAAAAGTCAAATGTAGGCTACGCACAGTCAGCATTACTGACTAGGCTTGGCCGGTATACCGGTATATTTAGATTATACCAGGGTATGATTTTCAATACCGTCAAAAATACTGACGCTCCTCTTTCTATTAAATTGAATTATGGAGAATGAGATGCTGCACTGAGGTGATGTAGTGCTCACAGCACGTCAGTAGAGGGTAGTCTCTATTGGTGGAACAGGCAGAGGCAGCACTGTGCGCAGGACCAGCTGAGCTGAAAGCTGAGAGAATAATGGCAACTGAAGGTGCCAGGGCGGCTGGACTCTTAGCCTATATATATTTAGGTCTATTTTTATTTTCTATATGCCATTTGTAGGCTACTTTTCTTTTACCTTATTAATAGACATGTTTCAAGCAACACTATATTGTTTAAGACCACTTTACATACAGGCCTGCCCATAACGGTTAATTGCCATTCGTTCATTCATTCATTTGTGAACATTGTGCATGCAAAATAAAGTTTTCTGAAACATAGATCAAGTTCAAGAAGTACCCAGGTGTAGCCTGAAAAGGTGAGTTTTTAGTCTCCGCCGAAAGATTGGCAGAGATTCGGCCGTTCTGACCCTTCAAATATTTGGTTTGAGTCTCCATGCCATTTGACGGTCTTTGATCTAAGCTACATGTATTTGCCATGGTAAGCTATTTTCCATGCCATTTGACGGTCTTTGATCTAAGCTTTCTTCTTCTTTTGTGTTCTTTTCTTTGAAGGGTTAGCAATGATTTTTTTCACTTTGAGTGGTTGCAGAGTGACAGAGGCAGATTCAGCGATGACATCCTCAGGTTCACTTTCCAATTTCCTTTTCTGGCCCCTCGTCTCACCATGTTCCTCCTCCGTGTCGACCGGCCCCTTGGATGTCACACTGGGCTCTGCGCCTTGCAGCCAGGCAACATCCAGTGGAGGCACTCTGGGAACGATGGCGTCAACCGTGTCAGTAAAAATCCCATCTTCCTTTGAGCCACAGTGCCTGAATCCCAGTGCCAGCACACTTTTCAGGCCCAGTGGCTCGCACACGCACTCGCTCAGCCGCGGCACCTGGCAGGCCGGCACGCGTCTCGTGGCGCTCAGTCCAATCAGGTGTGCCGTCATATGTTGTGGTTTGACAGACTTGCACACAAGCACCAGTTTGAGCTCGTTCCTCTCCAGAGCCTTGGTGACCTCGTTGATGCCGATGGCCAGCTGTCTCCGAGCTGCCACGTCTGTCCAGCCGTTTTTCGGTCGATCCTGGACTTGTGCTTCCCGGCTCACCAGAGGAATGGATTCCGATGCCGCAGGAGGTTTCTTCTCTTTCTTCTTCCCCCACGGGTGAAACACAGTCACCTCTTTCTTCTCCAGCCCAGTGGAAACCAGTTTGTCCTTCAGGGTTTTCAGGATGAACTGCATGTCTCCTTGGGGAAGCGGGCTCCACTGCAGGTTGAAGGGTGAGGTGAAGGAACTCTTGGCTGGAATCTGCCTTCTCAGTTCCTTCTTTGACAGCTTGCGTGGAGTGGCCATGCTTCTCTGGAATGAAGACAAGAAATCCTGCAGTAAACAAAAACCACATTTCCATTAGTAGAAGTGGGTTTTTTAAGATCCATACTTTAATGGCCCCACAACGATCTGCTGCGCAACAGCATTCATTTCAAAAGCAGTCAAATTTAGTTTGAGGGGGGAATGAAAGACAAGAAAGAGCAAAACATTGGTAAAACATTAAACTACTACTAAACTACTGTTCCAGTTGGAGGAGCTGTACTTTGTCCATGTTTGGTTTGAAGATGGGGTGTCATTAACTATAT
This sequence comes from Poromitra crassiceps, assembly GCF_964638095.1. Classification (NCBI taxonomy): domain Eukaryota; kingdom Metazoa; phylum Chordata; class Actinopteri; order Beryciformes; family Melamphaidae; genus Poromitra; species Poromitra crassiceps. Next base: position 12,509,015 of record NC_139623.1, read on the forward strand.
GTTCAATTACTGTGTATGAATTTCCCTAGAAATTTAGCATTTTCCTGATTAAATGCATCCTCGGACTGCATAAGTGAGGATTGACCTGCCCTAGTCCCTAAATCAAACACACCTAGGCCTACTGTACACTTTACTCAGTCTAGGTTTAGTTGTACCTCGCTCCGTGTAACATGAGATTCTAGACTGATAATTTCTTGTGATGTAGTTTAACTACATTTTGAAAGTAATTTTAGTTTGACAAGCTTAATATTTTTGAGAGTAGTTAAGATGTAGTTTAACTACTTTTCATTGTCGTTTCATGTAGCTGGTTTGGCTAAGTTTGGTAACAATCAGCCTCTGGTCAAGAACAATAGTCGACACACCGCGGTGGTAAACACATGACATTTGGTACGTTACTTTAGTTTACCTGAACTGAAGTTTTCTCTGCACTCTTAGTAACACATCAAAACCACAATTCTGTTTCTTTTTGCCATTCTTCGTGTTGCAATCTTCTTCAACCAATATGCTTCAATCCAAAAGGAATAGCTCGAAGGGCGCCGCCATTTTGTTTGAATCGAAAAAACTTTATTGAGATTTGTGAACATGCCACTTCATCTTCTTCTTCTTCTTTTAGATTTCCGGCAGTGTGGACGCTACTAGGCGTATTACTGCCCTCCGCAGGTCAAACTAATTAAATCACACTTCATATTCTCTGATACAGTCCTGATTCATGCAGAAACTGCAACACTGCTTTAATTATCAACTGGTTATTATGACCAAAGAAAACTTTAATGGAAAAGGAAGCTACTCCTAGACCACTTGTCAAACTTTTAAACAAAATTTCCCTTTCTTTTTTATACTTAGCACATTCCAGGTGTGTTTTCCCACAATGTACAAACACTGATTCAACCCACAGTGTCCGATCCTCAGTCTGCAAATCTTAACACTATCCCTTCTGGATCCATAATAATAAAAACTTGTTTTTTTAACCTGAGCTTGTAATGAAAATAAATGTCTCCCCTTCACCTCCTTTTCCCATAACCCCTGCCACTCTCCTTCCACTCCACCCTTGATTTTCTCTCTGAGTTCTACTCTTCCCAGGGAAATATTTACATCTATATCATCCCTTTTCAGGCTTTCTTTGGCTACAGAGTCTGCTGATTCATTTCCCTCTATTCCCACGTGTCCCGGAACCCAGCAAAACTTTACAACACAATCATTCTTCTCAATTCTATATAATAATAACAAAATTTCATTCACTAGATCAGGTCGAGCTTTTGACTTCCCTGCTCTTAAAGCAAACAGAGCAGCAGCTGAATCAGAACATATAATTACCTGCCTTGGTTTTACTTCCTCTACCCACCATAAAGCCCACATTATAGCCCCCAACTCTGTTACAAAGACAGAACTTCCATTTGTGATTCTTTGACCCGATTTTATTCCCAATTTAGGAATACACATCCCAAATCCCGCTTTCCCACTTTCTGGATCCAGACCCGTCCGTAAAGATTTCCAGAAATCCCACTTCCTTAAGATACTCCTCTATTTTTACTAATATCTCACTTTTATCTTTCTCTTTCAAAAAACTAAACTCGATATCCCGGTCATCCATTACCCAATAAGGAACTGGTCCCCACCGTAAATGTTCTGCAATTCTTACCTGTTCTAAGCCCACTGATTTATATTTTGAAAGACATTTTTGTATTTGGCCTTGCCCCCTGTAACTGCCTCTTGCAAGAGACACCTAGCTGGGAATGTCTGAATGCTACCATTTAGTTTTGCCCAGTAGGCTACTGCAACCCTAACTTTACCCGTCTCAGACACAAAGGCATTTCTCCCATTTCCACCAGCAGAGCATGAATTGGAGAAGTCTTAAAAGCCCCACAGCACAGTCTCAATGCCTTAGCCTGAAGAACATCTAACTTACCTAACAATGACTTTGCTGCAGAACCATAGACAAAACACCCATAATCCATCCCAGACCTGATCATTGCCTGATATATTAGGTGCATGGTCTCCCTCTCTGCCCCCCATTCACACCCAGCCAAACTTCTCAGAACATTTATAACTTTCTCACACTTATGCCACTTCATCTGTTCTGTCTCGTCCCTATCTATGGTCTTGTCTCCCGTTGTGATGTAATTATTCACACGTTTCTTTCTGTAGGGGATCACAAAAAATTCTAAACGGTGTCCCTTGAAGTCATTTTTTCAGTAGTTGAAAAATCTCCGAATATTCCTCTAGGTCTAGGAACTTATAACTTTGTCTGTAGCAGTTTGTGAGTCTGCACCCCCCCCCCCCCCCCCTTAGTGAGCCTGTTATTATAACCCCCCCCCCCCCCCCCCCCATTGATGATGATGATGATTGTCAAGTGCATTTGATCTGATGCCTCATTACTCCAAAAGTCCCTATCTCTCAGCACAAGCATGCGCGGTAACCTGGCATTGCCAGATGGGGGCGGTATTGTTTGTTTTCACAAACAATCTCGCGAGAGAATCCAGCTGGCTTGCAAGTACTACACGCGCGGAGCACCGCACAGTGACAGCCAGCCAATCAGCACTTTATCACAGTGATGCTCCCGCCCCTCTGTGTCCACTGACTGCAGGCATCGGTGCTCAGCTGAATAAAGGGTCCGCCGATACGGACTGGATAAATAAATTCACCTGCAGGCAGTACGGGCTTGGATCTGCGAAATGTCTCTTCAGGTAATTCATTATGACTGGTGTTGCCATGTTATGTCCCCGGCCCTATTGCTGGTGGTTAGAATAAAAAGTAGCCTAACTGTCTGTAGCGGTAGTAGGAGGTACCCCTCTACAGTACTTCGCCTCCATTATGTGATGTCATCCATTACTCTGGAGTGAGTGTGTAGATGAAGGATGCTTACCCTCTGGTCTAGTGGCCAAACTGAAGGAATCGATTGCATGCAAAATGTCAAAACAAAGCCGTGCATGATCATGGTCCATAAGACTATAGAATATATAACTTATCTGCAATTGCACTGACAAGAAATGTATTCTAGGCCTACCCATTAGCCTACTGCAGGAAACACTACAATTTAAACGAGGAAACAGCATGATTTTGTTTGATATTGATATTATTTGAATGGGGTTTAAAAAAGTAGGCCTGAATTCATACAGATAGCCTACATGTTTTCATATAGGCTACCCGGTAGGTAATTGGCAGGCAATATATTCTGCAATGTTGTCACAGATCTGTTCCTTTGAAAGTAGATTATTCATAGGCACTAGGCACAAAGACCACAGCGCTGTTTGTGTGAGTGTGTTCTTCATTGTCTTCTGGCAACCAGCTTGCAGGTGCTGAGTGTGTGTTAGTTCTCGAGATAAACTGCTTTTTGTGTTGCCAGTAGGTGGCGCTATGCCGAATTGCATGATATGCTCAGATTTAATAATTGATGTTCAGAGTCTCATGTTATGCACCTCTACTGCACCAGACACTGTGGACTGATACATACATATCCTATCTGTCAGCTTTGGCAAAGGGTACAAAACAAAAAATTATAATGTATAACTTTAGCTTTACTTGCACAGACATATACAAAATTGAAAGCAAACCACAAATGCCTAAAAAATATAACATAGAGCAGGGGTGTCCAAACTTTTTTGAATGGGGGCCACCGGGCCAGATTAGATAATGTGAAAATAACAGGGGGCCAAGCTGCTTCTCGCTTCATATGGGTTAGTAAAAAAAAAATCTAAATTGTACTCTAAGGATTTTGTTTACCATCTGAGAACATTAGTTTCACCTGTATTGTTCCTACTTGGTGCTTGTCTACTGTATGATAGTGCTGTCAGCGATGAATGAACGAAAAAAATGCAAAGTGAACTTGCTTGATTAACCAATGATTGATTGTGGAGGCTGGAGGGCCATATATAGTATATTTTGAGATACAAGCCGAGGGCCGGTTAAAATCGGTCCGCGGGCCGCAATTAGCCCCCGGGCCGGACTTTGGACATGCCTGACATACAGCATGTGACTTGACTGTGTCTCCTTTATCCACCATGCTCCCCCCTCTGAAGGCAGAGTTTGAGAAGATAGCAGAGGATGTGAAGAAGGTGAAGACGAGGCCTACAGACCAGGAGCTGCTGGACGTGTATGGCCTGTATAAGCAGGCCATCGTCGGAGACATTAACATCGGTATAACTCAACATAGCTCTGAAGGTGGAGCCAGAGTAGAATGACTTTCATTCAATGTTCCCTAAATTCTGAATATGTGTTTCTCTTTGTGTTTAAATTTTTTTCATCAGATAAACCTGGAATGATGGACATGAAAGGAAAAGCCAAGTGGGAGATGTGGAACTCCAGAAAAGGTAAAGAAAACTATTATGCTAAATTTCCTAACGAAAATGTAATTGTGCTCGCTGTCCTCGTCACGCCCCGCCCCCTTGCAACGCCCCTGCCCATGCAGCCCCAATCGGCAATGTGTAGCTAAGACGTCTCTAGGCGGTTGCAAGGGTGTAATAACTGGTTGCTAGGGTGTTTCTGGCTGGTGTGTTTGTAGATGGTTGCTAGGGTGGACTAAGTAATTATGGGCGGGCCTATGTGAGTAGAAGTGGGAGGAGCCAAGGAATCCAGGGGCAAAATAATTTACATTTTTGACGGCACATTTCAAAAGTTATGGACCAAAACGTAAAGAGGGCTGTTATAGCGCCACCATCAGGTCAATAGGTGTAATTTTTTTAGATCACAGCAATGAGTAAAAGTGGGGCGAGCCAAGGAAACCTAGGAAAAATAATTTTGATTATAGAAGCTACGGTTCACACCTGTACCTACCAAGTTTGGTTAGCATCGGATGATGCGTTCCGGCCTTATGGGTGCACTTAATCGTGAATAGCGCCCAGACCACTTGATGAAACCCTTAGCAAAGTCATAGCATACCTGTCATTAATGAGCCGCACATTTTGAGATCTTGCATGTCTATGTCGTGTGAAAACTGTGGGAGTTATTACGTCCCAAAAGTTTGGCAGATAGAATAATAATAAAGAAGAATAAGTATGGCGGACTTTATAGATTGTGCCTTGCTTTCAGCAAGCACAATAATAAAACATGGCTTGATTCAAATGGAAAGAAATGGCTTGGTGCTTGATTTGGCTCATTATGCCATGAGGCAGAGTTAGGATATTATTGTCATATTACATTAGTGCCATATGTGTTTATTAGAGGAATAGTTTAACCCAAAAATTAACATTCTGTTATCATCTACTCACCCTCATGAAAAATGAAACACGTGAAATTTGCCAGTCCATATAACACACAGGGAGCCAGCACAACTTTGTAGCAGCCTTCTCCAAAACAACTGAAGTCAATGGTGACCTAGAGTTCCAAAACAAAAACAGCGAAACTATCACACTGTGAATAGAAAGAGCTATTTGTTGCAAATCAGTCGGCTGTAGTTAAATTTGAACTAAATTAGGGTGTAAATATAGGTCTTTTTGGAACTCTGATGAACTGTCCCCACTGACTTCAGTTGTTTTGGAGAAGGCTGCTATGGAGTTGTGCTGGTGGCAACCTCCCTGTGTGTTATATGGACAAACTGCTGTACTTCAACTCGTATGAGGGCGACTAGATGATGATTTTTGGGTGAACTATTCCTTAAATGATGATCTCAGGCATTTATTACAGCACACATACCAGCTCTCTTTAGAAAGCAGTAAAAAGAAGAAAAAGGCAGGGCCAGCATTGAAGATGAGGTTTAATGGCAATTATTGAGACTTTGTTTGTTACTTTGTTACTCTAAATATGTGTGTTGATACACTCTTGCAGGAATGTCCAAGGATGATGCCATGTCAGCCTACATCACACTTGGAAAGGAAATCATCAGCAAATATGGGATGTGAGACTTATGATGAACTAAAGTGGCATAATAAATAGAAATGTGACAACATTCTAATACAATACTAATACAATACATACAATAACTATTTAGCCCTCTGCTTTCAGAGGACATAACTACACTGGATGAACTACATTTTACATTTTAGTTTTTTTCTTTATAGTGTATTATTTGTTTTATATAAATATGGTGTTTTCATCATTCATTTATGTAATTAAACAAATCCTATGCACCTTTCGATGTTGAAAATATCAGCATTAATATTTTATCTAATTTAATTTATGTAGTTTATTCTTGTAATAAATTTGCTCAGCAATAGTTGTGAAATTAAATCAACTTGATTCCTAAATCCTACCTATAACATTGAAAAACTAAAATGCTGTCAAACATGTATGTACTGTATGTGTTGGTTTTGAAAATAGCACTTCCGTTTTGTTTAATCTTTTGGCAGCATGTAGCCTAGTACTGTCAGACCTTTCTTTGCCTTCAAAATACAAGTGCATTATATTGCCTACTGAACAAAAATATAAATGTGACACTTTTGTTTTTTGCTCCCATAATGAGTTGAAATAAAAGTTCTAATACTTTATGGACACAAAAAGCTTATTTCTCTCAATTTTTGTTCACAGATTTGTTTAAATCCGTGTTAGTGAGCACTTTTCCTTTGCCGGGTGGCATATCTAGATGATTAAACAGCATGGTCACAATAAAAGGCCACTCTAAGATGTGCAGTTGGGGGAAAATACATTTATTGGGCACTGAACTTTGGATCTCACATAAGTAGGGCTACAGATGCGCTTTTTTAAAAGACCGGTCCAGTCGGTATCTGGTAATAAAAACTGTACATTTGATGATGGGCAGAGAGATGATGCACTTGGTCAGATGGCATTTTTGACTGCGATCACTGTCTATGACTGCGATGCATAACCCCCCTGATTGATTGAATGAAACCCCCCCTAAACCCATCAACTAAATGACCAGAGAGAGAGAGAGATTGAAAAATCTATTTATCTATCTATCTATCTATCTATCTATCTATCTATCTATCTATCTATCTATCTATCTATCTATCTATCTATCTATCTATCTATCTATATATCTATCTTGTCCATGTACTGTTTTCCCAAATGTTTTAACACATTTCCAGAAACTGCGCTCAATTTCTCAAAACTCTAAAGACAAAACTGAAAAGAAGTAACCACTTTGTCAAAACTGTACAAATCTCTTGCAAATTGACACACACAACACACTCAAAACCATGTTCTTTCTTCTCAAAACCGATTCTTTCCACCAAAACAATACACACATGTTTATGTCTTACAGAGCATAAATTACATGTGTGATCAATTTAAAAGACCACCATCAAAACAGTGTTCATGTAGGCTATGTACTTAATGAAATGCATAAATAAATAAATAAATGCATAAATAATTGCCCGAGGAACCCACTCGACCTGATGATAATAAATAAATAAATTCTGGTGAAGTGTTGAATCCCAAAGCATTTGGTATGGCTGATGCCGGTTTGCTCGACTTGCTCGTCATCTAGAGAGGTCTGATGATCACAGCGCTTCACACACACAATGTAGTCCCCCTCCCTCCGCTGAGAGCGGTAGGTGATGTGCAAATTAACATAATGTCATCTGCCGAATTCTAGCGACTTTTTGAGCAGCCATGGTGCACAGTTCATATAGAAAATGTGGGGACACTTGGATTTATTATACAGTGCAGTGATCACCTTGGGACGTGTCGAATTGATCACTATAAGGGGATGATCATTATAAAGATTGTTTTCTTTTTCTTTATTTCTCATGCTGATTACCATGTAATTGACATTTGTATATTACTACATGCATACAGTATAAAGTAATGAAACGGACAGCTTCGCTATCTAGCCTATAGACCTTATTCGCTAACCCCGGACAGCGCCATATTGTTGACATACCGTCCTGCAGCTGACAACTATAGTAACGGCCTTATTGTCGTTTCTGTTCCATTACAAAATAGCGATAGTGATGATAGCAATAAAAAACCCAGAGTTGTTGTTTGTATGCTGCCGTTAATGCCTGTAATAATAAACAAAAGAAAAAACGAGGTGAACAGACTTTGCTGTGAGGAGCTGTCAGAAAGTTTCACCTGTCTCTCCTAACTATCCACACATCTCCTGTGCTGACATATCCTCTGTCTCGCTCCCTTCACGTCTGTGGACGGTAGAGATAGAAACAAACCACGGGGACTTTATTGCTGTCATTACTACAGCTGTGTGTAATGCACGCAGGTCACCATCCGAACACAATTGGAACGATACAGGTAACGCTAACGGGGGCTAGCTTCCTAGAAACTCTTCTCTTTTACATAGGCTGTCACTTAAAGCGGCTGCACTATGTCAACAACATGGTGGCAGTGGGCGTGCCCGTACGTGAGTGACGTCAATCGAATAAGGTCTATTGATTGACTTTAAAAATCCATACAGGAAGTTAGGCCTCCACACACACACACACACACACACACACACACACACACACACACACACACACACACACACACACACACACACACACACACGTATAGGTGAACAAATGTGCTATAAAAATTATGCAATTTGTGTTTAGAGTTCTGCAAGTTTGGAATTTTGAGTGAGAACAATGGAATATGTATGGAATTGTATTAGAGTTTAGCAGTTTGGAGTCATGTTGCTGATGAGCTTCAACTTTTCAGAATTGTGTGCATAGTTCCATTCTTTGTGTGTATAAGAATGGAGGAAAACGATAATACAGCTCTCACAGTTCTGCAACAACCCAGTAAAGACTGGCTCATTCATGTTGGTTCAATTTAGGTCAAGCAAGAGTCCGCGCATGCGCTGCCATGTCTTCCGGATTGGCAAGCTCCTTCAGTGGGGTAAAGGTGAGGAGAGCTGCTGCATGCAGCGCTGCATAAATAATAATAGTGAGCTTCCTTTACGCAGAGAAGTTGTTTGTCTAACGTGTGGATGCGCAAAATATCAGTTACCCTTAAGGTGAGTTATACTTTTGTTTGAAAGCGACCACTTCCATTTTTAAAAATCAGATTGACCTGTATTTGTGTCGGTAGTATAGTATACGGTAGCTTCATGCTGTTGTTGATATAAGCTAATGCACACATGACTGCTGCTCAGGTGCCTTGGCACGGGGCTGCTGCAGGGCACCGCAATCCTCAGGGTACTTGGATCTTGTGAAGGATTTTGCATTATCCCACTGATTCACTGATAACTCCCAGCAAATATTTGCTCATCCTGCGTCAAGCCCAACAACAACAACAACAACGATTAATTAAGGCTAAGACCTCGAGCCCTAAAGATTATTTCTGCCTTTGTATGACAACAATCATTTGAACAATTTAACAGCCATATAGCCTAAAGTTGTAAAATATTATTTATTAAAAGAGAGAGAGAGGAGAGAGAACGAGATATCCAGTAGACGTCTCATACCTCCATGCCCAAATGTTGGCTCAATGGTTGATATGTTTTGGGGGATAAATGATTATCTCATCTCCACTGTTCAGAATAAGCTGTTGCAAAAAACGATTTAGGGGTTTATGGTCAGTTTTTGTTTGATGGTAGAGGGGCAAAGGAGTCACTGAAGGACTGGACTCACCTGCCAGTTCATGTTTTGGTCCAGTCCAGTGGGGTTTGAAGTTTTACTGTTTAATACATACAGTATATTGACTATTAATGACCCTGTTTATCATGAGGTCTTCTTTCATAGTACCGCAGGGATGATATATTTTTGTAGGACAAACCCAGAAAGTCATGTGCTTCCTGGTTCCCTCGTCTCAAAGTCTTTGGGATTTTTTATGGGGGTTTGGTTAAATGCCTGAAATAAGGTCTGTGGTTAACAAAGGTTTATGAAACAGGTGAACTTTGTGTTCAGCAAGATAATCTTCCCAAATGAGGACCACCTTTGTTTAAAGGTCCAATATCATACTATGTTTAACTATAATTGGGTCTAAAAAAACAAGGTTATGAATTCTGTTGCAGAAAATATTTTTTTTAAATTCAAATCCAGCCTCTGTGGGACTTCTCGTGCTCTGCCTTTCCCCTCATTAACTATGTGCTGTTTTGATAAGATAAGATGATAAGATCTATACATCCATCTTTGGTGCAGTTGATTGTTTTCTGTAAACATTTTCCATTCTACACAGCTATGCTACAGACAACAAGGTTTGATCTTCCACGTTTAGTTGGCAGGGCGGTGCTGTAAGCGGGCAAATTAAATGACTGTTACTTTTGTGATGTCACTTTTGAAGAAAAACTCTGCACATATTTCAGGACAGGTGTGTCGGGCAAAGACAAAAAGTCGGTAATTAGTGAAAAAAAGAGTCCCGCACACTGTTAAATTGCAATCAAATTTGTTTTAATGTGACGTTTCGGTCACCGACCTTTTTCAAACAAAAAAATGGTTTTCACTGAAGTTAAAATGGCTCGCTTGGAGGCCCCTTTTCCTTACATGGCTGGTGTGGCTTTATCTGGGGACCATCGGCCATATCTTACACACAGTGCAAGGGCAAAGGTAAGCATTATCTTTGTTAGTTTCTAGCACTCAAACTCTCAATTTTTTGCTTTCAATTACCACTGCTGACCCAGGCCAGTGGTCTTTGATGTATGCCAATGTGATGCCAATCTTTCGGCAAAAACTTAAAACACACATATTCAGGCTCCACCTGGCCCCTTCTTGAACTAACACATTTCTCTCTCTCTCTCTCTCTCTCTCTCTCTCTCTCTCTCTCTCTCTCAAAAAAGAAAAAGAAAAAGAAAAAAAAGAAAATTACCACTATTTCTTCAGAAGTTGTAGCTGTCATAGACTGTGTTGCATAGTTGATTGCTCTATTGCTGACAAAAATGTGTTATTGTAAGTCGCTTTGGATAAAAGTGTCTGCCAAATGATGTAATGTAATGTAATGTTGATGTACTGACACAGTGGTCTTTGATGTACTGACCCAGTGGTCTTTGATGTACTGACCCAGTGGTCTTTGATGTACTGACCCAGTGGTTATTAAAAGAAACAAAGGGAGATTTTGAGTGCTAGAAACTAGCAAAGGTAGTGCTTGTCCTTTCCCTTGCACTTGCACTGGGCATAAGATATGGCCCCATGTCTTTTGAGACTTCCATGATGTTTATATAGCACACCCAAGTCCTTTAATCATATTTATAATCATATTCTCTCTCTGTGATACCTAGTCAGAATCAGACATTCAGAATAACTTTTATTGACACAATAATATGCAAGATTACATGAGGAATTTGTCTTAGTGTAAGTACGGTATGCAGCATAGCAGTCATATCAATATTCACAATCAGAGATAAAAGAAAATAGGAAAAATATCTCAAATACAAATCACAACATTGCAAGTGCAGTACAATTATACAATATATACACCAATAGGATTGTTAAGTAGGCATTAAATATGAATTTACAGTCCAATTTAAATAGGCGTTAAATTAAATAGGAATTACAGTGCAAGCAGTGGTTGATGTAGTTAACGTTAACGAGTAATCTAATGGAGTAGAAAGTTCTGGTAGGTGAAGCAGCTATAATACTTTAATGTAACGAGTGTTAGTCCAGCTGCTGTAGCTGTAAAGTGACATTTGATATGGGGGGGGCTTCATGTCAGTGGGGGGATTCAGCTGGGTTCAGGGGGTAGTGGGGGGGGGGGGGGGGTGTTGGTAGAGGGGGCTTTCGGGTCTTGTTGATGAGGCCGATGGCAGTTGGGAAGAAGCTGTTTTGTGGCGAGAGGTTCTGGTCTTGACAGACCTCAGGCTCTTGACGAGGGGGAGTGTTTCCAAGAGTTTGTGACCAGGGTGGGACGGGTCAGCCATGATCTTACAAGGCCGCTTCAGCATCCTGGCTGTGTGCAGGTCCTAGTCTGTGTTCTGGTACTTCTGCCTCACCTGCTTGTCAGTGTAATGACCTTGTTTTTTGTACTTTTAAGGAGAAGAAATGGCTAATCATGTGTCAGAGTCTCTATCGGAGCGGACCTTCCAGTACCAAGATAGCCTGCCACCGCTGCCTGTCCCGTCACTGGAGGGCAGCCTTTCCAAGTATCTGGATTCAGGTAGGACAGCAGCTTCATATGACCCATGTCACTGAGGTGCTCTGTGTGAAGTTACACATCACCAAAACACTCACACTGCAAACTTTGAAAAATTAAGGAAATGCCAGGCTGCCTCTTCTGCTCAGTGGCTGGGTGCTGCTGACTTTGTATTGCCATGTTTGTCTTCAGTGCGTCCCTTTGCGTCCGAGGAAGAGTACCAGGCTACAGTGAACACTGTGAGGACATTTAAAGAGGGCGTTGGTCAAGACCTGCACCAGAAACTACTGCAGAGAGCCAAGACTAAGAGGAACTGGGTATGTAGTGTGCTTTAAATATTACGTTTTCTTCTTAAACATGTCCTCCTTAAGCCCCAAACGCACAGGGAGCGTCTGACGCTAGGGTTTGGAAGTCCACCCATTGTTTTAAACGGCCGAACACGCACCAAGAGTGTTCTGACGCGCGTCAAACTGCCTTGACGCCGGTACTCCAAACCTGTTTCCATTTTGGAGCATCAAATGAGGTTCCAGCAGCGACCAAAGCGCTCTGAGCTCCCCCACTCCCTCTCTGCCCACTTCCATCCCCGTCTCTGTCTCGATAAGTAGTGCTCCTCAAACAAATCTCACGGCAGTTTAAATCCAGCAGGCATTAATACGCTACACTAGCAAGACTACAACGTGAGAATAATATTCTAAACACATCGGCTAGCAAAACATAGCCTATTCCTGCATCATTTCCCCCCGCAGCGCTGCCTTTTTTCTCTCCCCCTCTGCACGGGAAACAGGCAGGATGATCCAACAGCCTCTATCTCAAGCTTGCCCAGAATGACGTGCCGAACAAAATAGGCTATATTTCCTGCTGCATAGTCGATCTCTGAGAAGAATACTAGAGGATAAAAACATATAATTTGATCCAGAGGAGAGAATTGTAGCCTATTCTGTAGCCTACCTTTCCTCTGCAGTAGCCAGGCAGCAGCACTGTGCTCCAAACCGCGCCGGAGCTTCTCCCGTCATGTCTAGCAGGGTAACTGCGGCGGATAGTCGGACCTGATTCTACGGTTATAATCCGCAGCTCATGTTTAGAAGAGGCTTATGACAGGGGCTCAAAACTACGGTATAACAACTTTTTTTTTAATCGGTCAATTGTGCCTGATTACATATAAATTAGTGGCCTTTTCCCCCAAATAGTGATGGTTCTGTCATTCTGTGGTGTATACATTTCAGATCTGATGCTTGCAGTGCGCTATAGGGGCAGAACTTGACGCGCGTCACGTTCCGCTCCCTGTGCGTTTCGGGCTTTAGTCATGGACCTTCTGCTCATCTGTGTTGTTTATCCCTCAGCTGGAGGAGTGGTGGTTAGACACCGCGTATCTGGAGGTCCGTATCCCCTCCCAGCTGAATGTGAACTTTGCGGGCCCGGCGCCCTACCTGGAGCACTGCTGGCCCCCAACAGAAGGGACTCAGTTGCAGAGGACCAGTGTTAGCACGTGGCACACATTACAATACTGGGACCTGATTCGCACGTAAGACGCACTCACACACAAACACGCAAAATGTGTTTTTGTGGTCTGGAGAGCAGAGGTTGTTCAGTTCACACTTGACTGTGTTCTTCCTGTACCATGTGTTAGAGAGAGGCTTGCTCCTCAGAAAGCCGGCAACACAGCCTATGATATGGACCAGTACAGAATGCTGTTCTGCACCTGCAAAGTGCCTGGAGTCAACAAGGATAGCATCCATAACTACTTTAAAACTGGTAAAATATTCTCTCTATCTTTATGTGTCTACCCTCATCTCTAGCCTTCACATCCACACACTCACACAACACTTCATCCCTCTTTCTCTGCTTCATATCATGGTTGTGTAATGTGCAGTGTTGCCTTACAGAGAGCGAGGGTCGTTGCCCCTCCCATGTGGTGGTCATGTGTCGTGGACGCATCTTCACATTTGATGCAGTTTGTGATGGACAAATCCTCACCCCCCCAGAACTACTCAGGTATTCAACACACACACACACACACACACACACACACACACACACACACACACACACTGTATAAGATATACTTTTATTGTCCCCTTAGGGAAATTTGTGCTGGACTCCGTCCTGCAGTTGCACAGTATAGATAAAATCACACATCGGAAACATACATGGTAGGAAGTAGCACACATCATCCAAACAGTATGCAGTACACAAATGTACAGTTACAGTGGTTGGCACTGACGGCACCTTGCAAAATCATTAAGGCTACGTTCACACAAGGGCACCCAAGCCTTACCTACGCCTTGCCTTTACCCACGCTTTTAAATAGGCGTCCTTTTTAGTCAATGAGGCTGTGTACACAGGGCGCCTCAACGTGAACCTTGCGTGTACCCACGCCTTGCCTGACCTGCGCCGATTTTATCATTTAGGCGTGAATTCTATTTTCAAGCCGACTAGGCGCGTGAAGGCAGACTTCTTCTGTCAAGCCATGAAGGAAAAACGCGACAATATCCGTGGGAAATGGCAAAGGCAACTGAATTTCAAAATAAAATGGAGTTACTACAACAGTGTTGAGCAGAGAGAGAGAGAGAGAGATTGACGGGTGGCTATCACGTGGGGCTTTCTCCCCATCAGTAAACAAATCTTCAGGAGAGAGAATAGCGACCGAAGAAGCAAGATGGACAATGAAAAGTGAATCCACTTAATACAACAGCATCTAGTTCTCTATGACAGCAGTCACCCAAGAAGGAGACCTGGTTCTACATATCCAGCATCAATAGCACATTATATATATCCGATTTATTTTACATGATAATTCGGGACCACACGTGACAAAAAAAAACACTCGGGAGAGAGGAGAGGCGCTTGTGACTCGGCTCAGGTGAACGTGGAATAGGCTTGCAGTGTGATCGCAAAAGCGTGTGATAGGTTCACGCCCAGCTCAAGGTCTGTAGGTGCAGGCGTGGGTTGAGGCCAGGCGTAGGTGCCCTGTGTGAACGTAGCGTAAGGCTACAAGCACCTCTACCTGTCACTGTTCAGGAGCTTAATGGACATGGGCAGGAATGAGTGCTTATAGCGGTTCAGCCTGCTCTTGGAGACTCTGAATCTCCTACCAGATAGGTAAGAGCTAGTACTCTGGGTGGAGAATGTGGGTGGGGTCGGACACTATTCTCCGGGCCTGTCTGATGATTGTCTGCTCATAGGTGGTTTGGAGGGATGGATGGTTTGTGATCCCCATGATTTTCATGGCAGTCTTTCTTCACTAGGCGAGCAAGCTGTGCTTTGAGCTGCACTGTCAAGTTACCATACCAGGCTGTGATACATACTATACCTTATAACACTCTCTAACATGGCATGATAAAAAAGCAACATGAACTTCTGCTCCACTCCATAAGAAATACATCCGCTGTTGAAGTCTTAAGCAAAGACTGTCAACATGGGTTCTCCAGCTGAGGGTGTTGTCAATATGGACCCAGAGGTATTTATAAGAGCAGACCTGAGTGATTGGTGCATTGTGGATGACCACTGGCCTAGGGTGACCCACTGTCTTTGGGTCAAACACCATCTCCTCGGTCTTCTTCACATTCAGCACAAGATGGTTGCTGTCACACCATTGCACAGATCTGTCTATTTCATAGAGGCACTGTGAGCTGCTAAGCTTCTGTCTTTTTGTGCAATAGGCCAAGGATGGCTGTATCATCTGAGAATGTAATGATGTAGTTCTCAGGGTGGGTTCTTGTACAGTCATTTGTGTACAGTGTTGAAGAGGACCGGGGAGCTGACAATACCCTGAGGGGCACCAGTACGGATCGACCTGGTTTCTGAGAGAACGTTGTTGCCCCTAACACGCTGAGTGCGTCCAGTTAACAAAGAAAAATACCATTTTAAAATAAAAGGATTCACACTCATCTGTTTCAGTTTCTCAATCAACAGGTGGGGCTGCAAAGTATTAAAAGCTTAACTAAAATCAACAAACGATAAGCGTACATAAGCCTTGGGGTCTTCCAGGTGTTTTCTGACCAGATGTGTGATGCTATTTATGGCATCATCTGTGCCACGCCCCTGCCTATACGCAAATTGAAAAGGGTCTAAACATTCTGCTACCTCGTTCCTGAGCAGTGACACCATGATGTCATGACCATGACCAACAGTCGATGTCAAAGCGACGGGTCTAAAATCATTATTCTCTTTGGGGCAAGACTTTTTAGCAACTTCTTCCAGAGGGTGGGGACAGTGTGCGAGTCGACAGATTTCTGGAAGCTGGGGCACCATGTCAACTCCTCGGAGCATGTTTTGAGGAGGAATGCAGAGATGCCGTCTGGCCCTGTGGCCTTCTTAGCACAGGTCTGCTTGAAAAGTGGTTGGACCTTGTGGGGGTCAAGCACATAAGTTCAACGTCAGGATTACAGACGGTCTTGCGTAGCGTGTGTTGTCTGCACCAATTGTCATTCATGAAAACACAAATGCCCCCCCGCCTGTGCCTTTCCCCGACAATGCACTCCTGTCCGAGCGAATGAGAGAAAACCCCTCCAGCTCGCACAGAGAGTCCGGGATGTCACAGTGGAGCCAGGTCTCAGTAAACACCATGATAGATGACTCACGGCACTCATAACAGGCTGTAGCGTTGATCCGCAGCTCGTCCATTTTCTTCCTCAGCGACCTCACATTGCTGAGTAGCATGGAGGGTCGAGGCGGCCTGTTCCCTCTCCGTCGGAGACGCTGCCGTACTCCTCCTCTCCTTCTCCGGAGACGTCTCCTCGGGGCCGTGGGTCGTAACGCTATAAGTCCTCTGGTAGGTTGGGGGGTGGTGAGTCTCCGGCAGAGCGGAGAGCCAGCAGTGCATCTCTGGTGTATGAGAGCTGCAGGTAGTGTTTGGCATAGTCGGAGAAGTTCCAGGATAAAAAAAGTGCCAAGAAAGTTTTTGCAAGGGTCGTCATTGTGCCAACATGCACAGTCACTCAACAACTTTTCAAGTGTTAAAAACTAGTGTAAAACAACATAAAATAACAAAAAACTGCAGGACAGGAGCCCGGGTCGCAACAGAGCTGCGCCACCAGGTGCAATCAATCAAATCAATCAATCAGTATACTTGTCTTCCATGATGAAATCGGGGGGGATGACTATCCCACTGAGCAGTAGTAGACGTGTTTTCAACATTGAAGCTCTCATATAGCCCAGGATCTCTTTTCGGCTATATATAGCCCAGTTGTAGACCAAGCAGTAAGTACATCTCAGAAATATGCAAGTCCACATGTAGTATGTACAAGAAGATCCTTTATTTTAGTCATACACCCCAAAACATGTCGTCCAAGACAAGACATGATTTTACGTAGCCTAATTCTAGTCTAGACATCTATAACTACTTGCATGTCTTTTAAACAGCTAGTCAACATAATATGATGGGATGGATTGGGTCTGTGTTCATTGGCCTGTCTGTCCGCCCGTCACGCTCCACACCTCAGACACTGCTGTTCCACTTTTGACCAAAGGAGGAAATGATGCACGATGTCACCATTGTGTTTTGGCATTTGGCAAAATTATTCGGCCAAGGGAGGTGCTATACAGTTCCATTCATGGGGATGAGATGTTTGTTTTCATTGTGTGTGTGTGTGTGTGTGTGTGTGTGTGTGTGTGTGTGTACATGCACCTGCACCTGCACCTGTGTAGGCAGCTGAGCTATGTGAAAGAGCGTTGTGAGGGAGAGCCAGACGGAGATGGAGTTGCTGTCCTCACCTCAGAGGAGAGGACGCGCTGGGCGAAGGTGAGGGTGCTGAGGTGTTTATATCAAACAAACACTTTGGTGCACAGAAGATCTAACACGAGAAAACATATTATGGGCTGCATTGGTGGAAAACCTTCATATTAATAGATCATACCTGAAAGTCAATAGTATGAACTCTCCTGTGTCCACTCTCTCTCTCCAGGCCAGGGAGCATCTGATAAGCGTTGATCCGATCAATAACACCATCCTGGAGACCATCCAGAGCAGTCTGTTCATCGTGAGCCTGGATGACGCGAAACCCTACTCGACCCCAGAGAACTACACAAATGTACAAGTTGCGCCTTTTTTCTTTTTATCATTTGTGATTCCATGATTCAATGTTTACAGTGACAGTTAAAAAACAACAACTTTCAACTCTGAACCCAGATGACCCTGGAGGCCCTGACAGGTGACCCCACCATCCGCTGGGGAGACAAATCCTACAATTCAATCTGTTTCTCAGACGGCACTCTTGGATCAGTTTGTGATGTGAGTTTTAGTGTGTGTATGTGTGCTGATGGAAGAAGACAGGTGAAAGACACAGTGAGTGTGCAACTTTTTAGATAAGCGCCGCCGAACTTGGATGTTTGTTTTGGGCATGTTTCACTTTTTGAGCTACCCATTTATCATTGTCTTACTATGTAGTGTTGTTCTTTCATGCAACAGCAATTTACCCATTAAATAATAAATCCAATTGAATTTAAACAAACATCTACACAAAAGCTAGATGACAAAGTTTTCAGATTCAAGAACATATCATGTCTGACCTAGAGGCTGTCAAAAGGCAAAATATTACAATGTTTCAAATGGTAAAAACATTGTCTTTGAGGGGGGAAAGTTCATGATTAAAAGCTCAAATCACCTTGTTTTGCAGCATTCACCATATGATGCCATGGTGCTTGTGTCTCTGTGTTACTATGTGGACCAGCAGCTCAAAGCTACAGCAGGCACATGGAAGGTAAACATTGGCTATTAATTTGTTGCTGTACATACATTGAGAGTCCTGCATCTATTGTTTGTTTTGTTATCGACAGTTCAATCAGAAGCGATCCACTTTTTAAAATCACACAAAGGTGTGTATTTTATTGTAGAAAGAGTCTCTTGCGCTTCAGCCCCTCCACAAGGGGAGCTTGGTGCTCTCAGAACAGGACAGTATGATAAAGTAAAGGAGGATCCTGGAGCACTTGATTCACTGGAAAGTGATTTTTAATAAGGTGCAGTGACTAACGTTAGACGCACAGTGTCTTCATCAGAGTCAAACAATGATGGCACAAAGACAAGTGGTTTAAAAAGCCTCCCAGTACACCCGACAGGCTGTCATTGGCTAATAAGGGTGGGAGGTGTATCACTCAATGAGCCTAATGACAATACAAATGCAGCAGGGGGAAGGCACACGAAATAACAGCCAACCCACGGCAAACAACAAGATAGGCAGTATATAATAAGAAACAAAATAAAACAACAGCAAATTCCTCCTAATAAGCAAGGTACAAGTTACAGAAAACAAGAGAGGCTAAGTTCTTCATTGAGTCCATTTGGTTCAACAGTATTAAGACTGTGAATCCAGAAAGCCTATCTTCTCAGCAGTTTGTTTACAATGTCGCCCCCTCTCTGTGAGGAAGCGACTCTCTCAATCCCCCAAAATTTGAGAGTGGCAGCAGAGCCATGTTGTGCTTGGGCATAGTGACGCGCTATAGAGACAGTCCGCATGTCTGGGAACGCTCACAAAATGTTAAACGGCTGGCGCGCGAGTGGGGTAAAACCGCTGATATATCTCATGGGCTGACTCACCAAAAGACGGTGCTGTGGCTCTAAACTACAGGTTTGGGGGTTCTAGAGCAGAACACAGTACGTCTGCTCAGATGTGCGTTTACTGCGGTGGTTAAATCCCCCATCGTGTCTGCCTGGGCTAGGCTATCAGCTAAATTCTAACTTTGCTGAATGGATAGAACGGGGGTTTTTACCCCACCCTGACCACGCCCCCAGCCAGGCTGAGCCAGCTAACCAGCGTCTATTGTGGGCGTTCCTAGAGCCTGTATGGGCGTTCCCAGACATGCGGACTGTCTCTATTGCGTAGTCCATGTTATGATTACGGATGGCCGCTTTGTGTTCGGCAGTGCGGGCTTTGAGCGCCCGTTTGGTCTGGCCAACGTACACTAGCCCACATGGACATTTGAGAATGTACACAACATGTGTGGTGCTGCAGTTTATGAAGGAAGTGATGATGTATTTCTTGCCGGTACGTGGGTGGACAAAATGATTGATTATGTTTTTTATTTCTCCACCGATAGGGGAGAACTCTGTTGCAAAACAGAGGCGTGGTGTGGCAGAGGTAGAGCGCATTGATTTTCCAAGAAGGCGGGCTCTAGGAGTGCGCACAGCCCTCTGATAGGCTGCTTTGATATCCGTCTCGGGATAGCCTCTGTTCAGGAAGCGTTCAGTCATTTCTACTGCTTTGTGTGTGAACTCCTCCTCGGTGCTGCAGTTCCTTTTTAGTCTCAGAAATTGACCTGTCGGAATGTTTTTAATGAGTTGCCTCGGATGATGGCTGTCGGCTCTCAGTAACGTGTTTCTGCTGAGAGGTTTCCGGAAGATGGTGCTCTCTAAACCCCCGTGTCCGTTTTTATAAATGGTTAAATCTAAAAAGTGTATTTTGTTTTTCCATAGTGTGATCTTGGAGACGAATTGGTTGTTACCTGAGTTGTGAATACATTTCTCTTCCCAGAACCCCAGAACCAGACAAGCATATGACGGTGCAAAAGAGCTTCCCATGCTCACCCCTCGTCTCTGCAGAAAATATGAGCCTCCATACTGGAAATAATTTTTGGACAGGACTATTTCTGTGAGGGTTAGCAAAAAATCATTGGGTGGTAACACCTCAGTGGGGCAAGTTTCCAAATAATATAACAGTGCTTCCATGCCTGCATCATGAGGGATGCAGGTGTGAAGGCTTTGAACGTCACATGTTACAAGAGCAAAACCTTTGTCACTATTAAAGGAACAGTGTCAACACATCCGTCATATCTCCTAAGTAGGAGGGAAGTTTGGGGACACATTTCTTTAAAAAAAGTCTGGGTACTGTGATAGGGGTTCTGTAAGGCAGCCGATGCTGGATATTATAGGTCGAAGGGGTGGATTAACAAAGGATTTATGGATCTTGGGGAGCCCATAGAACACAGGACAAATAGGGTGTTGTACAGACATTTTTTTTTTTTTTTTCAGTAATCCAGCCTCTGGAGAATGCTGACTCCATGTGTATTTCTTTCTAGGGCTCAGACACGGTCAGACCGATGCCTCTTCCTGAGGAACTGGTGTTTACTTTGGATGAACAAGTCCGGCGTGACATCAGCCTCGCCAAACAACAATACCTGGAGACAGTGAGCTAATAACAAACACTAAACTACACCGCAAAAAACCTTCATGACTTAACCTTAATCACAGCTAAGTGACTGTTGTAGAATGGAATTTAACAGCCAAAAGGTAAACCGTGAACCACTTGAAGAAAATCACTTGAGATCAAAAAGATGGAGCCAGGAGTCAGAAGGCATCTTAAATGATGTATTAACATATATCTTGGCCAAGAGATGCACTCTTGTACACCCACAAATGGATACACAGGCTTACATACAATGAACAGAAAGGCACAGACATTTATAGGACCTACATCACGTTACATCAGCCCTGCCACATATTTTGATATTTGATATTTGAAGGCATTCTGCAGACATGACGTTGACACATTGACAGGCATTCTGTAGACAACCTAGCTTTCTGCAGACGACCTAGCATTCTTCAGGCCCTGCAAAGACCACCGTATCTGTGAGATAGGAATATGGCATCTGTCTGTCTGTGTATGCACAATAACTCTGTGTATTAGCCTAAGTATGTGTCACTTAAATTAAAGTGTATATGAATTCATTAACTACTGATTGTCCAAATAGAGGCTAATGTGATTTAAATTGTCCCTAACGGTGACTGCCTACTCTGTCTATTTCTACAGACAAAGAACCTGCAGGTGGTGTGTTACGCCTTCACTTCCTTTGGAAAAGCAGCCATCAAACAGAGGAAGATGCATCCTGACACCTTTGTTCAGCTGGCGATGCAGTTGGCTTACTACAGAATGCATGGAAGGCAAGGATCACTACGAATGTGTCCACACCATTACAAATACTTGAAAGGTATAAATGAAATGATGGGTTGTCTCTCCTCCCTCTCTCAGGCCAGGTAGCTGCTATGAGACGGCCATGACTCGCAGGTTCTACCACGGCAGGACGGAGACCATGCGTCCCTGCACCCAGGAAGCTGTGAACTGGTGTCAGGCCATGCTGGACCCCACATGCAGTGTGAGTGTGTGTATGTGTGAGAGTGAGAGAGACCTGGCTATGACATGAAGACCTTCACTACTGCAAACGTATGTAGCAGAAAGTCGTAAAAGCAGTACAATAGTTGCTTATTTGCTAAGAGTGCAAACACGGCTCAAATCATCATAGATTAATATCAACATTACTCTTCTCTCAGGCCGATGCTAAGAGGAAAGCTCTGCTGCTGGCCTTCAACAAGCACAATAAACTGATGGCTGAAGCCAAGGATGGAAAAGGTCAGTTTATTTGACATACTGAATGTCCAGTGTTTGACGTGCATCTGTGTCAGTGTTTCCCAAAACGGTTAAATAGGTGGAGACCACCCTTTATAAAGTAGTTCTCATAACACTAAAGAAAAGTGTTTCAGATGAGAGTATTGCATGCTGTTTGGGTTCTTTATGTGTGAAGCACTGGTTTGTTTGCTTGCCTGTGCTTGTCTGCGATATCGATTAATTCTGCGCATCATTGCATAATATTGTTGCCAGGTTTTGACAGACATCTCCTCGGACTGTATCTGATCGCCAAGGAGGAGGGACGTCCCACTCCAGATCTCTTCATGGATCCCCTCTATGCCAAGAGGTACAGCCAGTAAAAGACAGTACAGCTGTTTACATATACTGTAGTTGTGCATGTCTGTCACACTTATAGGAGAACTTCACCGATAAACAATGCTGATTTATTTAGCACATGATCTCACACATGTCCAAAAACTGTAAACATTTTTGGGGGCATTAATTTAGTTTGACAGTTATTGAGAGTTGATTTGACCAGTGCTTTCAATGACAACACTGGTCCAGCAAAAAAGAAATACAGTTTTTGGATATGTGTGAGATCATGTGCTAAATAAATCAGCATTGTTTTTCAGTGAAGTTCTCCTTTAACATTTCACTTAACGTTCGACCTCGTCCATCCAATAGACCAGACCTGCACATCCAAAGCGTCAAGGCCGCGCCCCTTTTTGGGGCATAGAAAGAATGAATTGCGTTGTTGTGATGGTATTTTTGCCGTGTTTTTAGCTAGCATAGACAAAATACAAATTCATTAATTTCGGGTTCAAGTGTTTTTTTGGTTTGATAAACATGTCTACTAATTATTTTGCGACCTTGCCCGAACCTGAACGGTCGAGATATATTAATAAATTAAGGCTGACTGGTCTGTCGTCATGTCCGTTCAGCCTGAGTCAAAGAGGATTTCCGCATTCCCATAAAAAGGGGCGCGGTGCAGTGCGATGACGCGGTGCAGTTCTGGTCTATCACGCCATGACCCATTAATTGACAGCTATTCATGAGTTTCAGTCATGGAACGTTTTTGTTGTAGCGGCTATCTTGAGGACCGAACACAGCACACAACTTGTTTAGTACCTGTTGTGATCGTGCATTCCTTTTAAACTGGGAGTTTAGGATTTCACGGTTGAGTGACGTCACACCCGAGTTGTGGGCGTTCTATTTAAACAATCGGGAAACCAGCCAGGGTTAGCTCTAGCCAGGCTAGGCCATTGTTAGCAATAACCGTTGATAACGACGCATTTCGCTGTATTTTGCACATTTAAACACTGTAGCAACATGTCCACACAGATAGAAGTTAGACAGTACTGTGTTGTACAACTGATTTAATGAGACATAAAAAAGGTGAGGCTCCTCCGAATTCGGCAGAAAATCCGAGCACAGGTGACACGTCTGGAGCTCATGATCTTTGAACCGTCACATTCCCAGTTCCCAGTTTTAAATGGAACGGCCCATAAGTCTTGGAAGGACTGTTCAACGATGCCCTTTTGAACTCTTAACTACTCTTTCATACTTTGTACTACAAACTCCATTCAAACTTTAAACAGGTTAACACTTTTAGTACTTTATTACTCTTATTCCACTTTTGATACCTTTTGTACTTTTCGAGAAATCACAGTTTAAGTTTGATACTTTTTTCAACCTTTATAATGGGATCCTGGAGCAAGCCTAAAGTGCATGTGATGTTACAATTCACTCTACCAGACTTTGCAGGCTGCACCTTTTACTAAATTCACACATTTTAAAACTGTGACAGTTCACACAACTTTAACACTACATACTATACACCAAACCTTTCATCTACTTCTGCTCTCACTCACGTCAAAATATAAGCGATGCGATGTATAGTTTTTGAGATATGTTTTTGAAACTAGTGTTTACTCTATTTCCAATTGCGCAGGGCATCTTGTTCTTTCAAATTGGTCCTCAAGATGGCGCCAACACAGGTGTGTGATGTGATGAACTGAGTTCTATGAATAGATGCACAAATAGGGGGAATTGCTTGTCCTAAACATAAAGCACTGTGGAACAAATATAAATACAAAACAGCCAGGGGTGCCATTTACACACAACACACACCGCAATATGTTCTCATCAGATCTTTATGAGCAGATTCAGGAAACTGCATTGTAATCTGTCTGTCTATGTGAGTGACTGTGTGTAACTAACTAAGCTGTTTGTCTCTGCAGCGGTGGAGGTGGTAACTTTGTGATGTCGTCCAGTCTGGTGGGCTACACCACAGTTCTCGGAGCTGTAGCTCCCATGGTGCAACACGGCTATGGCTTCTTCTATCGCATCAGAGATGACAGGTGGGCAGACAAGACAGAAACAAGTTTACATATCTGTTCATTGTTGTCCTGGGAAAACCTTAAAGGACAATTCATTTTTTTAATGTTTATGTTTATTAGTTTATTTGACAGGGAGCATATACAAAATACATTAAACCCCATAGGGGAAGAGATGCATTGTAACAGATTTAGCCATAAGCTAATTTCCATCTGGGTCCCTGGGCAGGTGGATACAGAGGCCATTCAGAGTTTAAAAAAAAACACAATAAAATACATAGTGTAAAAAATAGCGATAGGTTAGTACAAAATAGACACACACACACACACACACACACACACACACAAAAGACAGTACCACCATGTGGTTAGTGCTGGCAACACTGACACCCTGGACCCTGAAACCGGAATTGTCCTTTAAATCCCCAATTTTGGTGATTTCAGGATCATATGCTCCCCCTATAGGTTGGAAACATTTGATCACCCTTTGGCCAATTAAACCCTTTCAAACCTCACTGAATGAACTTGAAAAGGCATAATCTATTGACCAAGCTAAAAACAAGGCTGTGTTTGGGCATCCGGGTAGTGTAGCAGTAGATCCCCTGCCTACCAACACAAGGGCTGCAGGTTCGCGCCTAGGTGTTACCTCCGGCTTGGTCGGGTGTCCATACAGGAACGATTGGCTGTGCCTGCGGGTAGGAAGCCGGATAGACCCTTTTCACGGGGGCCATTTTGTGTCGAAATGGCAGGGTAAACACAGGTGCAAGCAAAACACTAATGAGGGTTTCCAACGTTCATGATAGGAAGTTGGAAAGGAGCTGTTTCTTTTGTATTTGCCCCAACTTGTACATTTTTAGACTATAATTATCGATAGGCTTACAATTCACTCACTCATCCTCTCCATGCCGTCTGGTACTTGAGGCAATGGCGAGGGATCTCCAGGTGGCTCTAACTGCAGCTGCTCTGGAGGCTGTCTCCAGAGTTAGTCCTTTGCCTTTCAGCTCTTTCTCAACTGTCCTGTGCCAGGTTTATTTTGCCCTGGGGCGTTCTGTCGGTTAATGGCCCATTGTGTTATATTCAGAACATTTTCAGCATCATTGACACCGGTGGCCGTTAAGGTAACTGCAATCTTCCCAGTGCACGGTAGCCACGTTAGCCAGCGTCCGGTCAAAACTGTGACATGTATCCGCCATGGTTGCTTCATAATGTTAGCTGATAAAGTAATTTGCAGACGGCAACCTGGCCAATTTGTCGGCCGGGTGTCTGGACGGATTAGTGGACGTTATTGTGGCGTAGCTCGAGCGAGAGCACTGCACAGTTTCATGCCCATGTTTCAATAGCAAGTGTATTTTAAGACCATGGTTGGTCTTAAAATGAGGTGGGGTCAGGCACATTGTTGGTGTATTGATATCTTGAGGGAGCGGAAAACCCTTGCACCATTCACCAATGAAAACCAGATCTAAAGTCCGGCACAGTATTTTCCTGCTATTTAAAGGACTCATTCAGATAATGTAGCAAGATTAGTCTCTCTCTCTCTCTCTCTCTCTCTCTCTCTCTCTCTCCCTCTCTCTCTCACACACACGTCACACACCGTTACCATACAAAATAGTAGTGGCCTTTTCAGAATTAAAAAAAACGAGTGTTGTAGGCTACCGAAGAAGAAAAAAATCATAGATGACGTTTTGAGATAGACTGTTCCCTATTACAGGAGGTTACTGATAGCCTGGTTAAAAGCATCTGGATCCATGAAGTCATATTGTGTTTGGTTTGGTGGATCCCTCTGGACTCAGAGCTGCACAGCCATTTCAGTGGATGAAAGTAGCCAGTCGTTCAGCCAATCAGCATCGGATCCAGTCAAATACAAATCTACTCGGAAGAACGGCAAAAACATATTTTCTGCCGATAACCTCTGCTGTTGCATACTCCTGTTCTTGTTTAATTGTTGTTATTGAGTCTATTTCTGCAATAACTGCACTTATGGCTGTTTAAAGTCGAACTGAACCCGTTTGTCGCATGCGTCGGAGTCCGTTTCAGACTGAAAACATGATTTGAGATGACAGGTTGAGAGGCGGGTCATAGAATCATGTCGATGATTTTATTTGACAATTCTGGGGACTGGATTGGGCTTTGGCCAATCCTGGCGTGTTCCGCCTCCAAATCGAGTGGGATTCATCGTGTTGTGGCGCTCTCCTCGGGAAGAGCCTGCTGACGCGAGGTTAGTGGCTGAGTGGAGCTCAGCGAGCTGCAGGCAACCAGCTGCCTTCGTGTTGCCGAGCGGAGAGTGCAGCCCGTCGGCCTGGAATCTCCGAGGGGCGACCCCTGACAACCAGGCTCTCTGAGGCGCGCGCCATTATCGCTATTGCGGTAAATAATATTCCTGGAATGCTAGTTTTAACGAGCCAGTTACATTTATTTGTATTCTTAGACATTACCATTTTATTTAGTTTGCATAATTGGTCAAGTAAGTTAGTAGTTAGTTTATGGGCTAGAAATTCTGCCAGATGACAGGCACTAGGCGCCATTTTCCCCTTCATTTGGAAGAGAAAATTATCCTGAAATGAAGATTTGATTGACAGCTGCAATGTCGTGATATGATTGGTTGAAATGGTGTAGAAATTTGATAGTACTAGGTGACGTCAGCAAACTGTAGATTACTGTTATGAATGAAATCTTGAAAAATGAACTTTTGATGTGAAAAAGTGTGAAAAACTAAAGAGATTTGATTTTTGTGATTCTTTTGGCATATAAATAGGTGCACTGAATAGTGAATACCCAGGTATTTGAACTAAAATAAAATAAAAGTATTTTTTGGGGTCAGCTCGACTTTAAACTCGACGAACGTTGACCTTACTGCTCCAGCCGGAGAGCCACGGAGGCAGCATTACGGTTTTCCCACCGGCATTCCTGATTGGCCAGTTACGATGTCAACTACGAGGCAGGTCCCTGATTCGCCCGTCCGTGTTGTGGCAGCTGAAAGAGAACACATCGGGGCGGAGGCTAGACGGTCTTGCAGAATGAAACAGAATGTGAGTTCACGTGATCGGATCGTTTACCAGGCTAGGTTACTGATGCGGTCTGTTGGTCTTGCTCGGCTGCATTAGCCTGTAGTCCAGACAAAAGTCATCCGCCATTCAAATAGCAGTGCATCAAGGTGCAAAGTGCAAACGCACTTGGCTTTTAAAGGGAATGGGAGATAACACACTGATTATTTGTTGAGTTCATGTTACGCCCAAAACACACCTAGGAATAATTAAGGGACTTCATACAACCTCTTTGCACCTTGCGCCTTACTTTGCGCCCAGATTGTGCTCACAAAAGTGGACTTGGACACTCCCTGAATGCACTTGTGCTACAGATTGTCTAAATAGGGCCCTATGTGTACCTTACTGATAATTTAAGCAACTATCATTTAATCTACACTTCCTTTCCTGCAGGATTGTGGCTTCTGTCTCAGCGTGGAAATCTGACCCGGAGACGGATGCTGAGTCACTCTTCAAGAACCTGTCCAACTCCCTGCATGAGGTCCTCCAACTGGCCACCAAGTCTCAGCTGTAACTGTCCAACAACATCAGAAAGAGGAGCTGAACAGGCCTGTTTATCCTGTTTGCCTTTGACCTCACAGCTCTTGTTTGAACACTCATGCACTCACTGTCTACAAAGCCCCAGTTAATGGCCGACAGCTCGTGATGCTAGTCATGTTTGTTTTCTGCACAGATCAATGCAAAGGTAGCCGGGGAGATAATCCTGTGATTTTGGCATTAAAAAGTCATTACCGGTAGTTATTTCTTAACAGTGTTAACACATTGAGTGCCAAGGACGTCTCTGGACGTCCTAAAAAAATGTAACGAGGAGTGCCAAGGACGTCTGTGGACGTCCTAAAATCATAATTCATATTATTCCATAATTCTGCTGTTTAAGGTCGTACCTAGCCAGTGAGCATGAATCCCTTCAAGGGATCACACGGCGCCACCTTAAACATCGACACGGAAGCTGCGCCACCCACCTCAGATCCTTTACTTTGTGCATGAGACAGCAGGGACAGACGTGATCAAAGAGGAAACCGATGCATGCTTCAGCCAGAGCCGTATATATTGCTCTGTCTGCAGCGGAGAGTGGGCTCGGCTGCATCCGCGCTCACAACTGAGCTCTTATGCTTCTATCTATCTCCACACGATTCCCTGCCAGAAAGCCAGCATCCGAAGCCGAACGGCCAAGCCTTTTCGTTCAGTCGCGTTTGGCATTTCCTTGATGCGCGCTGGGATCCGTCCGGGGCAAAAACGGAGTCGAGAAAACAAACTCTGTGCGTGTGGGGAGGAGCCCGCAGCTCAGAGGTGGAGAGGGGGGGGGGGGGGGGGGGGGGGGGTGTGGCACGCAGGCTGCACAGAAACCACACCACGCCACCACATCAGAAAACACCAGCCAGAGTCAGTGAATGTGCTCGAAATTAGAGTGCAAAAGGTATTCATAAAAGTGACTATATCTTGGAAAGTTAAAAAAAACGACAGAAAACCCTTGAAAGTGCACTTTTTCAGAGGCTGTCATTTCATAATGGAACTGTCTAGAAACAAAATTTCTTCTTTGGAAGAAGCAGGAGTGTTCAATGTTTCATTAAAGTCCAGCCCCGTCAATATAGCCCTAATAGAAAAAATTCTATAGCTGTTTTCAACTGAATGGAAGTGAATCTGGCACAGGCTGCAGACAATTTTACTGAAGCGCTGTGGCACTCAATGTGTTAACTGAGCGGTTTTTATGCTGTCTATATAAATTGCTCTTTTGGATGTATATATTTTTTCCCTGCAGTGATTCTAATAGAAATGTTATTGAGATTGTTTAATTTAAAAACTTGACAGTATTAACCCACATTTCAGCTGAGCTATTGCTAATGGGCAACAATAGAGCTAATGATCAACATAGAGCTACTGTATGTTTGTATGCCACCTGTCCCTAGCAGGTAAAAGATAACAACAAACATGGATGCAACTGTTAGCAGGGGCTTGTTGAAAACAATTTAAATTTGTTTGTAAAATTTTATTTTACCCTAGATTTAGCTGTGATAATGACTTAGGACATTCCAAACACATTTATAGAATAAGTGCGATAGCAGTTCAATTAAAATAATTTGCTGTACTTTTCAGATTCGCCGTCCCTACACGAACCTACAGAATTTTACAACACTACTCAATTCATAAGGTTCACCAAAGACAGACCTAAATGGTCAGATAGGGAGAGTTAAAGATAATCTGACGCCGCCAGATGGTTTGTTTTTCATATTTCATACAGTTTAAAAGAGGCAGGTACTTTCTAAAATACATGTACCAGGTGATTGGATGAACCATCTATCTACCATGGGCTCGCTTCCTTGCTCACTTCTCGCTGTCATCACACCTAATGGCACGTACAGTCGCGCCCCTTTCAGAACCGTTAGTCCGCATATGATTTCATCATCTGCCGGACCACAGTCCCTTCTCCAGCAGTAGACTCTAGCGCTGCTGAAACCCCCAAGCTGTCGAAATAGGAGAGGCGCACGTATTTACAAGTGTCACAGAAACATTTCAAAGCCACCTCCCAAAGCAGAAGGGTTCTCGGCGGGGTTTGAAAGCTTGATGTTGCTAATAAATAATGTAAGGAAGTTGTTGTTGAGTTTCGCTGGATCCTAGGTAAGAGCTCAGCACGGGTGATCGATCAGAACCACAGAGATGTATTTCAGGCTTTATTGAAATATCAGGCAGATGGAAGCAAGACAGAAGCAACATACAGGGAGAGGTAGCATAGCATAGCATAGTAGAACATCGCTTTTATACCCCACACATTCGAGGTATGACATCATTGATGACCTCACAAGTCTGACATCACACAATCACAATCAAGACCGTCTGACATCACCGATGACCTCACAGGGGGAACTCTGACATCATTGCCGATGATGTCACAGCAGTGACGTCATCGTTGGGTCGCAGGCGCGCATCCGGTTCGTGGGTGCCTCCAGGCCTAGTCTCAGGGCCTTTCCTCCAGCCTTCCAGCCTTTTCTACAAATAACTTCAATATACCAATCATTCTGTTTTATGCTATTGTGCATCATGGCGCTCCACAGCGCCCCTCTGGTCGGAAGCATATGGAAGAACACTATAGAGAAGGCTGGGAAAAATAATATCACCAGCACAGAATTCGGATAAAAAGAGGCACTTAGCAGCATCGAGTTTTCAAACCCCGCCGCGAGAAGCAATGAACCCTTGCAATTTGGGGTTCAGTATCTTGCCCAAGGACACTTCGACATGCGGATTTGAGGAGCTGGCGATCGAACCACCAACCTTCTGATTAGTGGACGACCCGCTCTTCCTGTTTCTGTGATGCACCGGACCTGCCTACTAATCTAGCTGAAGCGCAGTGGGACTCCCTCTCTACTTGATACAAATAATAAAACCTTTCTATTCGATTGATTAGACATCACTGTACTCAATCACCGAAATGCTTTGTTTTAATTATCCTGAGGCTAATTAGTATAGCAGAATAAGCTCTGAGATTTGTTTTGGATCGGTTTGCTGGATCAGTAAAACTGTTAGTTTGGAGATTACTATCTTCTTCGGGGGGGGGGGACTTAGTCACTTGACCCCTTATGAATAATCCACCCTATGCAATATAAATGTTTTGTATTTCTGTTTACTTCTAAATGTTGAAAATGGGATTACATTATACTGACTAATGATCCTTTCTTGCACATTTCTACTCCATTTTAAGCCTTACAATAACCACCAGCTCTATCATCGTTGACTTCCCTTTTGTAAATGACAAGCATGTGAATAGAATTGTACTTCCTTCAAATATCCAAATGAGAAATGGTGCAATATGTTGATTAAGTCTGAACTTCAATACCATAAAAAAAAATACAATTAATGTAATGTTGTTATTAAGATAGTGGTGTTAAATGGAAGTCATTTGGAAATGTATAGTATGAATCATCAAATAAAATTGAGAGAATTTCATCTGTATTCTGTTAGTTTTGTTCCTCCATCAAGGCTACTTGACAAAAACTGAAGTAAACTGAGTCAGTTGATTTAAAAAGGAGACAAAGGATATCTCAAAAAGTTATCAATGGATTTGCATGGAACTTTCGAAAAAAGCAGGTCATGAGCTAACTTAGAACTGATTAACGTTCCATGCCCACTAGCCAAAGTTGGGCGTGGGCAATCACAAAAAGGTGTCTAACTTCTAAATGGATTCATGTAACACCACGAAACCTTGTAGAAAGGTTGGTCATGGGCCAAGGATGAACCCATTAACTTTCCTTGCCCACTAGCCAAAGGGGGATGTGGCAATCGGTGTGTTCAATCACAAAAAGGTTATATTTCTCTTGATTAACCTCAAAAGCATTTAGTAACTATGCTGCTGTTTTATCACTAGACCTGTGTGTGTGTGTGTGTGTGTGTGTGTGTGTGTGTGTGTGTGTGTGTCGATCAGAACCACAGAGATGTCTTTCAAGCTTTATTGAAATATCAGGCAGATAGGAGCAAGGCAGAATCAACATACAGGGAGAGATAGCATAGCATAGTATGAGCCACAGTTTAATTTTCCAAGCTGCTCCAGATTGTCACTGCCGTGACATCATCTCCGATGCATCGTTGGGTCACGGGCGCGCATCCGCTTCGTGGGCGCTTCCAGGCCTGGTCTCAGGTCTGTAGATCAGCTGAAACTTTTACCACAGAAATGGTTTTTCCCCTGTGTGGACTAGCATGTGTTGCTTCAAATCTCCTTTTTGACTGAAACCTTTACCACAGACTGAGCAATTAAATTGTTTTTGTCCTTTGTGGGCTACCAGGGGGTCTTCCTCTCTGTTTTCCTCAGTTTGGCTTTGATGAATCTGTGAGGACTGAGGTTTATCTTCATCATCTTCACTCTTCACATGGACAGGAGTGAATAGGAAGTGGTTGATATCAGCCTCCTCCGGCCCTTGAAGCTGTTCTTGTTCTGGAGGTTCAGCGGGACTCAAACTTCCCACCGACTCTGTCCCAGATTCCGTCTCAGATTCATTTGAAGGTTTGGTTTGTTGATAGCCCACAAGAGGCCCTGAGGATGCTACTGACTGTTGATCTTCTGATTCCATTGTAGATCCGTTTAGGGTGGAGTCGGGGGGTTCTGCTTTGATAGTGGGCATTCGCCCGGGGCTGTTGGTTAAAGCACTGGATGCATTGGAGGCCTCTGCAGTCAGTGGATTGGGCTGTTGCTTGTTATGGTTGAACATTGTGTATCGCTGCGCCATTACGGCTTCGATCCTTCGGATCTCTCCACTAAGACTCTCTGTAGCTTGCTGTGCCTCAGTCAGGAGGTCATCTGCGCTCCTCTTATGTTTGAACTCAGCCCTTGTGTGGGCTACCTGAGCATGGAGGTGATCTTCCTGCTGACGGAGGGTGGGCTCCCCCTCCCCTGGTCTGGGCGTCTGGAAGTGCTGGAGGGCAGGCCCCTGACTCGCGGGGCCAGACGTCTCAAACTGCTGGGGGAAGGGCTGCTCCTCTGGTCCAGGCACTGCGGACTGCTGGGAGACGGACTGCTCCTCTGATCCCCTGGGTACCGCGGACAGGGAGGCTGGCTCCTCACCTGACTCTCGTGACATCTCGGGAGCGTTGTAAGTCCTCGGATCCGGCTCTAAGGACCAGTTTGTAAGGAAGTTGTTGTTGAGTTTCGCTGGATCCTAGGGAAGAGCTCGCCACGGATGATCGATCAGAACCACAGAGATGTATTTCAGGCTTTATTGAAATATCAGGCAGATGGAAGCAAGACAGAAGCAACATACAGGGAGAGGTAGCATAGCATAGCATAGTAGAACATTGCTTTTATACCCCACACATTCGAGGTATGACATCATTGATGACCTCACAAGTCTGACATCACACAATCACAATCAAGACCGTCTGACATCACCGATGACCTCACAGGGCGAACTCTGACATCATTGCCGATGATGTCACGGCAGTGACGTCATCGTTGGGTCGCAGGCGCGCATCCGGTTCGTGGGCGCCTCCAGGCCTGGTCTCAGGGCCTTTCCTCCAGCCTTCCAGCCTTTTCTACAAATAACTTCAATATACCAATCATTCTGTTTTATGCTATTGTGCATCATGGCGCTCCACAGCGCCCCTCTGTTCGGAAGCATATGGAAGAACACTATAGAGAAGGCACTGCGGCCATCTTGGCATTTGCGAAAAAATTATATCACCAGCACAGAATTCGGATAAAAAGAGGCACTTATTAGCAGCATCGAGTTTTCAAACCCCGCCGCGAGAAGCAATCAACCCTTGCAATTTGGGGTTCAGTATCTTGCCCAAGGACACTTCGACATGCGGATTGGAGGAGCTGACGATGGAACCACCAACCTTCTGATTAGTGGACGACCCGCTCTACCTCCTGAGCCACAGTTTAATTTTCATTTAATTTTCCAAGCTGCTCCAGATTGTCTTCTTTTTATATTGATGCTGCGTTCCTGTTTCTGTGATGCACCGGACCTGCCTACTAATCTAGCTGAAGCGCAGTGGGACTCCCTCTCTACTTGATACAAATAATAAAACCTTTCTATTCGATTGATTAGACATCACTGTACTCAATCACCAAAATGCTTTGTTTTAATTATCCTGAGGCTAATTAGTATAGCAGAATAAGCTCTGAGATTTGTTTTGGATCGGTTTGCTGGATCAGTAAAACTGTTAGTTTGGAGATTACTATCTTCTTCGGGGGGGGGGGGACTTAGTCACTTGACCCCTTATGAATAATCAACCCTATGCAATATAAATGTTTCGTATTTCTGTTTACTGCTGAATGTTGAAAATGGGATTACATTATACTGACTAATGATCCTTTCTTGCACATTTCTACTCCATTTTAAGCCTTACAATAACCACCAGCTCTATCATCGTTGACTTCCCTTTTGTAAATGACAAGCATGTGAATAGAATTGTACTTCCTTCAAATATCCAAATGAGAAATGGTGCAATATGTTGATTAAGTCTGAACTTCAATACCATAAAAAAAAAATACAATTAATGTAATGTTATTAAGATAGTGGTGTTAAATCGAAGTCATTTGGAAATGTATAGTATGAATCATCAAATAAAATTTAGAGAATTTCATCTGTATTCTGTTAGTTTTGTTCCTCCATCAAGCCTAATTGACAAAAACTGAAGTAAACTGAGTCAGTTGATTTAAAAAGGAGACAAAGGATATCTCAAAAAGTTATCAATGGATTTGCATGGAACTTTCGAAAAAAGCAGGTCATGAGCTAACTTAGAACTGATTAACGTTCCATGCCCACTAGCCAAAGTTGGGCGTGGCAATGGTGTGTTCAATCACAAAAAGGTGCCTAACTTCTAAATGGATTCATGTAACACCACGAAACCTTGTAGAAAGGTTGGTCATGGGCCAAGGATGAACCCATTAACTTTCCACGCCCACTAGCCAAAGGGGGATGTGGCAATGGGTGTGTTCAATCACAAAAAGGTTATATTTCTCTGATTAACCTCAAAAGCATTTAGTAACTATGCTGCTGTTTTATCACTAGACCTGTGTGTGTGTGTGTGTGTGTGTGTGTGTGTGTGTGTGTGTGTGTGTGTCGATCAGAACCACAGAGATGTCTTTCAAGCTTTATTGAAATATCAGGCAGATAGGAGCAAGGCAGAATCAACATACAGGGAGAGATAGCATAGCATAGTATGAGCCACAGTTTAATTTTCCAAGCTGCTCCAGATTGTCACTGCCGTGACATCATCGCCAATGCATCGTTGGGTCGCGGGCGCGCATCCGCTTCGTGGGCGCTTCCAGGCCTGGTCTCAGGTCTGTACTGTGGATCGGCTGAAACTTTTACCACAGATAAAATTGTTTTTCCCCTGTGTGGACTACCATGTGTTGCTTCAAATCTCCTTTTTGACTGAAACCTTTACCACAGACTGAGCAATTAAATTGTTTTTCTCCTTTGTGGGCTACCATGGCTAGGGGCTCTTCCTCTCTGTTTTCCTCAGTTTGGCTTTGATGAATCTGTGAGGACTGAGGTTTATCTTCATCATCTTCACTCTTCACATGGACAGGAGTGAATAGGAAGTGGGTGATATCAGCCTCCTCCGGCCCTTGAAGCTGTTCTTGTTCTGGAGGTTCAGCGGGACTCAAACTTCCCACCGACTCTGTCCCAGATTCCGTCTCAGATTCATTTGAAGGTTTGGTTTGTTGATAGCCCACAAGGGGCCCTGAGGATGCTACTGACTGTTGATCTTCTGATTCCATTGTAGATCCGTTTAGGGTGGAGTCGGGGGGTTCTGCTTTGATAGTGGGCATTTGCCCGGGGCTGTTGGTTAAAGCACTGGATGCATTGGAGGCCTCTGCAGTCAGTGGATTGGGCTGTTGCTTGTTATGGTTGAACATTGTGTATCGCTGCGCCATTACGGCTTCGATCCTTCGGATCTCTCCACTAAGACTCTCTGTAGCTTGCTGTGCCTCAGTCAGGAGGTCATCTACGCTCCTCTTATGTTTGAACTCAGCCCTTGTGTGGGCTACCTGAGCATGGAGGTGGTCTTCCTGCTGACGGAGGGTGGGCTCCCCCTCCCCTGGTCTGGGCGTCTGGAAGTGCTGGAGGGCAGGCCCCTGACTCGCGGGGCCAGACGTCTCAAACTGCTGGGGGAAGGGCTGCTCCTCTGGTCCAGGCACTGCGGACTGCTGGGAGACGGACTGCTCCTCTGATCCCCTGGGCACCGCGGACAGGGAGGCTGGCTCCTCACCTGACTCTCGTGACATCTCGGAGCGTTGTAAGTCCTCGGATCTGGCTCTAAGGACCAGTTTGTAAGGAAGTTGTTGTTGAGTTTCGCTGGATCCTAGGTAAGAGCTCGCCACGGGTGATCGATCAGAACCAGAGATGTCTTTCAGGCTTTATTGAAATATCAGGCAGATGGAAGCAAGACAGAAGCAACATACAGGGAGAGGTAGCATAGCATAGCATAGTAGAACATCGCTTTTATACCCCACACATTCGAGGTATGACATCATTGATGACCTCACAAGTCTGACATCACACAATCACAATCAAGACCGTCTGACATCACCTATGACCTCACAGGGGGAACTCTGACATCATTGCCGATGATGTCACGGCAGTGACGTCATCGTTGGGTCGCAGGCGCGCATCCGGTTCGTGGGCGCCTCCAGGCCTGGTCTCAGGGCCTTTCCTCCAGCCTTCCAGCCTTTTCTACAAATAACTTCAATATACCAATCATTCTGTTTTATGCTATTGTGCATCATGGCGCTCCACAGCGCCCCTCTGGTCGGAAGCATATGGAAGAACACTATAGAGAAGGCACTGCGGCCATCTTGGCATTTGCGAAAAAATAATATCACCAGCACAGAATTCGGATAAAAAGAGGCACTTATTAGCAGCATCGAGTTTTCAAACCCCGCCGCGAGAAGCAATCAACCCTTGCAATTTGGGGTTCAGTATCTTGCCCAAGGACACATCGACATGCGGATTGGAGGAGCTGGCGATCGAACCACCAACCTTCTGATTAGTGGACGACCCGCTCTACCTCCTGAGCCACAGTTTAATTTTCGTTTAATTTTCCAAGCTGCTCCAGATTGTCTTCTTTTTATATTGATGCTGCGTTCCTGTTTCTGTGATGCACCGGACCTGCCTACTAATCTAGCTGAAGCGCAGTGGGACTCCCTCTCTACTTGATACAAATAATAAAACCTTTCTATTCGATTGATTAGACATCACTGTACTCAATCACCGAAATGCTTTGTTTTAATTATCCTGAGGCTAATTAGTATAGCAGAATAAGCTCTGAGATTTGTTTTGGATCGGTTTGCTGGATCAGTAAAACTGTTAGTTTGGAGATTACTATCTTCTTCGGGGGGGGGGGGACTTAGTCACTTGACCCCTTATGAATAATCCACCCTATGCAACATAAATGTTTCGTATTTCTGTTTACTGCTGAATGTTGAAAATGGGATTACATTATACTGACTAATGATCCTTTCTTGCACATTTCTACTCCATTTTAAGCCTTACAATAACCACCAGCTCTATCATCGTTGACTTCCCTTTTGTAAATGACAAGCATGTGAATAGAATTGTACTTCCTTCAAATATCCAAATGAGAAATGGTGCAATATGTTGATTAAGTCTGAACTTCAATACCATAAAAAAAATACAATTAATGTAATGTTGTTATTAAGATAGTGGTGTTAAATGGAAGTCATTTGGAAATGTATAGTATGAATCATCAAATAAAATTTAGAGAATTTCATCTGTATTCTGTTAGTTTTGTTCCTCCATCAAGCCTAATTGACAAAAACTGAAGTAAACTGAGTCAGTTGATTTAAAAAGGAGACAAAGGATATCTCAAAAAGTTATCAATGGATTTGCATGGAACTTTCGAAAAAAGCAGGTCATGAGCTAACTTAGAACTGATTAACGTTCCATGCCCACTAGCCAAAGTTGGGCGTGGCAATGGGTGTGTTCAATCACAAAAAGGTGCCTAACTTCTAAATGGATTCAAGTAACACCACAAAACCTTGTAGAAAGGTTGGTCATGGGCCAAGGATGAACCCATTAACTTTCCACGCCCACTAGCCAAAGGGGGATGTGGCAATGGGTGTGTTCAATCACAAAAAGGTTATATTTCTCTGATTAACCTCAAAAGCATTTAGTAACTATGCTGCTGTTTTATCACTAGACCTGTGTGTGTGTGTGTGTGTGTGTGTGTGTGTGTGTGTGTGTGTGTCGATCAGAACCACAGAGATGTCTTTCAAGCTTTATTGAAATATCAGGCAGATAGGAGCAAGGCAGAATCAACATACAGGGAGAGATAGCATAGCATAGTATGAGCCACAGTTTAATTTTCCAAGCTGCTCCAGATTGTCACTGCCGTGACATCATCTCCGATGCATCGGTGGGTCGCGGGCGCGCATCCGCTTCGTGGGCGCTTCCAGGCCTGGTCTCAGGTCTGTAGATCGGCTGAAACTTTTACCACAGATAAAATGGTTTTTCCCCTGTGTGGACTAGCATGTGTTGCTTCAAATCTCCTTTTTGACTGAAACCTTTACCACAGACTGAGCAATTAAATTGTTTTTCTCCTTTGTGGGCTACCATGGCTAGGGGGTCTTCCTCTCTGTTTTCCTCAGTTTGACTTTGATGAATCTGTGAGGACTGAGGTTTATCTTCATCATCTTCACTCTTCACATGGACAGGAGTGAATAGGAAGTCGGTGATATCAGCCTCCTCCGGCCCTTGAAGCTGTTCTTGTTCTGGAGGTTCAGCGGGACTCAAACTTCCCACCGACTCTGTCCCAGATTCCGTCTCAGATTCATTTGAAGGTTTGGTTTGTTGATAGCCCACAAGGGGCCCTGAGGATGCTAGTGACTGTTGATCTTCTGATTTCATTGTAGATCCGTTTAGGGTGGAGTCGGGGGGTTCTGCTTTGATAGTGGGCATTCGCCCGGGGCTGTTGGTTAAAGCACTGGAGGCATCTGCAGTCAGTGGATT
Source organism: Poromitra crassiceps (assembly GCF_964638095.1). Classification (NCBI taxonomy): domain Eukaryota; kingdom Metazoa; phylum Chordata; class Actinopteri; order Beryciformes; family Melamphaidae; genus Poromitra; species Poromitra crassiceps. Next base: position 12,548,086 of record NC_139623.1, read on the forward strand.
GGGCTGTTGCTTGTTATGGTTGAACATTGTGTATCGCTGCGCCATTATGGCTTCGATCCTTCGGATCTCTCCACTAAGACTCTCTGTAGCTTGCTGTGCCTCAGTCAGGAGGTCATCTGCGCTCCTCTTATGTTTGAACTCAGCCCTTGTGTGGGCTACCTGAGCATGGAGGTGGTCTTCCTGCTGACGGAGGGTGGGCTCCCCCTCCCCTGGTCTGGGCGTCTGGAAGTGCTGGAGGGCAGGCCCCTGACTCGCGGGGCCAGACGTCTCAAACTGCTGGGGGAAGGGCTGCTCCTCTGGTCCAGGCACTGCGGACTGCTGGGAGACGGACTGCTCCTCTGATCCCCTGGGTACCGCGGACAGGGAGGCTGGCTCCTCACCTGACTCTCGTGACATCTCGGAGCGTTGTAAGTCCTCGGATCCGGCTCTAAGGACCAGTTTGTAAGGAAGTTGTTGTTGAGTTTCGCTGGATCCTAGGTAAGAGCTCGCCACGGGTGATCGATCAGAACCACAGAGATGTCTTTCAGGCTTTATTGAAATATCAGGCAGATGGAAGCAAGACAGAAGCAACATACAGGGAGAGTAGTAGAACATCGCTTTTATACCCCACACATTCGAGGTATGACATCATTGATGACCTCACAAGTCTGACATCACACAATCACAATCAAGACCGTCTGACATCACCGATGACCTCACAGGGGGAACTCTGACATCATTCAGTTTCAGTTCAGTTTCAGTTTATTTAAGAAAAGGACAGTACACATTAATCAACATTACTGTAAATGCGCCAGTTTTAGCCAACTGGCTAATTCGCCGATGATGTCACGGCAGTGACGTCATCGTTGGGTCGCATGCACCGGACCTGCCTACTAATCTAGCTGAAGCGCAGTGGGACTCCCTCTCTACTTGATACAAATAATAAAACCTTTCTATTCGATTGATTAGACATCACTGTACTCAATCACCGAAATGCTTTGTTTTAATTATCCTGAGGCTAATTAGTATAGCAGAATAAGCTCTGAGATTTGTTTTGGATCGGTTTGCTGGATCAGTAAAACTGTTAGTTTGGAGATTACTATCTTCTTCGGGGGGGGGGGGACTTAGTCACTTGACCCCTTATGAATAATCAACCCCATGCGATATAAATGTTTCGTATTTCTGTTTACTGCTGAATGTTGAAAATGGGATTACATCATACTGACTAATGATCCTTTCTTGCACATTTCTACTCCATTTTAAGCCTTACAATAACCACCAGCTCTATCATCGTTGACTTCCCTTTTGTAAATGACAAGCATGTGAATAGAATTGTACTTCCTTCAAATATCCAAATGAGAAATGGTGCAATATGTTGATTAAGTCTGAACTTCAATACCATAAAAAAAAATACAATTAATGTAATGTTGTTATTAAGATAGTGGTGTTAAATGGAAGTCATTTGGAAGTGTATAGTATGAATCATCAAATAAAATTGAGAGAATTTCATCTGTATTCTGTTAGTTTTGTTCCTCCATCAAGCCTAATTGACAAAAACTGAAGTAAACTGAGTCAGTTGATTTAAAAATGAGACAAAGCATATCTCAAAAAGTTATCAACAGATTTGCATGGAACTTTCGAAAAAAGCAGGTCATGAGCTAACTTAGAACTGATTAACGTTCCATGCCCACTAGCCAAAGTGCGGCGTGGCAATGGGTGTTTTCAATCACAAAAAGGTGCCTAACTTCTAAATGGATTCATGTAACACCACGAAACCTTGTAGAAAGGTTGGTCATGGGCCAAGGATGAACCCATTAACTTTCCACGCCCACTAGCCAAATGGGGACGTGGCAATGGGTGTGTTCAATCACAAAAAGGTGAAACACAAAAAGGTTACATTTCTCTGATTAACCTAAAAAGCATTCGTAACTATGCTGCTGTTTTATCACTAGACCTGTGTGTGTGTGTGTGTGTGTGTGTGTGTGTGTGTGTGTGTGTGTGTCTGTCTGTGTGTGTGTGTGTGTGTGTGTGTGTGTGTCTGTGTGTCTGTGTGTCTGTGTTCGTGTTCTCAAAATTCTCAAATGTTTTTCAGCCAAGGACCCCTTACAAGATAGAAAATATACCGGGGACCCCCTCATTCTGATTTGTGATTTTGGGCTAAGCTTAATTGTTTCCACGGTAACGTGCTTGACTTTTCAATTGATAGGTTTGTTAGATTAGAATATAATCATGAACCATTTTAGATTTAAAGCATAAAATATTTTCATTGAACTATGAAGCTTTTGCAACAACAAAAAAGTTATTTTTATTTTCCTGAAAACCTTTCGCGGACCCCCTTGCAAAGTGCCACGGACCCCCATTTGAGAACCACTGCCTTACACACACCAAATTCTGGAACCACATCCCCCCTGTCTCAAAAGAACTCCACTGGCGTGGAGTTCATGATGACGTGATGACATCTTTCATTGACGTCCAGGACTAGGCCAAATCACAGCCGATATGGGGATGATTTAGATGTCTATGCCAGGACATCGAGCTGACGTCGAAATATGACGTTACCATGAATGGGCATATTCTGCTATGTACACAGTGTGTGTTTAGCTTTATACATAATTATGTGCAGATTAACAATTTATGCTAGATTTTCAAAAAATAAAATACCCCAACTGGGAGGAACCCGGGATCTCCAACTAAACTAAATGCAAGCGACTGTCGCTAACGTTAGGTATAACTCTCAAATCCAGTGTAGGGCTGTAATTGTATTACTTTCCCCAGTAACGAGTAGTGTAAGGCAGTGGATCTCAAACTTTTTCACATCAATGACACCTAAACCGACACACATTAGACCACGGACCCCCATTTGGTAAGAGTTTGTCCCAGGGTCCCCCATCTGATACGATTTTTGTTTTTAGATGTTTTATTAGGCTACAGAACATGTATGAAACGGAACCCATGACCAAGCTAATCATACATTCTGTCATTGTGTTACTTATGGACGGAATTATAGTGAAAATAAATGATTCCTCTTTTTGCTGGGGACCCCCTGGAACCCCTTCAAGGACCCCTGGGAGTCCCCGGACCCCACTTGGAGAAGCACTGGTGTAAGGGATTACAATTTCCAAAACAGTAATTATATTTACAGTTACTAATCCAAGTAACTTAAGTAAGTTAGTAAGTAATGCAGTAACGCAAGTTACTGCATTTCTCCAACACTGGCACAGCGATAAAACAAAGTGTGGTAGACGCAATTAGTTTTTAACCGGCAGTGCAGTGCAGCCACTTCTATATGTGTCGAGGTGTCCGTTTGTAGCATGATGTCCACTTGTAGCATGATGTCCACTTGTAGCATAGCCTCTGCATATGGAGAGGTGGGTAGGTGCCAACCTCAGATAACTGCTCCTATACCATCACCACTTATTTCAACAACTGAGTAACTTACCCAACACTGATCAAATCAATTGATCACATACGATAGCAGATTGTTGACTTGATACGAGATGAGAGATGAATCACTCCTGTCTTCATCCTCTGCCTCAGCTGACAGCAGATAGAGGTTTGATTCTCTGCCCGGGCCAGAGCCGTGGTCAGATATACCTTTTTTAATCTATAATTGGGGTAATATTTGGTGTGATAATCAGAATGTAACATTGTAACCATAAAACCTTATGTACCGTATTCATAAGACTGGACAAACAACAGGGTTATAGATAAACAGCCAACTTAATAAGAAAATTCTCTAACAGCAGGTGCATGCTGCTGGCTTTGCCCACTTGAGGTTGAGAATAGTTCTGCAAGCTGGTGATTATTTTCTTATGAATTTTTTTATTGCAGTAAAAAAAGGAAAGGACTGGAGGACACTATCATGGTCACAACAAAGGCACTAGGCAGACAAAGCAAAATGTATTACAACAGATTACACCATTCCATTTGCCCTCCCCCCCCCTTCCACCAACCAACCCACTACACCCCTACCCTCTGACCTGACCCCTAACATGGTGAAAACAAGGCAGTGTACATAGAAAAAAAGACAAAACGATGTCAAAAGAGCCAAAGTGGAACGTCACTTCCTGCTTCAGCACTGTACCAGAGATTTTCATCTGCCATTTATTTTCCCATAGATATTTCGTAAAATGCTTATAAAGCAAAAATGAGCACCTGTGCTCTATTTATAGATTGGAGGCAGAGTCAATCTGTGAATGGATCCATTCATGTTACAGGGCTATGTCAAGACATTTAAAGGATGTATGATATCTAAAGCTATGGTTCTTCACTGTTTCTGCCTATGGGATTTTTGAATGTGTTTTTGGGGCGATGCTTCATAAGGTCTCTGGGCAACGCAAGCTTAATCAAACGCGAACCAGCGGGATAATCTTCACACATGAGGACCACTTTCATGAGTTTTGAAGCGTAAATGCGAGCCCTAGAAGTAAAAAGCTGTTCGGTACGTCCATCTTTTGTTTTGTTGTTTGCCGTTTTATTTTCTTATTCGTTGTGTCTGTTGTTTCCTGTCTAGGGCGGGCTCTAGGCCGGAAACAGGCCGAGTGACAAAATCCCTTGTAAACGGAGGCCCAGGCTCTGGAGGTGACGCGAGGTTAGATCCGCCTACTGTCTGCAGCCAGACCCTCCTCTACATGAAAGCACAGCTGATTTGTGAATCACAACAGCCTGTAAGGGTCCGCGCATGCGCTGCCATGTCTTCCGGGCGGGTTGGCAGGCAGCTCATTTCGGTATTACATGAATGTTCTAAAACGGGTTAAAGTTGACGAGAGTCGCTGTCTGCAGTGCATAAGGAGCTTTGTTTACGCAGAGAACAGCAGCAAGCGTTACTACAGCATTTCTTTCTAGTGTGTGGATGCCCAAAACAAGGTGAGTTAATGATAGCCTGGCTACAGTAGCCTACTTTTCTTTGAAAGCGAGCAGTTACATTTTGAAATCAGTTTGACTCAAATATGGGTCAAACTGACTTTATGACTACTACAAATTAAGTAGCCTATGAAACAGTTTTGTCTTTTTGAAAAATAAAAGGAACTCACTCAGTTTTATCGGTAACACTTTACAATACTGGTGCAAACATGTGCATGAATGCATGCTTAACTCATGATGAATTAAGCCATTAATTGATGCTTACCGCATCATCAACTAATGAAAGGTATGTTTGATGAACACACCGAGTCATATATGAATTACTATTAATTAAGTAGGCTATGCCTATATCATCATAGTTAATTCCTCATCAACACATACATTAACACACTGTGTTCAATAATACCGTAATTCATGTGTTAATTACCACTATCGACATCTGGCTCCCTGCAACCGGAACTTTAGCGTTACCAGACCGCAATGCCGATAGCCCACAATCCGAACCAGCTGAGCGAGGCGGTGTGCAGCGTGTCAGGGACCGGCTGGATCTAACCTCTCCCAGCCATTTTACCTCGTTCATCATGGGCATTCCTTCCTCTTCGAAGCTTGGTCCACAGAACATGTGGCCGGTGTTTTGTGCCTATCTTACCGGGTGTCTAAATGCACGACCCAGCAGGCCAGCCACCCCCAGGCTAAGAGCCTCTCTCCCGGCCCGACACCCAGGGCAGCCCAGGGTCTGTCTGAGAGCAGGTCGAGGTCACTGGGGGCTGGGTTTACCCAGGCTACCACCACCCAACCGCTACCCGCCCTGCCCCTCACCTTGCCTGGGTCCCACACCTCCGGCCGAGACCCCTTCAGAACCTCTTAGCCGGGTACGGCTATTTCAGCAGCTGTAGTAGCTATCATTCCGATGTTGCTGCTCTGATATAGGCTATGCGTGTAGTAGCCCCGAACCAGACCAACTCCAACACATTCTCTGACGTTGTATCCACTGTGCATCTCCAACAGACATCAAACACTGGATGTATGTCTTGTAGGCTCTATATGCCAAGAACCACATATGTATGAGTTAAGTGTTGTGCCTCACAAGTGCCTATATCATTATGTATGAATTAATAGTTATGTGCCACATATGGTAAAGTCACGACATACTTATGTATTAATTAATTGTTATGTGCCACAAATAGTAAAGTCACGACATACTTATGTATTAATTAATAGTTTTGTGCCACATAATGTAAAGTCACGACATAATGATATCCTCACAAATCATTAGCTGATGCTGATCATGAAATCACTTTTATACAGTATAGTCATGTGAACAATTCAAAATATATAGGTAATCAGTGAAGACCATCATTGGAGTTATAAAAGCACATTTATTTATCAAGTTTGTGAACATGTCCCCCCAAAGTCTGCCCTGGAGCAAGGACTCGCTCTCCAGTGCCCCTTGTCTGTATCAGCTGGGGGAAACAGTCTGGCCTCTCCCCTCTCCTCCCCACGGCCCGCGTTGCTCGATCTCTCCGGCGGGTCCAGCTCTCGTCCTTTTTCACTTGTGTTGCTCTTCACTTCCCGAACCAACGTGACTGTAGCGACAGGTCTCCACCATGCACGCACACACAACAAACAAGTTAGCTAAATTGCTACGGCTAGCTACCTGAAACTCTAACAAACCCGCTCGTTCCTCTTGCGATTGGTATCCATTCGACACTGCCACCACCACTGTGACCGACTTTTAGGCTTTGCAGTTTGTACTCTTTGTAGAATAAGAACACGGAGGCAGCTGATATTTGCAAAACGAACACCACCTTGTGCAACCCAGCTAGTTGCTCTCGACCACGAGGATAAGTGTCAAGAAAGACATGGCACACAAACAATTACTTCCGTTGCCTCAGCCTGCCATCAAAAATAAAAGCACGCAGAGCTCAGTACTGCGTAGCTGGTTACAACATGAATTTCGACTTTTATTCTGAAAGTCTTGGCCGGAAACAACATGTTTTCTCGTGGTTACCTTGACAGTGGCCCAGCTACAATGGTGTCTGATATGAGAACATGTTGCAGGTCAGGATGTCAAACAAATAGCACGCTCACAGTGCGCTTTTAGCCTATTTCGGATTACCAGGGGCAAATCCCAAAGATACATGCAGCGGATGACAGATTGGGTAAACACATGGGCTCTTTTAGGCTACTGTCAATTTGAGTTTACCCGTGAGCACCAAGCATCAATCACTCGATCAGCCTGAGCCACGAGAGGAACCTCCATAAAATAGCGTAGCCTACACTACTACACTAGTAACAAGTAATCAGAATGATAGCCTACTGATAGTATCTAATAGACTACAGCACAGTTCGCCCATAAACACACGCTTCCCAGTCATACATATAGCGCCAGTGTCTCCGCCAGGCCACCACCACTGACAAACTACCGTAAACAGCAGAGGCGACTCCGCTGCACCCCGAACGCCTCTCTTTCCAGCCAGCTAGGCACCGGTCAAACAAAGATAACTCTCTTTCCCCGAAGTCGAGTATGTTTTCCCTGAGATGTCGCTCGGACATAGCATGGTAAACCAGCCCGTCACGTGAACTCACATTTCATTTGGTTTACCAGGCTAGCTCGGACAAGGAGGAGCGTGGCTAGCGCATCCCGTCTTCGTTATGCAACGGGGGAAACTCAATCGATTTCCCGGGTGCAGGCGACTGGATGGGTGGTGGTAGTAGGGGGGCTGCCCTGGGTGTCGGGCCGGGAGAGAGGCTCTTAGCCTGGGTAGTGGTAGAGGGTGGCTGGCCTGCTGGGTCGTGCATGGCCCATTTCCACCGCTGGTATCAACGCGGTAGACGGTGCCATGGCACGAGTCCGATACCTCACGAGTCCGACACCTCACGAGTCCGAAAAAAGAGGCTAACTTCCCCCAGACCCTAACCCAAAACCTAACCTCTCCCACCCCCACGCCTAAACCTAACCTCCCCCAGACCCTAACCCAAAACCTAACCTCTCCCACCCCCACGCCTAAACCTAACCTCCCCCAGACCCTAACCCAAAACCATGAGGTGTCGGACTCGTGAGGTATCGGACTCGTGAGGTATCGGACTAGGGGGCAGTCCCCCGGTAGACACCCGGTAAGATAGGCACAAAACACCGGCCACATGTTCTGCGTCCCTGCAGTGGACCAAGCTTCGAAGAGGAAGGAATGCCCATGATGAACAAGCTAATGGCTGGGAGAGGTTAGATCCAGCCGGTCCCTGACATGCTGCACACCGCCTCGCTCAGCTGGTTCTGATGTGGGCTATCGGCATTGCGGTCTGGTAACGCTAAAGTTCCGGTTGCAGGGAGCTGGATGTCGATAGTAATAATAATAATAATACATTTTATTTGGAGGCGCCTTTCAGAACACCCAAGGTCGCCTTACAGTGCATATAAAAACAGTTTCACGTAATAAGAACATATATTAAAAACAGGGCAAATTACAGCAGGAATAAAACATAGCTAAGAAGGAAGGAAAATGCAGATTGGTTGGGGAAAAGTGACATTAATAGTGGTAATTAACACATGAATTACGGTATTATTGAACACAGTGTGTTAATGTATGTGTTGATGAGGAATTAACTATGATGATATAGGCATAGCCTACTTAATTAATAGTAATTCATATATGACTCGGTGTGTTCATCAAACATACCTTTCATTAGTTGATGATGCGGTAAGCATCAATTAATGGCTTAATTCATCATGAGTTAAGCATGCATTCATGCACATGTTTGCACCAGTATTGTAAAGCGTTACCGTTTTATCTCATTGCACAAGCAGATTTACTGTCATTCATTGGACAGTATTCTACACATAATAGGACCCAAATACAGCATGCCTTGGTAGTTTTCATTCTAATGCCCATCCAAAAGTGCTGGTTCCGTTAACTATAGGAAATGGCAAAAAAAATACAAATATTAATCCAAACTTAATTTGATTCTAGCCACATTCCCTTTGATTATCCAGGCTAACGCTGTCTGCTGTGGTGGGGGGAGCAAACATTTTGCTCATCCTGTGTCAAGGCCAACAATTAAGGTAAAAAGAGGGATTTATACGCACATCACGGGAAGGTGCAATAAGGCTGGAGCAAAAAACGCTGCATAAATGAAAGAGGGTAGAGCCTGCACACTTACTCACAATGCCAAAAAAGTTTAATTCAAAAACAAACGTTTTCGATCCACACTGGATCTTCGTCAGGTCAGCAATGATTAGTGGATGAAGAATGCTCATATATATAGTACACCACAAGCGCAGTCATAGGCTGATGGGCTCTATGCTGATAGGTGGGGGTGACACAATCACCACCTCACAGGGTGGAGCACATCCACACATAATTGATAATTAACCATGTAAAAAAGCCCAGGGAAATACATAATAAAGTGAAACAAAGTGGGCTTAAAAGGGAGAACAATATACAAACAACAATATAGGACTATAATGCAAGAAACACCAATTAAAATCTACATTGCGCCATGATACATAATATAAAGGTAGCAATGGAAGTTTTGAATAGAAAAATAGAAAAATAGAATAATATGGAAAAGGTTTAATTTTGTAAATGTTTTAAAAGGGGGGGTACATATATTATACGTATCTAGATGGTTCAAGGTCCAATAAATAAATAAATAAATAAACCGGACACTAGAGAAGACATTAGCAAACAATCATAGGGGCAATCATAGAACCTCCTATACATAGGCACATTTACAACTGTTTCAAGTTTTATTAAAGAAAGTGTTTTATATCGTACTCTTGGTTCAGACCTCTGGGTGCGAGAGTCTGAAGGTTAAAGATATGAAAACTCTCTCTTCTAAGTAGGAGGGTGTTTAGGTCACCTCCTCGTCTTGGAGTTGGTACATGCTCAATGCCTATATATTTCAGGGAGGACACTGGGTGCTTTGCCTCCCTAAAATGGACTGCCACCGGGTTCCGTGGATCCTGGGTTCTGATGCAGCTCCTGTGCTCTGCAATCCTAGTTTTAAGGGCTCTTTGTGTTTTGCCCACATACGCCAGGCCACATGGACATTTAATTAAATAGACCACATTTTTTGTTGAACAGGTTATCAGGCCCTTTATTTTCATCGTTTTACCTGTTGTCGGGTGAGTGTATGTGGTGCATTTGTATGTGAAATTGCACTGTGTGCAAGAACCACATCGGTAGTTGCCAGGTGGCAGATCAAGAAAGGTGGTGTTTTTTGTTGGAATGAGGTCAGATTTGACCAGCATTTGCCTCAAATTAGGAGGACGTTTGTACACTACCTTGGGAGCAAAATTGAACTCATTTTTGAGCGATGGATCCGAACTTAAAATGTGCCAGTGTTTCCTAATAGTTCTCTCAAAGTCTTTCCCCAGAGCTGAATAATTAAGGAAGCATCTAGGGGTGTTAGTGGGTGGAAGTTTATCCTTCTTAATAAGACTTTGTTCTTGTGTGACAGTTTTAAACCTATTACGGGCAGAGTTAACCCAGCTGTCATTGTAGCCTCTGTGCTTAAATCTGTACTCCAAAACATCTGCTTGTTTTTCATAGTCAGTGGGTTTGGTGCATATTCTTTTTATCCTACTGAATTGGCTAATGGGAAGACTTTTTTTCTGGTGTAGTGGGTGGAACGATTGACCATGTAGGAAAGAACATTTATCAGTTTCCTTTCTATACAGGTCCGTAACTAACACATCACCTTCCCGTAAAACCAAGATATCCAAAAAGCTGATTTTTTGTGTATCATGCTCAATGGTGAATTTCAAATGTTCATGACATTGGTTAAGGAACTCATAAAACTGCATCAAACTCTCAATAGAACCATCATAGATCATAAAAATATCATCAACATACCTTTTCCATAATTGAATATTATTGAGGAATGGATTATTAGGGGAAAAGACAAAGTTATTTTCAAAACAGGCAACATACAGGGAACTGAAATTAGGGGACATTTTGCTGCCCATGGCTGTCCCCTTGCATTGCCTGTATAAAGAAGACACTTTTTCAAACATAAAAACATTTTTGGACAACACCAATTCTGCCAATTTGCCTAGACACTGAGTACTGGGTATAGTTCCAAGTGGTCTTGTGTCTAGGAAGTGGGTCAAAGCATTTAGGCCGCCCTGGTGGTCAACGTTGGTAAATAAGTTTTGTATGTCCATTGTGACAAGATGTGTGTCATTACTGAGATTATTCACTGCCTTTAAAATGTTAATCATGTCCATTGAATCTCGCACATATGATGGGAGAGCAGTGACAAAGGGTTTTATAAAGAAATCGACATAACTGGAAATATTCTCAGTGAGTGATCCAATGGCGGACACAATGGGTCTCCCAGGTGGATTTTCCAACCTTTTATGTATTTTTGGCAGGATATAAAAAACGGGCATAATGGGGTGTGCCACCTTCATAAAAGCACATTCTTTTTTTGTGATTTCTCCTGCTTCAAAAAATTCATTCAGTTTGACATCAATTTCACTTTTAAAAACATGAGTTGGATCCTTTGCAAGTGATTCAGAATAAATGGGATCTGACAATTGCCGTTCAACTTCATTTTTATAATCAACCCGTTTTAATATGCAAATTGCACCACCTTTGTCGGCAGGTTTAATAACAATACTAGTATCTTCCTTAAGTTCAATTAAAGCATCACGTTCTTTCTTGGATAAATTGTTAAATACTTTGTATTCTTTTCGCTTATTCAACAAACCCATTACGTCTTTTTCTACAAGTCTACAATATGTATCTAAGGAAGCACTTCTATACAATTAAGACATGACTTTAAGTCGTAATTGTCTTAATTAAGTCTTTATTAAGACTTAATTAAGAATTATGACCTTGAGCCATAACTGACATTATTTCTACCTTTGTCGATCCACATCATTTTTGTGGTGCTGCAGATAACCATCAATTGTGCTTTTGTGATTAAAGCATATAATTTGGTACACTTATAGCCAAAGGGGGAGGGAGGAGAGATGAGTATCTCATCCCCATTATTTAGAATAAGCAGTTGCAGAAAACGGTTTGGTCAGTTTTCTTTAGTGATAGAGAGAGGCAAAGGAGTCTGACTGGAGGACTGGACTGACCTGCTGCCGGTTAATGTTTTGGTCCAGTGGCTTTTGAAGTTTGAGTGTTTAATACATACAGTATATTGATGATTAATTACTCTGTTTGTCATGAGATCTTGTTTAATATTTCTCTCTGTGATGCCTTGTCTGCATTTTGGCTCTTCGACCTCATCTGCTTGTCAGTGTAATGACCTTGTTTTTTGTACTTTTAAGGAGAAGAAATGGCTAATCATGTGTCAGAGTCTCTATCGGAGCGGACCTTCCAGTACCAAGATAGCCTGCCACCGCTGCCTGTCCCGTCACTGGAGGGCAGCCTTTCCAAGTATCTGGATTCAGGTAGGACAGCAGCTTCATATGACCCATGTCACTGAGGTGCTCTTTGTGAAGTTACACATCACCAAAACACTCACACTGTAAACTTTGTCCAATTAAGGAAATCCAGTTTGGCTTTACTGTGCACTGAGGTTTATGTCTTTGGTTAATATAGTCCTGCTTCTTATTTAGCACAATAAAATTCCCAGCTAGTATAGTATAGTAGTAGTAATTTATTTCGGTCCATTTGTCAGTTTCACATAGATGCACCGCAGTAATAATGTACGTTATACATAAAAGGGCCGAAAAGGTGTACACTGAAGCCGTAGCTTATGTATACCTACCCTTTTTACATTTCATTACAGCAAACACAAAATAAGACAGTTGCAAGAATCAATTAACAATGAAAAGCAAGATTTACATTAGATCGTAGAAGCATTAAGATAGCTTTATATACTTGGTCATCATACTAAGGTTTTGTATTTATAAAGCACTCTAAGTTTAAACATTTCTTTGAATTTACAGATAGACTTACACAATTTTACCTCATCGCAGAGACTATTCAACAGGTGTACCCCTTTAACAGACATACATCTACTTTTAAAGTTTGTCCATACTCTAATTTTTTACATACAAGTTCCCCTGAGTTCATACCAACTAACTCTGGGTGAAAACATCTTCTGAATGCAGTTACTAATTAATATTATGAGAAGTGTAATTGTGTTATTAAAACTTCAATATTGTTAAGGCGCTGACAGGGTTCTGCGCAGCCTCGACTTGGAGCCTTGCCGCCGACTAGCGGCAACAGCGAGACTGTGCATACTCTAACGTAACTCGGCGCGTTGGCTGTGGTACACGTCCAAAACACTAGGTGGCTTGTGGTACACTTATGTCCATTACATATGACGTTATCATGTCGTTTACCAAGAACTTGCAATCATGTCGGTGGGGGGACACTTTATTGTCCCTCCATTTCAAAACTCATTCCGGTGAGCCTGCAGAAGGCTTTGCTAGATGAGGGACAAGCACTGTTAAATGAGGAAATGGCATTTCCTCATTCCTCACAACAACTTTGTCAGCGGGTATGTGCGCGGCCCAAGGCAACGGCCAATCACAGCTCTCGTGCTGGTCACGTCACGTCTGCGTTGATGCCGCGGAGTCACATTTTCGAGGAGCTGCACGCCCCCCTCCGCCGAGCTGCGCCGATAGGACGGCCAGCTGCGGCGACCCCTCGGCGCAGTCGGCGCTGGTGATTTCGCGTAAGCATAAAACCAGTTTTAGAGTCGATTTAGATACGTTATTGCCATTGCAGTATGAACTGTCAATGTTCTTATCTCTATTTAAAAAAGTTGATGTGTGTCTGTGTACGTGTGTATGTTTAATGCACGCTCACACTGCAGGTCAGATTTAGCCTGGGTAAACCCAGCCTCCACGTGATCTCTATGTACTATCAGTCACGATACGTTACAGGCATAGTCTGTGACGTCACGTTGAAGGCTGGGTTCATCCAGGCTAGGTCGGATTGGGCTGAAAATTTGCATGGTGGTGGGGTATGATCTGGGGAAAGTCATGGGCAGGTCCTAGTCCTACAGTCCTGGAACCACCTGGAAAGTCCTAGAAACCACCTCACGCCCACATCCCATATCGGATTGGGCTGCAAATTTGCATGGAGTTGTGTTATAATCCGGCGAAGGTCATGGGCAGGTTGTAAAGTCCTGGAAACCACCTCGACACCACCAACATTTCCGGCCAAGCAAAAGTAATTGTATTGTTCTGTGCCTATTTAACCCGGGAAAGACTGGGTACATTGCTAGTGTATAGTATGAACAGTATGCTGTAATTTATGTACGTGTGTGTAGTAAGTATGTATCATAGACCATATAAATATATGGACGTAGCTACCGTGACATCGCACATTGGTTTTTGGAATCCCATTTTGAAGCCTCGAGGTTGGCATTTTCACCGTTGCCATCTTGGATATTTGGAGCCAGAAGTGATGTGAATTTGGACGAGAAGAGCGTGCTATTGGTCTGTGATCGGCGAGCTGTGTGATCACTGGACAGGCGACCTGTCAATCATGCCTGCAAAACACTTTTTATGCCTCTGCCGGCGATAGCCAGGCCGGAGGTCACTGTGACCTCTCAAATACCATTTTCCAGCTTGTTAACGCGATTTCTCACGAATGCCTTGACAGAATTTCATCAAATTTGTCTCAAACATAGACTTGGACTCAAGGATGAACTGATTCGATTTTGGTGGTCAAAGGTCAAAGGTCAAGGTCACTGTGACCTCTCAAACGCCATTTTCCAGCTTGTTAACGCGATATCTCACGAATGCCTTGACGGAATTTCATCAAATTTGCCTCAAACATCGACTTGGACTCAAGGATGAACTGATTCGATTTTCGTGGTCAAAGGTCAAGGTCACTGTGACCTCACAATTGCCATTCCCAAGTTCGTTAAAGCGATATCTCAAGAACGGCTTGATAGAATTTCTGCCAATTTGGCTCAAACGTCGACTTGGGCGCAAGGATGAATGGATTACATTTTGGTGATCAAAGCTCAAGGTCACTGTGACCCTCTCGAATGCCATTTTCAACCTTGTTAACGCGATATCTCAGGAATGTCTTGATGGAATTTCTTCGAATTTGCCTCAAGCGTCCACTTGGACTCAAGGATGAACTGATTACATTTTGGTGGTCAAAGTTCAAGGTCACTGTGACCTCACACACCCAATTTCCAAGCTCTGTAACGCAACATCACAGGAGCGCCTTGATGGAATTTCTTCCAATTTGCCTCAAATTTTGGACTCAAGAATGAACTAATTTGCGGAGGCATAAGTCCGCGTTGCGGTCGTTCTATTTTATCGTCTATTTGACTCGAAATGGGACCATAATTTGCTAAAGGAACATCATGCTGTATTGAAGAATGAAGAATTGAGACCATAAACCCGGTAGGAAAGTGTTTATTGGGGCCATAAATCAAGGGAGAAGTATGGTCATTTTCCCATTCACCTCCATGTAATCAGACTTCTTTTGCAACCAGTGGAGTCGCCCCCTGTAGGCCATTCTAAAGAATGGAGGTTTGAGTTACGCATTGGCCTCACAAACAGCTATGCACTAGCCCCTTGGTATGTGTAGTCAGTCACTGGAGGAAATGTCTGGGTCTTGTGTGGAAGGTGGAGTGGTGTACCGATTCAGTGGAGGGGATGGGTGGGGTACTGATGGGGTGGGAGGATGGGTGGGTATCCGAGGATGGGGGCTATCACCATGGTGCAGAGTTCAGTAAGGTGACAGCTGTGGGGAAGAAGCTGTCACTCAGCCTGCTGGTCCTGGAACGGAGATTCTTGTAGTGCCTCCCAGTCCTTGACCATGCTGCGTGCCCTGTGCAGGGCATCACTTGACCATGCTGCGTGCCCTGTGCAGGGCATCACTTGACCATGCTGCGTGCCCTGTGCAGGGCATCACTTGACCATGCTGCGTGCCCTGTGCAGGCATCACTTGACCATGCTGCGTGCCCTGTGCAGGCATCACTTGACCATGCTGCGTGCCCTGTGCAGGGCATCACTTGACCATGCTGCGTGCCCTGTGCAGGCATCACTTGACCATGCTGCGTGCCCTGTGCAGGCATCACTTGACCATGCTGCGTGCCCTGTGCAGGGCATCACTTGACCATGCTGCGTGCCCTGTGCAGGGCATCACTTGACCATGCTGCATGCCCTGTGCAGGCATCACTTGACCATGCTGCGTGCCCTGTGCAGGCATCACTTGTAGTGGACGGCCTCGATGGCAGGGAGTTGAGTACTGGTGATTAGGGTTTGGTACCGAACCCCGGTACCGGTTTCTTTACGACCTGTGCTACGGTATCGAATTGCAACACAGATTTCAGTACAGTTTTCGGCCAGTTCAGTACGCTATTTTTCACCATTAGGTGTCAGGTTCACCAAACATTTGAGTTTGGGTGTAGTTACTCTGTAAACTCCCAACTACGTCAAATACTGCCGTTTGGTCAGGACCCCTTGACGTCACGTTTAAATGCATAAACTGAAAGTTTTCTCAACTAGAAAACAACATTAACCACCAGCCATTGCATGGCATTGTTTTTGGCTACGGTCTCGTGATGTGGATTTCAGATGTGGAAGTTCTATGGCAGTCTATGGATTACCCTGCACATTGAAAAATGATGAAAAAGGGGTATCCCGTGCATTAAAGTGACGCCAAGGAGTCCTGACCGAATGTCAGTATTTGATCATTTGGGATTGAGAACTAAAGCCCTATTCACACAGGATAAGTATTATCTGGGGACCTCTGTATGGGGGTAAAATGGTGTCAGATCAGCTGTAAATGGACAGATTATGATTCACAAATAGATGAAGTGGAGAGAAACATGGAGAGAGGCCTGGCTCAATTAGTGGCAGCGGCAGCTGCCTCGGCAGTTTACCGACCTGCCGCGGCAGGTCAGTTGCTGTCACTGACCTGTAGGGGCGCTGTTTCCCGACCTGCGCTTAGTGTCGCCTTAGGGCATAATCCAGAGCAGGAATACCACGGTCAAACAGACAGTGTGGTGGATGCCCGCAGTTTGCCAATGCCCCTTCTAAAATTAACTCTCCACACGGCCAGTTTGGCATTTTTGAACTGGGCAACTCACGTGTCCCTCGGTCACCAGTCATGCTGGACATCAGTACAAACATGTGCGAGATTCCTCCCATTCCCACAAATATGTAACGTAGCCTACGTAAATACAGTGTTGTGTAGTGGAAGCGATCATCTTGCTCTATAATGACCAGAACGGGTGTTGTTCAAACTGAACATTTATTTCTTCAACATGCTGCAGCAGAAAGGGAGATAAACAGCAGACTTTTCAGTCCAACTTCAAGACACTATATTTTTGTAGCTAAGCTACATAGGGCAGATATTTCAGTAACATGAAATATTTCAGGCATCTCAAGTAAAACATGACGAAATTACTATTACCAGATTTCTCAATACACACACACACACACACACACACACACACACACACACACACACACACACACACACACACACACACACACACACACACACACACACACACACACACACACACACAAGATTGCATTTGTGAATTTTCTTGGGAAGGGGTGGGGGCACAACGAAAGAAATTATGCTTAGGGCACCCAAATGGCCAGCAGCGGCGCTGCATGTCACCCTGACGGCGTGCGCTGGAAGATCTCTGCTGTCTATGCACGCAGCAGCTAGCAGCAGTTTCATTTCCCTTCCGGTTTAGTGATTTTGCCTTCATAATAAAATCACGACGACAAAAAAAATAAGTCGGTAATCTAACGAAACATAAGAACAATAAGAGGAACGACCTCAAGTTTAATGTTTGAATGTAAAGAGGCCAGCAGAACAAATACAAAGTAGACAGTCTGTTATTTCTTGAAACACAATTTTTGAAATTGGCCTGTTTAATTCTGAGTGATAGGAGCAAGCCTAATGTAGTTTTAGTACAAGAATTCTTCAGCACTACAATATCAAAGGATATGTAACTAAATGCAATATAACCTTTTCCAAAGGTATGTGCAATTTGTGAGACATCAGTTCAATTTGTGTATTTAGTCAAGTTTGTACAAAACCTTTTATTTTGAAAAGTTCTGATCGGAAGTCCAAATGATTCTGCTGCTTACTTTATCCAGCCAGCTGGAGGCTGCAATTCCACGGGGATGTCAGTAAATTTGAGTAAAACACAGACTTCGCTTATCCCGTGTGATTGCACCCCCAGAAACACAGACGTCGAGGGGGGGGTAATTTTTAAACCAGGTCCCCAGGTAATACTAGTCCCATGCGAATACGGCTTCATTGGCTCCCTGGGTGCTGACTTTGTATTGCTATGTTTGTCTTCAGTGCGTCCCTTTGCATCCGAGGAAGAGTACCAGGCTACAGTGAACACTGTGAGGACATTTAAAGAGGGCCTTGGTCAAGACCTGCACCAGAAACTACTGCAGAGAGCCAAGACTAAGAGGAACTGGGTATGTAGTGTGCTTTAAATATTATGTTTTCTTCTTAAACATGTCCTCCTTAGTCATGGACCTTTTGCTCATCTGTGTTGTTTATCCCTCAGCTGGAGGAGTGGTGGTTAGACACCGCGTATCTGGAGGTCCGTATCCCCTCCCAGCTGAATGTGAACTTTGTGGGCCCGGCGCCCTACCTGGAGCACTGCTGGCCCTCAGCAGAAGGGACTCAGTTGCAGAGGACCAGTGTTAGCACGTGGCACACACTACAATTCTGGGACCTGATTCGCACGTAAGATGCGCACACACACAAACACACAAAATGTGTTTTTGTGGTCTGGAGAGCAGAGGCCCATACCACGAATGTAGGATAAGCAGATCCAAGATCTGTCCCTTGATCTGGTTTGGCTTAACCAGATCATTGCCATCTAGCTAACTCGATACCACGAATGTAGTTCTCAACTCGTTAAGTGGATCCAGGTTTTTCTAATCAAGTTGAGAGCGCGTGCACATGAAAATGCTCGTGCACGCGCTCTCAAGAGGCGTGGTTTTTAACAACTAGCCAATCACAATCCAATATGGACTGCTCTAGCTTTTACAGTGCCAGGCACGCCTATTTCCTCATTCTTTCAAAGCGCAAATCGTGAAGCTTTACTGTATGTCAGAATCAAAATCCGCGTTGGATATTATTAGTCTTTTCCCGAATGACTGTCTAAAGTTACTGCTTTTATTCGCATCAGTCATTTCTTTGAAGAGCGGTTTCTGCCTCCACGTATCTACAGCAGCTCAATTCACCCTCTCAATAAACTCAATAAAACCTGCATGTCTTTTTTTGCGAGTGGAAGTAATGTGTAATCTATCTCAGACTAAATTAAGTTTGGTCGCACTGATGGAATAATTCCTATAGGCTAATAAAAAAATTATGATAATAAAATTTAAAAAAGGCTGCTGAACTGAATTGACACGGT
The DNA here is from genome assembly GCF_964638095.1 of Poromitra crassiceps. Taxonomy (NCBI): domain Eukaryota; kingdom Metazoa; phylum Chordata; class Actinopteri; order Beryciformes; family Melamphaidae; genus Poromitra; species Poromitra crassiceps. The sequence continues at coordinate 12,567,271 of NC_139623.1, forward strand.
ACGTGCGGGCATAGATTTCATTTATAAAAAATTGCCTATTTTGTGGTCACATATAGGCTATTGGCAGCAGAGTCGCATATCTCCATATTTCATACAAGGACTAATGCTGGAAATAATATGAAGTTCAATCACATCATACAGGCCAAAAGCAATGCAGTTGCAGCTGCAAAATGCAGGAGTAGCCTAGATATGAATAATCTGTGTGCAGGCGATCCCATATTAAATTGCTTAGATGTAGTAGGATTCTAGCATGTATGACCATGTCCAACCCAACGTCAGCCTCAGCTCCGTTGCGCACACGGCACCGTGCGCTTTGGAGACGTTTATGTAACCTTTTTATACCGGTTTAGTGATATTTCTCCACTCACCATTCAGCTGCAATCGATCGGCGACTCGCTGTTTCCAGAGAGCTGATTGGTAAGAAGGTGGGTCTTTCATGGGTTGATTTTATCCTCTGAACTTAAAGTCGAGGTGAACCCATTCGTCACGTGCATCTGAGTCCGTTTCAGACTGAAAACAAATTGAGAGGCGGACCATATACGGTGTCGATTATTTGATTTGATAATTCTGAGGACTGGCTTTGGCATTGGCCAATCCTGGCGTGTTCCACCCCCAAATCGGGTGGGATTTAGCGTGTTGTCGTGCTACGCGAGTGGGAGCCACGGAGTACCAGGCAGCCAGGCTGCTTCGTGCGGAGCGAGCGGACAATCCGATGCATGGGTGCTGCCCACCCGCCTGGAAACTCCGAGAGACGACCCCTGACAGCCAGGGAGGCTGTCAGGCTCGGAGGCGCGCGCCATTATCGTTATAAATGTAAATAATATTCCTGGAATGCGTGTTTTAACGAGCCAGTTACATTTCTTTGCATTCTTAGAGATTATAGTTTTTGTTTTTTGTTCATGTTTCTAACAATTGGCCAAGTTAGTACCGTAGTTAGTTTATGGCATAGGAATTCTGCCAGATGACAGGCACTAGGCGCCATTTTCTCTTTCTTTTGGAAGAGAAAATTATCCTGAAATTAAGATTTGATTGACAGCTGCATGTCGTGAAATGATTGGTTGAAATGGGGTAGAAATTTGTTAGTACTAGGTGACGTCAGCAAACTATACATTACTGTTATCAATGAAATCTTGAAAAATGAACTTTTGATGTGAAAAAGTGTGAAAAACGAAAGAAATTCGACTTTTGTGATTTTGTTTGCATACATTATTAAATAGGTGCACTGCATACCCAGGTATTTGAACTAAAAGAAAAGTAATTTTTGGGTTCAGCTCGACTTTAACCTGCTACAAAGCAGGTTAGCCGTAGAGCACAAGTTGCTATGGTGATCTATCTCGGTAAGAAGTTAACTAGCGTCGTGACAAACCTAGGGTTAAACCTGAAGTTACCTCGCTAAGCCACTAATCTTGCTTTGTGGTACAGGTCTCTGAGGTTGCTCAGTTCACACTTGTGAATGTGTATGTGATTTTACTGTGTTCTTCCTGTACATGTGTTAGAGAGAGGCTTGCTCCTCAGAAAGCCGGCAACACAACCTATGATATGGACCAGTACAGAATGCTGTTCTGCACCTGCAAAGTGCCTGGAGTCAACAAGGATAGCATCCATAACTACTTTAAAACTGGTAGAATATTCTCTCTATCTTTATGTGTCTACCCTCATCTCTAGCCTTCACATCCACACACTCACATAACACTTCATCCCTCTTTCTCTGCTTCATATCACGGTTGTGTAATGTGCAGTGTTGCCTTACAGAGAGCGAGGGTCGTTGCCCCTCCCATGTGGTGGTCATGTGTCGTGGACGCATCTTCACATTTGATGCAGTTTGTGATGGACAAATCCTCACCCCCCCAGAACTACTCAGGTATTCAACACACACACACACACACACACACACACACACACACACACACACACACACACACACACACACACACACACACACACACACACACACACACACACACACACACACACACACACACACACACACACACACACACATCCTCACCCCCCCAGAACTACTCAGGTATTCAACACAGGACTATTTCCAATTACCCTAACTGCATTATTCACTGTTAGCACTGTTTTGTATGTGATGGGTGTTGATGAGGACTGTATCCCATAGGCAGGCTGGCCTATTTTTGTTGGTAACATTATTTGGTATTTACAATGCTCATGCATGCGTGTGTTGTTATAGGCTGGTTTGTTGATAACATGACCCTGGCGTCTTAATAGAGGGCCAAAGTGAAACGTCACTTCCTGCTTCCTCCCTGTACCAGTGCTGTGAAAAATATGAATGGCGGTGAACGGAGAATAAGGTTACTTTTTTGATCCCGAATTGTGCCACGGGGTGCCAACGCAAATTTTGTCAATTTAAAACGTAACTTTGCATGTCAAGAAAGTCGCAGTTTGTCGCCAAACTGTTGCACTAGAAGTTATAAATCAGAAAGACTACATGCACTGTTGTCTAAGTGACGTCACTTTCTCTACCGGCAAAGCTGAAGACCGGCGACATGCCACGAGCTTCCACGAGCTATGTAGTTTTGTATATGATACTAACCCCTACGTTTCAGTTTGATGACAAACTGTGACTTTCTTGACATGCAAAGTTATGTTTTGAATTGACAAAATTAGTGTTGGCACCCCGTGGCACAATTCAAACGGGATCAAAAAAGTAACCTTATTCTCCGTCCACCGCCATTCATATTTTTCGCAGCACTGGTACAGGGAGAAAGCAGGAAGTGACGTTTCACTTTGGCTCTCTATTCTATCGTGATTCTAATGTGATGGGTAACTTAACTTGAACTGTTGTTGATGAGGACTCGATCCCTTGTAGGCAGCCTGGCATCCTCTGTTTTTATGCTTTCGTCAAAGTTCAAGGTCACTGTGACCTCATGAACCTCCTTTCCAAGCTCTATGTTCCCTCCAAGAAAAAAGCAATGTAAAAAATATTTTTTTGTATTTTCTGTTATTAGGGCACTAATAACAAGAATCAAAAAACATTTTTTTACAGACCCCCCAGTTTTTTTAAGTGTAGACCTCTACCAAACGGTTGAGATAGCCCTTGTGATGGTAAAAGTACCTAATACATAATCTTGGCTAAGTGGGTGGTGTCTGTGGCTGGTGGCAATTTTCTGTCACGATTCTGATGTCACTTGAGCAATTTTGATGTCATCAGAGTCAGAGATGTCATCAGTGGTCTATGGTTTCTATGCTCTTGAACCAGAAAATGATTTAGCCTCCATCTATTATTTGTAAAACACAGAAACGGAAAGAAAACATTTCAAAATTAGAAATCATGCACTTTTATAATGCTAATAATGATAGTATACCAACAAATGTCAGCATGTTTGTTAGTTAAAAAATTATACTTGTGAAATCATTTCGGCATAATAACACTAAATGTAACATATTAACAACAATGCATGATCAGAAGTGTTTTTTATTCCATAGAAAATTGTAAATTTTAAGCATGTTTTACCAAACGGTTGAGTTGCCACACCATGGAAAATTTTACCATGAATTGCCAACTCAACCAATTGGCAGAGCAGTTTAAAAAAAATAATTTGACCCATATAAGACTTTTTGTTGCATCAAGTTACATAATTCTGTTTAGTAACATGTTAGAAGATATAATGTGTCGAAAAAACTAAGCTTACATTTGAAAATTCAACCAAAATTAGTCCACATGTCAGGAGTGATTTTCTTTTTCCAATTTCCTGGGAGCAGAAGGACTGAAAAGGCGTACTGTTAAAAAGCAGAGTGCCCTCTAATGGATTTTTTTAGCATAGCATACCTCAACCGAGTGGTAGAGATGGCTCAATAAGGATGAGTTAAGTTCACCACATTTTTCAATAAGAAATAGTGACTTAAATGGCTCTATCAAATGGTTGAGATATCTCTGCGATATCTCAGGAACTAGAATTTGGTGGTAAAAGGACAAAAGTTAAGGTCACTGTAACCTCACGAATGCCATTTTCGAGCTTGTTAATGCGATATCTCAGGAACGCCTTGATGTAATTTCTTCATATTTGCCTCAAACGTCCACTTGGACTCAAGGATGAACTGATTACATTTTGGTGGTCAAAGTTCAAGGTTACTGTGACATCACCACCGCTCGTTTCATGCTTGTTAACGTGATATCTCGGGAACACCTTGACGGAATTTCATCTAATTTGCCTCAAACGTCCACTTCGACTCAAGGATGAACTGATTACATTTTGGTGGTCAAAGATCAAGGTAACTGTGACCTCACAAACACCATTTTCACGGTGTAACTCGGTAACGCCATATCTCAGTTACACCTTGATGGAATTTCTTCACATTTGGCTCAAACGTCAAAGTCTGGACAGACATGGATGTCGACTGCTCACGGAGGCATATATCCACCATGCGGTCGTTCTAGTTGCTCATACATTTGTGTGTTTATAGGCTTATAGGCATTTGGTTTTGTTATCCGTGTGGAGCTTTGATGTGGTCATTAACTTATTATTATATATCCGATGGGCTGTCATAAAGCAAGTAGTCCTATATGCTTGCAGGCAGCTGTGAATGTTTCTTTCAACAAGAGTCACGGTCAGTCCTCTCTTTGAGGACATCACTCTTGATATCTCAGACACTGCTTATCCAGTTTTGACAAAACTTGGAGGAAATGATGCATGTCACCACTGTGTTTTGGCATTTGGCAAAATTATTAGGCTTGGGGATGGGGATGACATGTTTGTTTCATTGTGTGTTTGTGTTTGTGTGCACCTGTGTAGGCAGCTGAGCTATGTGAAAGAGCGTTGTGAGGGAGAGCCAGACGGAGATGGAGTTGCTGTCCTCACCTCAGAGGAGAGGACACGCTGGGCGAAGGTGAGGGTGCTGAGGTTCGGAGATCAAACACTTTGGTGCACAGCTCAGTTAGAGCAAAAGATCTAACATGAGAAAACATATTATGGGCTGCATTGGTGGAAAACTCACATCAATAGATCATACCTGAAAGTCAATACTTTATCTCCTGCGTCCACTCTCTCTCTCCAGGCCAGGGAGCATCTGATAAGCGTTGATCCGGTCAATAAGACCATCCTGGAGACCATCCAGAGCAGTCTGTTCATTGTGAGCCTGGATGATGCCAAAACCTACTCAACCCCAGAGAACTACACAAATGTACAAGCTGCACAAGTTTTTATCATTATGATTTCATGATTCAATGTTTAGTGAGGCAGTTTTAAAACAAAAGTTGTGGTCTGATTGTGTGACCTTTCAACTCTGAACCCAGGTGGTCCTGGGGGCCCTGACAGGCGACCCCACCATTCGCTGGGGAGACAAATCCTACAATGGAATCTCATTCTCAGACGGCACTTTTGGATCAATTTGTGATGTGAGTTTTTGTGTGCGTCTAAACTGTCTATGTGTGTTGATGGAAGAGGATAGGTGAAAGACACAGAGGGCAAGTTTTTATGCCTCCGCCGGCGATAGTGAGGCATTATGGATTTGGGTTGTCCGTCCGTCCGATGTTCGTTAACGTGATATCGGAGGAACGCCTTGATGGAATTTCATCAAATTTGCCTCAAAACGTCGACTTGGACTCAAGGATGAACTGATTAGATTTTGGTGATCAAAGGTCAACGGTCAAGGTCACTGTGACCTCTTGAACGCCATTTTCAAGCTCGTTAACGCGACATCTCAGGAACGCCTTGATAGAATTTCTTCGAATTTGCCTCAAACATCCACTTGGACTCAATGAACTGATTCGATTTTGGTGGTCAAAGTTCAAGGCCACTGTGACCTCACGACCGCTTGGTTCATGCTTGTTAACGTGATATCTCAGGAATGCCTTGACGGAATTTCAGCAAATTTGCCTCAAACGTCCACTTGGACTCAAAGATGAGCTGAGTCGATTTTGGTGGTTAAAGGTCAAAGTTCAAAGTCACTGTGACTTCACCAACCGCATTTCCAAGCTCTTTAACGCGATATCTCAGGACTCAAGGATAAACTAATTAGATTTTGGTCGTCAAAGGCATTCATCAAAGGACAAAGGTTAAGGTCACTGTGACCTCACAAATGCTATTTTCAAGCTCTTTAACGCGATATCTCAAGAACGCCTTGACGGAATTTCTTCAAATTTGCCTCAAACGTCAAAGTCTGGACAGACATGGATGTCAACTGCTCAATTGTTGGTGGAGGCATATATCTGCGGTGCGGTCGTTTTAGTTAGATAAGTGCCCCTGCACATGGGTGATTGTTTGGACATGTTTAACTGTAGTGTTGTTCTTCATGCAACAGCAATTTACCCCTTAAATAATAGTTCATCCAATGGGATTTTAACAAACTAGCTACACAAAAGCAAGAACTCCATACTGCTTTTTGGGGGGAATCTGACCTAGAGACTGTCAAAAGGCAAAGCATTCCAATGTTTCAATTTGTAAAACCTTGAGGGGACAGTTCATGATTAAAAGCTCAAATCACCTTGTTTTGCAGCATGCACCATATGATGGCATGGTGACTGTGTCTCTGTGTTACTATGTGGACCAGCAGCTCAAAGCTACAGGAGGCACATGGAAGGTAAACATTGGCTATTAACTTGTTGCTGTACATAAAATGAGATTCTTCCCATCTATTTGTTGTTATTGACGGTTCAATCAGAACCTATCCATTCACTTTTTTTCAACACAAAGGTATGTGTGGTGGAAATTTCTGTAATAATAAAAATAGACTTGGAGGTTGAGAGATGTCCTTCTGTTGTTCAATGATTGCAAGCATGGTGCAGTGCCTTCACATCGAGAGTGTCAGACAAAGAGCAAATAATCAACATTCTGTGCCATATTTACATTATCTGTAGCGCATGATGGCACAAGTGCATTTATGTGGGTGTGTCTAAGCCCAATTTTGCTACTAGTGCATAATCTGGGCACAAAGTAAGGCACAAAGGGGTTGTATGAAGTCCCCTAATTAAGGTGTGTTTTGGGTGTAACATGAACTCAACCAATCACAGTCATCTCCCATTCTTTTTAAAAGCCAGGTGGGCTTGCCTTGCTCCTTGGCGCATTGCTATTTAAATGGCAGATCACTCAGCTTTTGTCTGGAGTACAGGGTTCTGTAGCCAAGCAAATACCAACAGACTGTCTCAGTACAGGGTTCTGTAGCCAAGCAAAGACCAACAGACCACCTCAGTACAGGGTTCTGTAGCCAAGCAAAGACCAACAGACCGCCTCAGTACAGGGTTCTTCTGTAGACAAGCAAAGACCAACAGACCGGCTCAGTACAGGCTTCTGTAGCCAAGCAAAGACCAACAGACCGTCTCAGTACAGGGTTCTGTAGCCAAGCAAAGACCAACAGACTGCCTCAGTACATGGGTCTGTAGCCAAGCAAAGGCCAACAGCCTGCCTCAGTACAGGGTTCTGTAGCCTAGCAAAGACCAACAGACCGCCTCAGTACAGGGTTCTGTAGCCAAGCAAAGACCAACAGACCGCCTCAGTACAGGGTTCTGTAGCCAAGCAAAGGCCAACAGCCTGCCTCAGTACAGGGTTCTGTAGCCAAGCAAAGACCAACAGACTGCCTCAGTACAGGGTTCTGTAGCCAAGCAAAGACCAACAGACCGCCTCAGTACAGGGTTCTGTAGCCAAGCAAAGACCAACAGACCGCCTCAGTAACCTAATAGAGAAGAACACCACAGGCTACCTCAAAACCTAATCTTTGCAAAAGAAAAAAACATTGCAACGAAATCATCATCTGTGTATGAATTTCTACAATACAATATATATGGGGAGGCGTAGCCATTACTTCAATATTTTGAATATTACAGGCACATTTCCAAATGTGCTTGAGCAACAAAATGGCACAAAAAACTGAGCAATTAAATGGTAAAACAATAACAAACTATAAGGCGTAAAAAGAACTGGTGCGTTCAATCATGAATTTACTGCATGAAATACTTGGAATGCACCATTACACAGCGCTCAGCAGCTCATGTTTCCTACAGCCTAACTTACAGTGTTATATAGTGTTAAATCATAGGAAATAATCAGTATGGATAACATTTGCTAAATGTGAAATCTGTCTTAACGTGAAGCCCAGCAGCAGGAGGCCGAGCCATCCTCATCAGAAGTGCTAAGATAAGAGTGTCAAATTTTCTTTTTTAAATTCTCATTCTCAAGGCCGTTTTCCAAATTACTGAACACTCCATTCAACTGAGAAATGGCATGCTTGATACATGACGAATAGAATGGTAAGGTTCCGATATAAGAAATCTCCTGTATAAACGAGGACCAATTGAACGAGCCACTATCTATCTCAGGGTCAGGTCAAAGGCATGAGAGAAGTGCTGAACAGCAGTTTGGCACATTTCCACACAGAGATGATTTCACATAATAAAACAAAGAACACAGTGCAGATTACAGACATAGAATAGTATAAAAGTATGGTTAATTTATAATTTCCATTACGTGTCTGTTTTTTGTAGGGCTCAGAGACTGTTAGACCGATGCCTCTTCCTGAGGAACTGGTGTTTACTGTGGATGAAAAAGTTCGGGGTGACATCAGCCTCGCCAAACAACAATACCTGGAGACAGTGAGCCGATACCAAACACCCCACAAAATGACTTGACCTTAATGACTTAACTTTAATCAGTGCTAAATGACTGTCTGCTCTCCGTCTGTTTTGACAGACAAAGAACCTGCAAGTGGTGTGTTACGCCTTCACTTCCTTTGGAAAAGCAGCCATCAAACAGAGGGAGATGCATCCTGACACCTTTGTTCAGCTGGCGATGCATTTGGCCTACTACAGAATGCATGGAAGGCAAGGATCGCTACGAATGTGTCCACACCATTACAAATACTTGAAAGGTATAAATGAAATGATGGGTTGTCTCTCCTCCCTCTCTCAGGCCAGGTAGCTGCTATGAGACAGCCATGACTCGCAGGTTCTACCATGGCAGGACGGAGACCATGCGTCCCTGCACCCAGGAGGCTGTGAACTGGTGTCAGGCCATGCTGGACCCCACATGCAGTGTGAGTGTGTGTATGTGTGAGAGAGAGAGTGAGAGAGACCTGGCTATGACATGAAGACCTTCACTACTGCAAACTTATGGAATGGAAAGACGTAAAAGCAGTACAATAGTTGCTTATTTGAATTAATGTCAACATTATTGTTCTTCTCTCAAGGTCGATGTCAAGAGGAAAGCTCTGCTGCTGGCCTACATCAAGCACAACAGACTCATGGCTGAAGCCCAGGATGGAAAAGGTCAGTTTATTTTACATACTGGATGTCCAGTGTTTGACGTGTATAATTATGTGTCAGTAGCCCTTTTTACAGACAGATCCCGCAATATTGTCATAAAGAAGGCCCGCCATTATGCCGGCTTTGCCTTTTTACACAGAACAACTCTGGCATAATATAGTGTTTCCGAAACTGTTAAATAGGTGGAGACCACCCAGTCTAAATTAGCTGTCTTAACACCAAAGAAAATTGTTTCAGTTGGGTGTATTAGGTTTACATGGTGTTTGGATTCTTATGTGGGAAACACTGGTGCTTGGCTATGCTTGTCTGCGACAACTCTACGTGTTATTGCATGATATTTTTGCCAGGTTTTGACAGACATCTCCTCGGGCTGTATCTGATTGCCAAGGAGGAGGGACGTCCCACTCCAGATCTCTTCATGGATCCCCTCTATGCCAAGAGGTACAGCCAGTAAAAGACAGTACAGCTGTTAGGGATGGGCATTTCTAGCAAAAACACTATTCGAAATTCGCTGGCCAAATTCGAATTTAATTCGAAATTCGAAAATAAAAATAAAAATGTAAAAAAAATAAAAAATGTAAAAAAAAAATTTTCGATTTTTTTTTTTTTTTTTTTTTAGTGAAATGTTGCATTGTCTCCCCTGATTCTAAGTATAGTCAAATCGCTTGGTTTGAGCAAGTAAAACAATTTTTATAAGCATTTTAAGCAAGGTTTATGGAAAAATGAATGGCGGATGAAATCCCATGAAGAGGGAGAGGGGGTGACTTTGGCACCCCTTTGGCACTCAGACCTGAGCCTACTAAATATTTAATGAACCACTCATGATTGTCAAAACTGTTTTTTATTTTCGAAAATGTCAATGTCATGTAACATGTTCTTTACTTCAGTGGTGCAATGCTTGTTTGAGCTAAAAATCCACAGCAGAAGCTTTTTATATTAATTAATAAAGCCGTAGACTTAGAATCAGGGGAGACAATGCAACATTTCACTAAAATTTTTTTTTTTTTTTTTTTTTTTTTTTTCGAATTTCGAATTTCGAATTTCGAATTTCAATAATAAAAGTCGACCTTGATAATAACAACGATTATTCGAAAATTCGAAATTCGATGCCCATCCCTAACAGCTGTTTACATATACTGTAGTTGTGCACCACTGTCACACTTACTGTAACATTTCACTTAAAGGAACACCTCACCCTAAAATCCAAAATACATATTTTCCCTCTCACCTGCATCTATATCGTTTTGTGTTAGGAGATATTGGCCACAGAGTCTCTGCCTTCTCTCCAATACAATGGAACTGGATGACACTCGGCTTGTGGTGCTCAAAGTGCCAAAGAAATACATTTGAAAAACTCAACAGCAATGTCACTTTCCAGAAATCATGACCCCATTACTCAAGATAATCCACAGACCTTGTTATGAGCAGTTTCATGGAGGAACTATTTTCTTTTGACCCAACTACACCCACTAGCTGCTAGCTAGTGCCTACATGAGACTGCAAAAGAAACTAGTTCCTACATGAAAATGCTCACAACAAAGTCTGTGCATTATCTTGAGTAACCGGGTGATTTCTGGAAAGAGACAATGCTGTTGAGTTTTTCAAATGTATTTTTTTGGTGCTTCGAGCACCACAAGCCGAGTGCCATCCAGTTCCATTGTATTCAAGAGAAGGCAGCCATCTCTACGGCCGATATCTCCAAAACTCAACGCAAATATCCCAAAATGATATAGGTGGATAAATAGCACTACAGGTGAGAGGAAAAATATCTATTTTGGATTTTAGGGTGAGCTGTCCCTTTAAAGTCGAGCTGAACCCAAGAATGACTTTTCTTTTCTTTTAGTTCAAATACCTGGGTATGCAGTGCACCTATTTAATAATGTATGCAAAACAAATCACAACAATCTAATTTCTTTAGTTTTGCACACTTTTTCACATCAAAAGTTCGTTTTTCAAGATTTCATTGATAACAGTAATGTACAGTTTGCTGACGTTACCTTGTACTATCATATTTCTACCCCATTTCAACCAATCATATCACGAAATGCAGCTGTCAATGAAATCTTCATTTCTGGATAATTTTCTCTTCCAAATGAAGTCGAAAATGGCGCCTATTGCCTGTCATCTGCCAGAATTCCTATCCCATAAACGAACTACTAACTTGGCCAATTGTTAGAAACATGAACAAAAAACAAAAAGTATAATCTCTAAGAATGCAAAGAAATGTAACTGGCTCGTTAAAACACGCATTCCAGGGATATCGTATCGTTACAGCAGCGATAATGGCATGCGCATCTGAGAGCTTGGTTGTCAGGGATTGCACTTCGGAGATTCCAGGCCGACGTGCTGCACTCTCCGCTCGGCAACACGAAGGCAGCTGGTTGCCTGCGGCTCGCTGAGCTCCGCTCCTCTCGTCAAAAGGCTCTTCCCGAGGGGAGCGCCGCAACACACTGAATCCCACTCGATTTGGAGCCGGAACACGCCAGGATTGGCCAAAGCCCAATCCAGTCCCCAGAATTGTCAAATTAAACCATCGACATGATACTATGACCCGCCTCTCAACCTGTCATCTTAGACAAACTATGTTTTCAGTCTGAAACGGACTCATATGCACGTGACGAACGGGTTCAGTTCGACTTTAACATTCGACCTCGGCCATCCAATCACGCCATGACACATTCAATGACAGCTATATATGCACAAAGAATTGCTTGTCCTGTCATAGGGATGGAGAAAAACAAGCTCATCAATGTTTTGCTTGCACCTGTGTTTACCCTGCCTTTTCGACACAAAATGGCCACTGTGAAAAAGGCCCATTGAAATCCATGCCAAAATTCAGCCTCCTAGGGTGAAAACTGCGCGCTAAAGGGTGGTGAACTTTTTGTGGACTGACCGACCACGGCTGCCATGATGGATATTTAATGTGTACACACAGCAATATGGTCTCATCAGATCTTTATGAGCTGATTCATGAAACTAGGCATCTCGCGCTCTATGCGTGCTCAATTCCTACCCTGCAGCTCGCCAATTAACCTGCGCTAATTAAAAAACCCAACTCCGTCAGGGCACCCACATGGGTGCTCTTTACACCCCCTGAAAATTTCAGCCCGATCGCACGTGAAACGGCATAGCTGTGGCCGGCACACAAATTGAAACATACAGACAGAGAAACAAACATTGCCCACTTGCTCCCTTTTATAATAGGATTGTATTTTAATGACAAGTACAAGCTGGATCTGTTTTTCAATGTGAGTGACTGTCTGTGTGTGTGTGTGTGTGTGTGTGTGTGTGTGTGTGTGTGTGTGTGTGTGTGTGTGTGTGTGTGTGTGTGTGTGTGTGTGTGTGTGTGTGTGTGTGTGTGTAACTAACTAGCTGTGTTTGTCTCTGCAGTGGTGGAGGTGGTAACTTTGTTATGTCGTCCAGTTTCGCGGGCTTTACCACAGTTCTCGGAGCTGTAGCTCCCATGGTGCAACAAGGCTATGGCTTCTTCTACCGCATCAGAGATGACAGGTGGGCAGACAAGACAGAAACAAGTTTACATATCACTGTTGTGCTGTGAAAACATCAAATCCCCAATTTTGGTGATTTCAGAATCACATGCTCCCCCTATAGGTTGATTTTTTTTATCATGCTTGGGCCAATTAAACCCTTTCAAACCTCACTGAATGAACTTGAAAAGGCATGATGGTAAGCTTAAAACAAGTCTGTTTTTCTTAGTTGGTAAATGGTAAATGGACTGCATTTATATAGCATTTTTATTCAAACAAACGTGTAATGCAAATGCTCCCACCTACCCGTCTGTACTTCCCGCAGGGGAATCTTGGTCAAAACGGAAAGGGAAACTGAAGAAAATAATGGACTCTGATTGGACTAATGAGCAGATATAAGGCGGGTACATCTGCTGAAGGCGGGCACATTCACTAATTTCTCCATACACCTGCCTCGGTTTTGTTTACATGTCGTCATCATCATCAAACTTCCTCTGGTCTGAAGCGTTTTATTTTCCTCCTCTGGCCACATTTTAACGGCCTAAAGTACAGACTGTCTCTGGAGCATTCAAAGATTGTGGAAGAGATAGACTGGCTTGAGAGACTAGATTAGAACATTCCTTAATTACAATTCCTTAATCTTTTTTTTTTACATTTGTCCCAACCAACTTACTTACTTTTTAGACTGAGTAACAATTCATCTGTTTGTTACTGTAACTGTTAGACTACGTGTACCATACTGACATTTTAAGCAACTATCATTTAATCTACACTTCCTTTCCTGCAGGATTGTGGCTTCCATCACAGCGTGGAAATCTGACCCGCAGACGGATGCTGAGTCACTATTCAAGAACTTGTGCAGCTCCTTGCATGAGGTCCTCCAACTGGCCACCAAGTCTCAGCTGTAACTGTCCAACCACATCAGAGGAGCTGAACAGATAGATATACAGTAGTTAAGTAGTCACGCACATCCAAAAATCTTCAAGGCAGCTGCTGGACTAATAGAGGACAGCATACAAGAAAGAAGCAGGTCCACACACTGTGGGTCCCGTTACTTCCTTTTAATAAACATCCCACATGTGACGTTTTCGAGCACCACTGCTCTTCCGGAGCTGAACAAGCCTGTTTTATCCTGTTCGCCTTTTACCTCACAGCTCTTGTTTGAACACTCACAGTCCACAAAGCCCCAGTTAATTGCTGACAGTTAAAGTCGAGCTGAACCCAAAAATGACTTTTATTTTATTTTAGTTCAAATACCTGGGTATTCAGTGCACCTATTTAATAATGTATGCCAAAAAAATCACACAAATCGAATTTCTTTAGTTTTTCACACTTTTTCACATCAAAAGTTCATTTTTCAAGATTTCATTCATAACAGTAATCTACAATTTGCTGACGTCACCTAGTACTATCAAATTTCGTGGCAGCTGTCAATCAAATCTTCATTTCAGGATAATTTTCTCTTCCAAATGAAGGGGAAAATGGCGCCTAGTGCCTGTAATCTGGCAGAATTTCTAGCCCATAAACTAACTACTAACTTGACCAATTATGCAAACTAAATCAAACGGTAATGTCTAAGAATGCAAAGAAATGTAACTGGCTCGTTAAAACTCTCATTCCAAGAATATTATTTACCGCAATAGCGATAATGGCGCGTGCCTCAGAGAGCCTGCTTGTCAGGGGTCGCACCTCGGAGATTCCAGGCCGACGGGCTGCACTCTCCGCTCGGCAACACGAAGGCAGCTGACTGCCTGCAGCTCGCTGAGCTCCACTCAGCCACTAACCTCGCGTCAGCAGGCTCTTCCCGAGGAGAGCGCCACAACACGCTGAATCCCACTCGATTTGGAGGCGGAAAACACGCCAGGATTGGCCAAAGCCCAATCCAGTCCCCAGAATTGTCAAATAAAATCATCACATGATACTATGACCCGCCTCTCAACCTGTCATCTCAGACAAATTATGTTTTCAGTCTGAAACGGACTCCGACGCACGCGACGAACGGGTTCAGTTCGACTTTAATGATATTCATGTTTGTTTTCAGCACACATCAATGCAAAAAAGGTAGCTGGGGAGATGATCCTGTGTATCCATTAGTTGAGACCTCTTGTGCATAGTCTGAGACATACTGTACCCTTGCCACTCATGTCATTGACCAAATTAATTCAGAGACAGGCTTGCTGATGGACCCCTTGGATATTAACAACTTTTATTCTAATCTATATACCTCTGAACATCCAACTGATTTTGGTTTAATGGATACACTTTTTTAACTCTAGAAATTCCCACTGTGGATGGAGACTCTAGAATCCCTTCATACTGTTTGTTTTGTCAGAGCTCTACTGTCAAGTACATGGTGTCGACGCAATTCGGCCGAATCATGAACACAATTCCAGCGTCAACGCCATGCACGTAACACTAGAGCTCTGACAAAAGATACAGCAGTTTCAATAACCCTATTACCTTAGATGAAAAAAATAAATAAAAATGCCATTATGTCTATGCAAACAGGCCCAGACGGTTTTACCACCAGAATCTTTTAAAGAAATTTCCCCCAAAACTGAGTCCTCTACTTAAAAACGGAAGGGAACTGGTGGGAATAGCATGATCCTCCCACGCGCTACGTCCTGCCGGTGAAGCTCCCCGCTGTCGGGTGAAAATAAGCAGCTGGCAACTGCACATTTATCGGAGAAAACGTGTGTCTACGGCTCTCCCCAAATGAGTCACGCATTTTGGTCCTCCGCTGACGCCACTCTCTTACTAGATTGCTCTGGCAAATTCTAAGTGAACATTTCAAAAGTTGACAATCTTAAAATGTGAATCAAGTGCGTTTCCATGAGCAGCTGTTGTCCCAGATCAGCAGAGGGTGGGGCAACGACCGGGGCAGCGGGGGGAATAGACCAAGTACATTTGGGGAGAAAATGGGGAAAAAACATAATTGTCCTTAAGCCTGTACCTTAACGTTAAAGTAAAAATGCTCCGCCTTGATTCTATTTTGCCCGCTATTATTTCCTCAGACCAAACGCATGTTATTAAAAATATACACTTTTTTTTTATGTCAGGCGTATTTAATATCATTTATACTTCATCTTTGTTGCAGCATCCAGAGGTACTTCTGTCTTTGGATGCTGAGAAAGCCTTCAATTGTGTGGAATTGGGCAACTTGTTTTATTTTCTCCGGTGTTTTGGTTTGGGTGACACTTTTATCTCCTGGGTCAGATTGTACCTCCCCTTTGGCCTCAGTTAAAATAAATGACACATACTCATTATATTTTCCTCTTCAGCATCGGACAAGACAGGGGTGCCCACTATCCCCATTGCTTTTTTCAATTTGTCACTGTATAGATATTCAGGGGATTTGAAGAGCGAACACAAAATGTCATTGTATCCTGACAGTGTTTTTCCCTATGTATCTGATCCTCTCTCAGCTATTCCGCATATCCTCAACACTCTTAAATAATTTGGTAGATTATCAGGCTATAAGCTCAACCTTGAGAAAATTCAAATTAAAACCCTATATAACACTCCCCAGCACGGCGGACTGAAGTTTTATAAGTTCAAACTTTTCTACTGGGCAGCTCAGATCAGAGCTATCTGGTTCTGGCAACTAAAGATGAATAGCCCCCCAGACCCCCGCCGCTTGGAGACAAACAGAGCAGTCACATGCAGCGGATGTGCCATTGGCTGGCATCCCTTTCATTCGGTCATATCATACTTTGAAGAATGGCACAGACAACCTATTCGTAAATCATACATCCAAATTATGGTCAGCTAAACAAACACGTCTCAAAAGTGTAAAACCATCATACAGCTACACCCCGTTCCATACTAACGGCACTTGCACTAAGGGACGGTGTGACTAAGTTGTGGTTTGACATGGGGATCAAAAAGTTTGGAGACCTTTATGAAAACAATATACTTAAATCTTTTGACCAGCTAAGAGATGCCTTAAACCTCCCCAATGCACATTTCTATAAGTATCTACAGGTCAGACACTACATCAGCACACAGCAAGGCGGGCATCCGCCGGAGTTCCTAGACAAGTATTTTACTCATGTCAGGGAAGCTCAGTGTTTTTACTAGATCCAGTGTTGCTAACCTGTGCTTGTATAGGTTCAAAAATCTTTTTGGCAAAGGTACCTTTTCTTACATTGGAGCCTCGGAGTGGAATAGCCTAGACTTGCACATCAAATCTGCTCGCGTCCTGTATAGTTTAAAAAAATTAACTAGAGCATGGCTGTTAAATAAGGTGCCTCTGTAATGTATCCCTGTTTTATATAGTTCTCCCATTTTGTTATCTTGTATTGCTTTTTAATTTACTTTTATTGCTATTTTCTATCTAATTCTTACCGTTGTTTGATTTGTATTGCTCCCTTAAAGGAACACTCCGCCCATTTTCAACCAGCTTTGTATCATTAGAACATCAGTAGTATATCAGAAAACTAAACGGTTTTGAAGTCTGTCATTCAATTTGACAGTTATTGAGTGATAAAGTGTGGACCAGTGACATCACTGGTCCACACTAACTCAAATTAATAACTCATTAACTCAAATCAACTCTCAATAACTGTCAAACTAGATGAATGATGAATAGTTTGACAGTTATTGAGAGTTGATTTGAGTTAATGAGTTATTAATTTGAGTTAGTGTGGACCAGTGATGTCAGTGGTCCACACTTTAACACTCAATAACTGTCAAATTAAATGACAGACTTCAAAACAGTTTACAGTTTTCTGATATACTACTGATGTTCTAATGATACAAAGCTGGTTGAAAATGGGCGGAGTGTTCCTTTAATGTTGTATGTTTTTGCATGTCTTGTTTTTATAAGACCAGGGACCGTGCTGGAAATAAGTGTTCGCACTTTAGCATGTTTTTATCCCTTGGATTGAATGTCTTGTATATCCATAATAAATCAAATCAAATCAAAAGTCCAACCCTTATAGATCCTCTTCCAATTGATGAGATCTTAAAAGGAATCCAGAGCCAGGGGTTTTGTGTCCATAACATACAGTAGAATGCTGGGCCTTATGTCAAATACAACTTTAAAATCTAGGTCTAAGTGGGAGCAAGATCTTGACTTCACGTTTGAAGACTGTGACTGGGAGGCATTATGTGAGGGAGCACAAAATGTCTCTTATAATAGTCGCCACAAGCTTTTGCAGCTCAATCTCATCCATATAATTTATTTGACCCCAGAAACACTCCACAAGATGAATAGCACCATCTCAGAACTATGTCCTAGATGTAAGATAGAAACGGGAAGCTAATTCATATGTTTTGGAAATGTATGAAATTGGAACAATATTGGTGCTCTATCTTTGATGCACTGAAAGAGATCACAAGAGTTGAGTTACCTTGCTCACCAAGACTGGGGGAAAAACTGTCTCTTTGATAAATGTTGGAGTGACTTTAGGCAGTACCTCTCATATTCAGCTGGCTGGTTAACTATTAATAATGGTGTAACAACTGCAATTACACACAGTATACAAAGGTTGTTTTCTTCTTCACTGTTTATGTCTTGACTGTTATTGCTTGTGCTTTATTGAGTATACTGTAACCCCCTTTTTTCCCTTTTTTTTCTTTAAGGGGGGATGGGAGGGAAGCAACTGGCAGGGACTGATTTGAGGGGAGGTTTGTGACAATCTCTGCATTTTTCCTGTAAACTGAAATGAAAATGAAAATGCCAATAAATATATTGTAATATATGGATATGGGATGTTTTGCCTGTTTCTGACCTGATTGCGTTGTCTGTGGTTCTTTGAATGTTTGGTTATGAACCCTGTCTGGTCGGGGTGAATGATGGATGAGAGATGCTTATTCAAACGGGTAGCCAGAGTTTTAGTGATTACTTTTCTATCAAAGTTCTGAAGTGCAATGGGTCTGTAGCTGGCCGGGTCTGCTTGCTCCTTCCCCTTTTTTAAGATGAGTGAGATTTTAGCTTCATATACAGTAGTGTCTTAGGCAAAATGTTGTCCTCGTTAGAGCTAGATGTCATTCTGAGGAGGAGTGTCGAATTGTTTGTTGAATGTTTTTTTTCCACTCTTATTTGATTCCATTTTGTTTGTTTGATAACTTTGTGCTGCATGTTAGGACCCCCTCGAAAACAAGATGGTTCATCTCAAGGGTTTTTTCCTAATAAATAAACGCATCATCATGTGTGAAATTTCATGTTTCTTTCAAAAAGTGCACAATTATTGTGCTTATCCGCTCTACTATTAAGGTCTCAGGCTAGGTCTTAGATTTGTGGGTGGCCCATGCAATATTAGAGCCCTGGCCCCTGTAGTTCAGCCCAAGCCAGAGGGGGCCTGACGAGGCAGAGCCTGAGGGCCAGGCTTACGGCAGAGAATTTTGATAAGCTGTAGTAGGGCTAGGGCCGGGCTAGGGCCTGAAGGCTGAAATAGAAATGCATGTCATTCCCTCTCTCTCCCCACTTTTCCTGTCTGCCTACTGTCCTATCCAATAAAATCCCCCAAAATAAGAACAAAAAACTGCCTTTTCAGCTAAAGAACCAGGAAGCGCAGGGACTAAATGTTTTTAACCTGTAGATGGCAGCAACACGCTACAGCTCGTCTAGTCTGCCAGAAATTAGAGCGAAGAAGGACAGTGAGGATTTTATTTTGAAAGTACTGACTAAAAGTCCTACGTCTTTTCATTCTGGCTGACTTGACACATGTCCGACCCCTCCTTCAACCGAGAGAGCACGCCAGCCGAGGTGACGGAGCCTCCCACGCAGACAGTCCTGCCTGGTGCAGAGTGCCCGGCCCAGAGTGCCCGGCCCGGGGACTGCACACGCACTGGCTGCATTCCCCACCGGACTGCACCGCACCGCACCGGCTGCACGCACGGGAACAAGCCGGGATGGCTTCGCTAGGCGTCGGACTGCATCTCAGCCGCAAGCGGGGAGCCACCAGGAGCGGAGCTGTGGAGAGGAGGAACCTGCTCACAGTGTGCAGGTGGGGAATTCACACTGGCTGTGTCAGTCTCACAGACATGAATGAGGATGAAGAGCCACTGCAGCGTTGGGTGGGTGATTTCTGATGGCAGTGGCAGAGATTGGTTAACATTTCAAAACTGCGCACGCAACGTTAGCCTAACTGCCTTTGTTTGAGGTTAGCTGAACTAAACCCCTGCCACACTCAATTAAAACGTCTTAAGGCAAACATGATTTAATTGAAATGCATACAAATTAAATGGAAAGTGCATCTATTATATGCCTGCTGGATAAATTGCATTGAAATATCATCTACTGTCTTCAGACATTCCCGATTTGTTTTGCATCACATTGATCTGTGAAATCTAAGACTCACTGGTCCAATAGCAGTTAATTGATTTCTGGAGGAACAGAAGCTGATGTCTAACGTAGTGATGATGATCTCTCTCCAGCATGCTGTTTATTCTCTAACGAGCATCCCAAGTAGATTACCTACCTATATCACACACACACACACACACACACACACACACACACACACACACACACACACACACACACACACACACACACACACACACACACCAGCATCCACAAGCCTTAATTAAAGATTCATGCAATCACATTTCATTTTCCACTCAGTATCATATGGGTTGCATTCATGAATGATAAGTTGAGAGAGAGATAGAGAGACTTAATGGAAGTTTGGTTGATTCACCACAGTAAATTCCCCATGTTCTTCACTGCAGCTGCCCACCGCTCCTGGCCAGCCTATGGAGCAATTTCACAGCACCTTTTAAGTGTGTGTGTGTGTGTGTGTGTGTGTGTGTGTAAAATGTGTATAATGTGTATGTGCATGCATTGGTGCATTGTGACAAATAAAGACAGGGTTTGTCCGTCCTGTATAGCCCTGGCCTATAGGCTACCTATAGTCCACACAGGTGTCACCCATAATTATGTCAGTGTTTTAGTCCGGGGGAATGGAAAGGACTGTTGTGAGTATAGAGAGCCAAAGTGGAACATCACTTCCTGCTTCAGCACTGTACCAGAGATTTTCATCCCCCATTTATTTTCCCATAGACATTTTGTAAAATGCGTACAAACATTGTTTTCCTTGTTCAAACCACACTGTTCAGATATATTTAGAAACAATAGAGACCACATAACATTTAACTCGGACCAAAACATATTTTTTTTTGCAGATTTAAAGAAAATATTTTTTCAATGTTGTTTTTTTAAGTTTTGGTCCGAGTGAAATGTCCTATGGTCTCTCCCGATTCTGAATATATCTGAACCGTTTTGTTTGAACAAGTAAAACTCTTTTTATAAGCATTTTACGAAATGTCTATGGGAAAATAAATGGCGGATGAAAATCTCTGGTACAGTGCTGAAGCAGGAAGTGACGTTCCACTTTGGCTCTCTATTGATTTGCTGTCCTCTCAGTGTGCTGGGAGATGTCATTTATATTCATGACATTCAGCCTGGTTCATCTGAGACTGAAGAGGAGGAGGAGGAGGAGGAGAAAAGGAAAACACCATGGAGGTGTAGCTTTATAATAAGTCCACAATCCAAACAAGAAAAGGCAAGAAAATGCAGCACCTGTGCTGGAACACTGCTCAGCCTTGCAGGGATGAGTCTGCTGAACTGAAGCACACAGATGTAATTAGACACAAGTGCGCCTCGCTGACCAGCTGCCCGGCCGGCTCTCTCTCTCTCTCTCTCTCTCTCTCTCTCTCTCTCTCTCTCTCTCTCTCTCTCTCTCTCTCTCTCTCTCTCTCTCTGCTTCCCAAACAACCATCAACTCCCTGATTTGCTAGTTCCTGTACAAGTGGAAGAAGGGAGAGAGAGAAAAGAGAAATGACAAGAGGGCATCAATAGTGGAGAAAGTGTGAAGTAGTGAAAGAAGAACAGGAAAAAGTGGAGTGGGCCAGTGAGCGATTGTTTTTGCAATATCCTTAAATACCACTACAGAATATACAATACAGTGACACACTGCCCATTAATATCCATTAGATCAATGGTCCTCAAAGTGGGGTCCGGGGACCCCCAGGCAGTGTTTCCCCTAGAAGAATTTTCAGGCCTGGATGGATTTCGAAACGTACCCCGACCGCAACGGTGGGGGCCCTCGCTGGCGACGCTAAACTTTTAGCTAACCTGTTCACATCTATGTTTGCAATGGCATCCCAAGTATCATCATACTATTATGGGATGCGATGCGAAAAGTATTGTATTGTATTATTGGATGTGCGTTTCCCAGGCAACGACACACGTTGACACGTTTTGGAACAGCGCTGCACGCTGGCACAATACTCCTAAAAGCAAAATGCTTGTTGTTTTGAATGATTTGGCATCTTCTATTACTGTCAACACTAGTATTGTTGTATTGTAATAATATACCTGTACCATAAAGGTTTATTGAATTTTTGGGGAGAGCAGGAAAAAAACAGAAAAAAAAAACCCAGGGGTCCTTGAGGGGGTTCCAGGGGGTCCCCAGCAAAAAGGGTAATTTATTTTCTCTAGAATTTCAACCATAAGTAACAAAGTGACAGATTGTATGACTATTTTTGTCATGTGTTTCATGACTTTGTGTAATAAACATCTAAAAGTGCGACGACCCTCCCACCATCTTGCAGGACCCTCGTGTTGGGATTGAGAAATTTGGGGTCGTAATGACCGACCAGTCTCTCTCAGACCTTTCAGTCTCTCTTCCTTCCTCCTCACCGATGTACCTTTTGTTCTATTTGTTTGTGTTGTCTGTCTAGTTATTTTCCCTTCGTTTTAGTTCATAAGTTATATTGTTTTAACTTTTACTTTGGCATATGTCTGCCCTCATTATGTTACAACCCAGCTCAAGGAAGTAACAAATGAGGGGAGTCATACACCAACGTAAAATTTAAAAGAATAATTTATTAGTAGACAACATCAACTACATGAAATACAGAAAGGTGCATCGGTGAGGAGGGAGAGAGAGAGCCTAACGACCCCAAGACCAGGCTCCTACAGGACAGGGCCAGGAGAGTGGGAAGGACGTCTCAAAAGCTAAAATCTTATCAAATGGAGGTCTGTGGTCTAATTTGTGTCAGTTTAGGGGTCCTTGATGTGAAAAAGTTTGAGAACCACCGCATTAGATGTTTAGTCTCATGTTCTTTTGGTTATGGTTATAGAGAGCATAATACCACCGTTGTGAGGCATTTTCTGTACTTCTGTTCTGTGTACTTTACTGTGGAGAGAGAGATTCTGTGGCAGTAAATTGAATTTAGGAAGTAATTTCATAACCCATTTTGGCAGCAGCTGTGCTCCATCAGAAGAGGAAAGGAGAGAGGAGGATGAAGCTGAAACTTATAGTCATAGTTGTGTTGTTCACCAATTGTAATGATGAAACATTATCTTATGAACAGCTAGCTTTCTTTATTTACATACCACAACATCCAGAGTTACACTTCTTCTACTGCAGTCTCTCCTGATCTCTCTTAACTCACTGAGCCACCTGTGGTCAACCTTGGTTATTACACTTATGTTACTGGATATAAATAGTGCTGCCCCCATACTGCCGCCGAGCGTGGCGCGTATACCTTTGACAACATACTTTAGATGAAACCATGCCTCAAACTCATTTGATTGGTTGCCGCAACTGCTTCTTCCTGAACGTGCGTCAAGTAAACAAAATTGGTTAAGATTAGGGTTAGTGGTCGCCGGCGGGAAAAGTTCAGCTCAGGTTGTACTTCAGCTCGTGGCTTAATGCGTAAGGTGCTTGCCTTCCAATCTGATGCCTGGGGTTCGATTCCCGGTCAAACCACACACATTTTTAACAAGCATTTTTCTTGTTTTCAAAAATTTGGGTTAGGCAAGTACAACAATTTGGTTAGGGTTAGTGTTTGGGTATGGTCGTGCTTAAATAAGAAAACCCTAACCCTATAATCTTAACCACATCTTTTTTACTTGTCACACATTTTCAGGAAGAAGCAGTTGTGGCGACCAATCAAATGAGTTCGGGGTGTGGTTTCATCTGAAGTAGGTTGTCAAAAGTATACACGCCCACCCCACCCCCCTTTTTGTTTCTGTGAGGATTTGGGTTTTCCTGTGTTGCATGTGACTAGGTTTTAAGGGTGTGTGCATGTTTGAAGAGAGGAAAGTCTGAATGAATGGCTTCTTAGAAACAGAGCTATCTTAAAAGCATCTGACGGGTGATCCACACTGTGTTTACCTTCATCAAGATGCTTCTCCCTCATCTGACAGGTGGTCCACACTGTGTGTGTGTGTTTATCTTCATTGAGAACGGTTCATCTGACAGGTGGTCCACACTGTGTGTGTGTGTTTATCTTCATTGAGAACGGTTCATCTGACAGGTGGTCCACACTGTGTGTGTGTGTTTATCTTCATTGAGAACGGTTCATCTGACAGGTGGTCCACACTGTGTGTGTGTGTTTATCTTCATTGAGAACGGTTCATCTGACAGGTGGTCCACACTGTGTGTTTACCTTCATCAAGACGGTTCTCCCTCATGGAAAAAGCTGAAATTCGTGTTTTTACCTCTTTTAACAGGAAGCACATGCCCTGTGGTCACGTTGCTGCTAAGCAACACCTGTGCGTGCATGTGTGTGAGATACTGAAGTCAAACTACTTCGCTGTTTACTTAGACGGCTACACACAGTTTGGCACAATTTGCAGAGCATATTCAGAGCCACACACGCACGCATGCACACACACATACACACACACACACGCACGCATGCACACACACACACACACACACACACACACACACACACACACACACACACACACACACACACACTTAACTCTCCATCATGCTGCCTAGTTTTTTGCTGCTTAATTGACTAAAGCCAGATTAGGCAGAGGCGGTGCACATGACTGTCATGGTGGGCTGCACAAGTCAACTCTGTTTTAATCCCAGAAGGTTCATAAAAAGCCTCATTACGTTAGACGCCTGATGTCTTCATTTCCTTGCCTGTTAATTGGCGACACTGAGCAATAAAATGAACACACAATGTTTGTCAGATTATTTTGGTCCAATGTAAATTGATCACAAATGTCTGTTAGAAAACAAGATGAAGTGAAATAAGCATCCCTGGCAGTGTGTGTGTGTGTGTGTGTGTGTGCTGTGTGTGTGTGTGTGTGTGTGTGTGTGTGTGTGTGTGTGTGTGTGTGTGTGTGTGTGTGTGTGTCCGTCCCCTACTGCTTCCAGGTCTGTGTGACTCACTCTGACTCACTGGCATGATGCCGTGACAAGGGGGGTAGTGTTCATCATGGAAACTTAGATGGCAGTGCAGAAAAGTGAATTGGATATACAACCTCTGATGCATTTAAGCTAAAGGTTAAATGATTAAGTGAATGTTCTCCAGATATTTTCCCTAACTAGATACATTTTTTCTTGTGTCCAGGTTTTCAGTGAAGACTCTGCTTGACCGCTCCTGTTTTGAGACGATAGATGACTCGGCTCCAGAGTTCACTAACTTTGTTTCCATCCTGGAGCATATCCTCAGCCACCGACTCAAAGGTAGAAACATACAAGCACCCCCCCCCCACACACACACAGATGCGCAGCTACATTCACCTCAACACAGGCAAACGAACGCACCAACCCATACATGATGCAACATTAAAGCTTTAGTAGGCAAGATTTATTTTTATTTTTATGATTTCCCCCCCCCCCCCTGAATTTTCTCCCTTTTTTCTCCCCAATTGTACTTGGGACAATTCTCCCTGCTGTCCCGGTCGTTGCTCCACCCCCTCTGGGGAGACCACTAGCCCATGCTTCCTCTGTTACGTGTGCAGTCACCAGCCACTTCTTTTCACCTGACAGCGAGGAGTTTCACCGGCAGGGCATAGCATGTGGGAGGATCACACCACCTTCCCCCAGTTCCCCTCCCGCCTGAACAGGCACGAACAGGCACCCTGACCAACCATAGGTGGCACTAGTGCAGCGACCAGACACATACCCTCTGGCTTCCCACCCGCAGATACAGCCAATTGTTCCTGTATGGATGCCCGACCAAGCCGGAGATAACACGGGGGCTCGAACCTGCAACCCTCATGTTGGTAGGCAGGCAATCTACCGCTGCACTACCCTGTAGACAAAACTTGTATGTAAAAATCTACCTGTCTCATCAGTCTAAAAACCTAAATTGGGGCTGCTAGTGAAGATTTGCAGAATTTGCCAAAATTAATTTCAGGTGTGGTTCAGGACCCGCCAGAAAATCTCAGCACACAGGAAGAATTCAATTAAAAATTAAAGAGCAAAATACAAAACTGTCTTCGAAACAGCAGTGAGGGAGCGAGCGCTCCATCGAGAGAAAGCTGGACTCACCGACAATGGCTGAGCCTGCTATGAAATATTTCTTTCCACCCAGAAATTTTGGTCCCAGGAGTGCGCAGTTTACATCACATTAGTCTCGCTGGTCAGCCTGCTGTCCTCTCCCTTCTGTCCGAGGAGTCTGGTGCCACGGAAACAGGCAACAGGGATAAACCCTCCCCTGCTCTACAGCTGCTCTCCCATTGGAGCGACTGTTTCAGTCGTTGCCGGATGTCCGCTCCCGGCTTATTACAAACTCTGTCATTGGCTCCGACCATGTCAATCAGAGCGGCCTCCGCTCCCTCCTCCCTGTGTGTCGCTGTAAATAGTGCCCTGCCGCCTCAGTGAAAACAACAATGCTAACTAGCTAGCAAGCTAACAGCAGAAACCTACACGCTAGCTCGTTGCTACACGCTCAAAACGTCAAGTTGGATTGTTGGAAACTATTTTCCAAGGGCACTGCCGCTAAGCGCCGCCCATCGCAATCCCACTATGGAGACCTGCGGCACCAGACTCCTCGGACGGAAGGGAGAGGAGGCTGGCCAGCAAGACTAACATCACATTAACATGATTTCTGGATAATCAAACTTTCAAATATTCAAGCAGTTGTCTGTCTCTGCCACTTACGTGCTAACTTCACACTAATGTGAAGTTAGCCAGTGAGTGCAGCTATACAGAATGAACATGAATTCATGCTCACACATACTGGGGGTAGGGATGGGTATCATTTTGTATTTTTCGGATACCGGTGCTAAAACGGTACTTTTTAAACGGTACCGGTGCTTAAATGGTGCCTGAAGCAATACTTTTTCAAATTTAAAGACCGTTTAAAGCTGTTTTTTTAAAGAGCATTTCAAGCGCCGCGCTCCAAACAAAAATGTTAGTGAAGGTGTGTGCGGTGCCGGTTTCGGAGCACCAGAGGGCAGAGATATTTCACTCAGCAATTTGGTCTGGTAAGTACGGTTGTAAAGGTACCAGTACCGTAGTGGTACCGGGTTTCGGTACCCAACCCTAAATGTAGGTTCATGCTGAGTCTCTGCCTCCGTCTTCTTCCCGCAGGTCAGACAACGTGGTTTGGCTACGAGAGTCCTCGCAGTTTCTGGGATTACATGAGAGTGGCCTCCAGTAAAGTCGCACACAGCTGTATCCGAAGCATCGAAAGCATGGAGAATGTGCGATCATCTAGAGCCAAGGTGAGTATGGGCGGGTGCACGACGGGCCCAAACCATCCATGGGGTCTTGGCTTAGCCCATCAGACTTATTCTGCAGCAGAGGGGAGAGAAAAATATGCAGATCTTTCTTTGATTTGACCAAAAAATGAAAGGTAATGGCAACATGATTACATAGTGTACACATTCCTCCATCCTTGACTCAGTATTTGATACACTTACAGTACACACAGACCCAGGCATTCATGGGCATGGCTTCAGCTTAGTTTGTACTTTGTATTATCCCTTTTAGAAATGAACAAATGGGAGACACAGCCCAAAATATTAAGAATAAAAAGTAGAACTTTTGGGAATCGCAAAAAGCAGTCTTATCTTCAGTCTGACAACCAGCAGCAGCTTATACTGTACGTTTGACTTTTCAATGGACTTCCAGAAATGTAACATAAATGTCGATGCAAGCTTTTAATCCAAGATTAATACGAGGGATCAGCCGAGCAGCATTTTGGTAAACAAACGGCATCAGTGGGGGAAATGGCAATTGGACCCTATGGAGCCAGCCTTGAGTGGCTCACTCTAGCCCCGGCTATGTTGTTTACATTTAAAAAACTGCGACAGTTCACACAACTTTAACATGACATGCATAATATACATCAAACTCTTGAGCTACTTCTGCTCTCACTCAGAATGTCAAAATATAAACGATGTGATGTATAGTTTAGTTTTTGAGATATTAACGTTTGTTTGGCACAACTCATATAGTTAACTGCTGCGGGCTTCCGCATTTCTGGGGGATTGTGATGTCACGCTGATTTGTCCTGTAATGAAAGTACCAGGACAGGTTTCACATGGTTTCTACTGTATGGGACTTGAGTGAGTAAGGCTACGTTCACACAGCCATCCTTAGTGCTTGAATCGAATCTTTTCCCACCTAAGTGACTCAGGTCAGTCTTTTTCCTGACTGTGTGAACAGTACAAGTCACATTGAAAGTGACTTTTTTAAAGACGACCTGGGCTACTTTCAAATGTGGAAAAACATCAGATTCGAATCTGATGTTTTGGAATGTGACTTCAGTGTGAACAGACATCTGGCCCATATCAGACTTAACGTTTCAATGTGACTTTTACGTCATTCCAGAGCGACCTTCGTCACTATTCTGCGCTGGTGGAAGGAGGGAGGGCCAAGCGGGCAGATTGTGATTACAAACATGGAGGACAGCTGCGAGGGAGCTCAGTGGAGGGACAGTGAGGTTTTAGACCTTATAAGTATTAGCAAGAATTAGGAGCTATTGCTCCACAGAAAGCGATCATTAAAATGTTGGCTCTCTTTCTCCTCCTCCTCACTATCATCTGCACCCGTATTCGCTGGCTTCCACTGCACAATAACTTGTAAATTAAACCGTAAACAACAGATGAAACAACATCGTCAGCTACCGCCATGTTTACTGCTGTCTTCTTCCAGGTTTACGTAGAACAGCCGTGTGCTGCGTGTGACGTTATTGTTGTTCTTCTGCACATTCGGGTCACTTCAGGTCCACGACCTGTTCACACTGGAGTCTGATATGGGCCACTTTTAAAATGTCTGTGTGAACAGCCACACAAAAAAATCAGATGTGAGCAACAAGTCAGATTCAAGCACTAAGGTTTGCTGTGTGAACCTAGCCTAACAGTCTTGTTGTGGTTTCAGAGATTCCATCAGGTACTTTGATACTGGACTTCAGCTTATTATTGTCCTGTGCAGAATAGATTCAAGATTATTTGAATAGCCATAGTGAGTATTGAGTAAACATGCTATAAACGAGGAAATTGTGTTTGTGCAGTATGCAGCGCAGCAATAGCAAAATATGGAGCAGACAGAAAGATTCAAATGATCTTACCATACTATTTCAAATATGTTTTATTTGAGCATGACAATATACATTATATACTATATGTACATACAGTATATTCTATTCCACTTGTACAGATATAGGTTCGACCATGAAATGCTTTTTTTTTTTTTTTTTTTGAACATGTACACATACATACAGATACAAAACATTAAAGAAAAAGAAAGAAAAGAAAGAGAAAAGAAAAGAAAAAGCTCTCCATTAACTTAGTTTCTCAGTTCTATTTCTGACTCTCCCCTAACCCCACCCTATTCTATTGTCAAAAGGTCATTTTGTTGATATTGAGAGAAAAGTGCCAATTTTATTTTGCAAGTGCAAGATACTGAATTAGAGGTGACCACACCTTATCAAAATATGGAAGTTTGTCCATAAGAGTGTACCTTATTCTTTCTAAGTGGAGTGTGTTCGTAAGGTCGTTAAGCCACATCTTTGTGGTAGGGGCTTCCTTTTTTTTCCAGTGCATGAGAAGCAATCTCCTTGCAGTGATGAGACTATAGGATAGGAAGCATTGCTGGGCGTTTCATAGTATCATCAGACACTCCTAGAATAACAATAAATGGGCCTGGTTCTAGCTGGATTTGTAGTATTTCAGATAATGATTTGAAAACATTGACCCAATAAGCCTGAACTTTGGGACAATCAACAAAACTATGTAGCAGTGTATCGTCTGCTGAGAGGCATCTGTCACATGTCGGGGACATATCAGGATATATTTTATGTAATCTCTCCTTGGAGTAATGAAGACGGTGCAAAATTTTAAATTGAATTAAACGGTGTCTTTCATTATTAGAGCATTGATGGATGTGCTCCACACCTCCCTCCCATAGACTGTCCGAAATCTCAGTGCCCATTTCCTCCTCCCACTTTGTTTTTATATGAGTGGAATCAACTGGGTTAAGAGACTGTAAAGTGTCATATATGTACGATAGAGCTTTTACTGAGCATGACGGGAGTCGAAGACATACATCGAGACTTTACAAGTTTACAACTATACAAGTTTTGTATGTGTTTTCTTACATAGTCTCTTATTTGCAGATATCTAAGGAGGTTGTTTCCTGGTAATTTATATCTTACCATACTATAATTGGAGAGGGAATAGCGTGGGGTGGCGATGCACAATTCCTTAACTGCCAGTTGAGTCCGCGATGCGGGCGAGGCAGTGTGCGTGTGTGAGCCCACATAGCGGGCGAGGCCAGGCGATGCGTCTCCGAGCCCCCTCGAGGATAAACCAACGAGGGACTCTAAAACTCTACAAGGTTTTTTCGGAAATGTAGGAAACTGTCATGGCAGCAACTGTTGCTGGTGTTTCCACTCTGGACCAGACAAAGAGTTTAACAAAGAAGGAACAGAGAACAGCGCTGCTGTCGATGTGCTGCCATGAAATAATAAGGGACGGTAGAAATTAGTGATGAGGAGGAGGACGGGAAGGAGGACGACGGCAAGGCACGGTAGGCTAGAAAGGAGCGCTCTGTAGTAAATTATAAAGTGTAAAGTAAAATAGCTTTAAAGTGACAGTGGGTTCCATGTTATACTGTAAGTCCATGTAAAATGTTCAGTAAGTCCTTAAGTCCTGTATACAGTATAAGGGTGTGTGTGTGTGTGTCCGTGGGATAATGTCCATGTAGACTCTTACTAGTTGTCTATTTAGCTAAATTATATCGGCTGAGTGTATCTCTCGCTCTCTGTTCTTTGTGTCTGTAGGGCAGGGCGTGGGTCAGGGTGGTGCTGATGGAGAAAAGACTGTCAGAATACATCTCTTCCGCGCTGAGGGACTTCAAAACCACCAGGTCTTGTTGCGGCTTTCATACACACACAATTTCCCCTCATCCCCCTCATTGAAGCAGCGACAATCATCCCCATTCCCAAACAGCAGAAAGTGACCAGCCTCAACGACTGGCGCCCAATAGCCCTCACGCCCATAGCCAGCAAGTGCTTCGAAAAGCTGGTTATATCACAGATCCGCCCCACACTCCCCCCGGACCGCGACCCGCTACAATTTGCATACCGCCCCAACAGGAGCACAGCGGATGCAGTAGCACACGTGCTCAACACCGCCCTCTCCCACCTGGAGGGGAAGGACACCTATGTGAGAATGCTGTTCGTGGACTACAGCTCAGCATTCAACACCATAGTACCCTCCAGGCTGGTAAGCAAGCTCAAGGATCTGGGACTAAACACAGCAATGTGTGACTGGATCCTGGACTTCCTGACAGACCGCCGCCAGGTGGTGAGAGTGGGCAACCTCACCTGCTCCCCACTGACCATCAGCATAGGAGCGCCCCAGGGGTGCATCTCCAGCCCCTTCTGGTACGACTTCTACACCCACGACTACGTGGCGACTCAATCTTCAAACACCATCGTGAAGTTTGCAGACGACACAGCGGTCGTGGGGCTGATCTCCAAGAGCGACAAGATGGCCTACAGCAGGGATAATCAACTTGCTTTGCCCGGGGGCCACTTTCGTGAAATGATAGAAGGCCAGGGGCCAGTTATAAACAATCAATATACATTTTTCTGTAGCGGATTGTAGGTGTCAGACGGAGTTTAGTCTGACAATGTTGTGCACACTGGATAGTTACTTAGGTTAAGTACATCCATAAGTGCCAGGGTAGCGAGCAGACGGCGGTATTTGACAATTTAGCAGCTAAATCATAGATTATTGAAAGATATTCCATATTCCAGACTGAAATGCTATAACAGAAGTGTGAGTATTGGCCAGAATTACATGAACATTTAGACACTTATTCAGCGGGTATCTTGCATGTTGCGTTCAGGTGCACTGTAAAAAAAATTTTTTTTTTTTTTTGCAATTCCATCGCCACATGCGGCCCGCGGGCCGCCAGTTGAGTATCACTGGCCTACAGAGAGGAGGTGGGGGCCCTGGGACAATGGTGCCAGGACAACCACCTCTCTCTGAACGTCTCCAAGACCAAGGAGATCATTGTAGACTACAGGAGGGGGGGGGGCGCACACCCCCCAATCACCATCAATGGCACAGTGGTGGAAAGGGTGGACAGCTTCAAGTACCTGGGAGTCAACATCCACCGGGACCTGACATGGGCCGGCCACACCGCCACTGTTGTCAAAAAGGCCCAACAGCGACTACACGGACTCAGGCGCCTGAAGAAATTTGGGCTAAGGCCAGAAATCCTTAGGGACTTCTACAGAGGCACCATTGAAAGCCTGCTGACTGGCTGCTTCACCACCTGGTACGGGAACTGTACCACCATGGACCGCAGGGCGCTAAGAAGAGTGAGGCGCGCGGCCCAGCACGTAACAGGATGTGAGCTGCCAGAACTGCAGGAACTGTATAATCAGCGGTGCCTCAGGAGGTCCCTGAAGATCATCAAAGACACAAACCACCCCCACAACAGTCTGTTCTCCCTGTTACCCTCATGGAGGAGATACAGGGTCCCAAAAGCACGCACAAATCGCTTAAGGGACAGTTTCTTCCCGCAGGCCACGAGACTCCTTAACATACACAAATAGTGTAGTAGCTGTACTGTACCGTACTGTAGCTGCTACCATTACGTATGTCTAATGTTTAATTGTATGTTTAATTAGGTATATGGTATTTGCACCTGTGCAAACAGAACGTCAACTATGTTTAAGTATGTTTAAAGTATGTACATGCCATGTGCACCTATGTGCAGTGAATATGCCACTGTCTTTGACTTGTCTTATCACTTTACTGCCTTATTGCTTGTTGTGTCTCTTGTTGTTTTCCTGCACTCATATGCCCTGTTATTTTTTTTGTACTATGTTGTAAACGGAGTCCACAACACAAGAATTTCACATGTGATACTTGTACTACGGAGTGACAATAAAAATCTTGAATCTTGAATCTTGAATCTTGAATTCAACCCAATACATAAGTTTGATCAAAGCAACTGTGGGTTCTGAAGGGTCGCTTTCACTTCAGTGTAGTCAGTGGTACTGTACACCGCTAGTTTAGAACTTATACCAGGAGGTTCTATGAGGATGGAGCGATCATGCTGGGGGAGGAGGCGGGACTAATAATGTGTTTACATGTGTTGGCTGCAGGAGGTTCTATGAGGATGGAGTGATCATGCTGGGGGAGGAGGCGGGACTAATAATGTGTTTACATGTATTGGCTGCAGTAGGTTCTATGAGGATGGAGCGATCATGCAGGGAGAGGAGACGGGACTAATAATGTGTTTACATGTGTTGGCTGCAGGAGGTTCTATGAGGATGGAGCGATCATGCTGGGAGAGGAGACAGGACTAATAATGTGTTTACATGTATTGGCTGCAGTAGGTTCTATGAGGATGGAGCGATCATGCAGGGAGAGGAGACGGGACTAATAATGTGTTTACATGTGTTGGCTGCAGGAGGTTCTATGAGGATGGAGCGATCATGCTGGGAGAGGAGACAGGACTAATAATGTGTTTACATGTATTGGCTGCAGTAGGTTCTATGAGGATGGAGCGATCATGCAGGGAGAGGAGACGGGACTAATAATGTGTTTACATGTGTTGGCTGCAGGAGGTTCTATGAGGATGGAGCGATCATGCTGGGGGAGGAGGCGGGACTAATAATGTGTTTACATGTGTTGGCTGCAGGAGGTTCTATGAGGATGGAGCGATCATGCTGGGAGAGGAGACAGGACTAATAATGTGTTTACATGTATTGGCTGCAGTAGGTTCTATGAGGATGGAGCGATCATGCAGGGAGAGGAGACGGGACTAATAATGTGTTTACATGTGTTGGCTGCAGGAGGTTCTATGAGGATGGAGCGATCATGCTGGGAGAGGAGGCAGGACTAATAATGTGTTTACATGTGTTGGCTGCAGGAGGTTCTATGAGGATGGAGCGATCATGCAGGGAGAGTAAACAGGATTAATAATGTGTTTACATGTGTTGGCTGCAGGAGGTTCTAAGAGGATGGAGCGATCATGCAGGGAGAGGAGGCAGGACTAATAATGTGTTTACATGTGTTGGCTGCAGGAGGTTCTATGAGGATGGAGCGATCATGCAGGGAGAGGAGGCAGGACTAATAATGTGTTTACATGTGTTGGCTGCAGGAGGTTCTATGAGGATGGAGCGATCATGCAGGGAGAGGAGGCAGGACTAATAATGTGTTTACATGTGTTGGCTGCAGGAGGTTCTAAGAGGATGGAGCGATCATGCAGGGAGAGGAGGCAGGACTAATAATGTGTTTACATGTGTTGGCTGCAGGAGGTTCTATGAGGATGGCGCGATCATGCAGGGAGAGGAGGCAGGACTAATAATGTGTTTACATGTGTTGGCTGCAGGAGGTTCTATGAGGATGGAGCGATCATGCAGGGAGAGGAGACAGGACTAATGTGTTTACATGTGTTGGCTGCAGGAGGTTCTATGAGGATGGAGCGATCATGCAGGGAGAGGAGGCGGGACTAATAATGTGTTTACATGTGTTGGCTGCAGGAGGTTCTATGAGGATGGAGCGATCATGCAGGGAGAGGAGGCAGGACTAATAATGTGTTTACATGTCTTGGTTGCAGGAGGTTCTATGAGGATGGAGCGATCATGCAGGGAGAGGAGGCAGGACTAATAATGTGTTTACATGTGTTGGCTGCAGGAGGTTCTATGAGGATGGAGCGATTATGCTGGGAGAGTAAACAGGATTAATAATGTGTTTACATGTATTGGCTGCAGGAGGTTCTATGAGGATGGAGCGATCATGCTGGGAGAGGAGGCAGGACTAATAATGTGTTTACATGTGTTGGCTGCAGGAGGTTCTATGAGGATGGAGCGATCATGCTGGGGGAGGAGGCGGGACTAATAATGTGTTTACATGTGTTGGCTGCAGGAGGTTCTATGAGGATGGAGCGATCATGCAGGGAGAGGAGGCGGGACTAATAATGTGTTTACATGTGTTGGCTGCAGGAGGTTCTATGAGGAGGGAGCAATCATGCTGGGAGAGGAGGCGGGGCTGTTGGCAGACACGCTCATTGGGCTCAACACCATCGACTTCAGGTACAAACCTGCTCTGCTGTTTCTACTAGACCTCAGTCCTGGTTTCTCTCTGCTGCTCTGTCCGTATGGAGTTTTCTCTGGATTAAATGCGTTTGCAGGGAGTCATCAAAACCGTGATGATCGCCCCACTATTGTGCTGATTGTGAGGTTGAGGCTTTAATATTAGTAGAGGTGCCCAGAGATTGCCCGTGGGATAATATGTCAGCATCTGCACTTCTTTATTCAAATAACAATATCCACCATAATATACCAGATTATTGTGTTTACAATACTTCTTAAACAAAATAATAATTTCTTAAACTATAAACTGATAGTAAACGCTGCTGTGTGGTGTGGCTCAAATTACTGATCTGGTGCTTCAAACCAAAATGAAATCACAAAGGGCCTTGGAAAAAGAAATGAAAAAAGAAAAGCTTGACCAATGGTTAGTTGAGGTCACATCATTGATACGGTCATTCTTGATGGAATAAAACTGGGGGTTCAGGACAAAATGAAACCTCATCAGACCCCCCTTTCCTGTCATTATACCTGTGATTGAATGTGTCTCACACAGTCATATAATACAGGGAATAACTGAGGTTTGATCTTCCATCCATGCCATCAGTGTGTTCTCGCTCTCTATCTTTAGCTTCTGTCTGAAAGGCGAGGGTCTGGACGGCAGCTGGCCCGCTGTGATCGACTACACGCCATACCTGAAGTTCACTCAGAAGTACGTGACGCCTCATGAGCTCCCTAACACACTTCATCATCACTTTACACAACATCATGTGTCCCTAACACAGTTCATCATCACTTTACATAACATCATGAGCTCCCTAACACAGTTCATCATCACTTTACACAACATCATGTGTCCCTAACACAGTTCACCATCACTTTACACAACATCATGTCTCCCTAACACAGTTCATCATCACTTTACATAACATCATGTGTCCCTAACACAGTTCACCATCACTTTACACAACATCATGAGCTCCCTAACACAGTTCATCATCACTTTACACAATATCATGTCTCCCTAACACAGTTCATCATCACTTTACACAACATCATGTGTCCCTAACACAGTTCATCATCACTTTACATAACATCATGAGCTCCCTAACACAGTTAATCATCACTTTACACAATATCATGTCTCCCTAACACAGTTCATCATCACTTTACATAACATCATGAGCTCCCTAACACAGTTCATCATCACTTTACATAACATCATGAGCTCCCTAACACAGTTCATCATCACTTTACACAACATCATGTGTCCCTAACACAGTTCACCATCACTTTACACAACATCATGTCTCCCTAACACACTTCATCATCACTTTACACAACATCATGTGTCCCTAACACAGTTCACCATCACTTTACACAACATCATGAGCTCCCTAACACAGTTCATCATCACTTTACACAACATCATGTGTCCCTAACACAGTTCACCATCACTTTACATAACATCATGAGCTCCCTAACACAGTTCATCATCACTTTACACAACATCATGAGCTCCCTAACACAGTTCATCATCACTTTACACAACATCATGAGCTCCCTAACACACTTCATCATCACTTTACACAACATCATGTGTCCCTAACACAGTTCATCATCACTTTACACAACATCATGTCTCCCTAACACACTTCATCATCACTTTACACAACATCAT
Organism: Poromitra crassiceps; assembly: GCF_964638095.1. Lineage (NCBI taxonomy): Eukaryota > Metazoa > Chordata > Actinopteri > Beryciformes > Melamphaidae > Poromitra > Poromitra crassiceps. The sequence continues at coordinate 12,603,935 of NC_139623.1, forward strand.
GTGTCCCTAACACAGTTCACCATCACTTTACATAACATCATGAGCTCCCTAACACAGTTCATCATCACTTTACACAACATCATGAGCTCCCTAACACAGTTCACCATCACTTTACATAACATCATGAGCTCCCTAACACACTTCATCATCACTTTACACAACATCATGAGCTCCCTAACACAGTTCACCATCACTTTACACAACATCATGAGCTCCCTAACACAGGTCATCATCACTTTACACAACATCATGTGTCCCTAACACAGTTCATCATCACTTTACACAACATCATGAGCTCCCTAACACAGTTCATCATCACTTTACTCAACATCATGTGTCCCTAACACAGTTCATCATCACTTTACATAACATCATGAGCTCCCTAACACAGTTCATCATCACTTTACATAACATCATGTCTCCCTAACACAGTTCATCATCACTTTACACAACATCATGTGTCCCTAACACAGTTAATCATCACTTTACATAACATCATGTGTCCCTAACACAGTTCATCATCACTTTACACAACATCATGTCTCCCTAACACAGTTCATCATCACTTTACATAACATCATGTGTCCCTAACACAGTTCATCATCACTTTACATAACATCATGTGTCCCTAACACAGTTCACCATCACTTTACACAACATCATGTCTCCCTAACACAGTTCATCATCACTTTACACAACATCATGAGCTCCCTAACACAGTTCATCATCACTTTACACAACAGCATGAGCTCCCTAACACAGTTCATCATCACTTTACACAACATCATGTCTCCCTAACACAGTTCATCATCACTTTACACAACATCATGAGCTCCCTAACACAGTTCATCATCACTTTACACAACATCATGAGCTCCCTAACACAGTTCATCATCACTTTACACAACATCATGAGCTCCCTAACACAGTTCACCATCACTTTACACAACATCATGTCTCCCTAACACAGTTCACCATCACTTTACACAACATCATGTGTCCCTAACACAGTTCACCATCACTTTACATAACATCATGTCTCCCTAACACAGTTCATCATCACTTTACATAACATCATGTCTCCCTAACACAGTTCATCATCACTTTACACAACATCATGTCTCCCTAACACAGTTCATCATCACTTTACACAACATCATGAGCTCCCTAACACAGTTCACCATCACTTTACACAACATCATGTCTCCCTAACACAGTTCACCATCACTTTACACAACATCATGTCTCCCTAACACAGTTCATCATCACTTTACATAACATCATGTCTCCCTAACACAGTTCATCATCACTTTACATAACATCATGTCTCCCTAACACAGTTCATCATCACTTTACATAACATCATGTCTCCCTAACACAGTTCACCATCACTTTACATAACATCATGTCTCCCTAACACAGTTCACCATCACTTTACATAACATCATGTCTCCCTAACACAGTTCACCATCACTTTACATAACATCATGTCTCCCTAACACAGTTCATCATCACTTTACATAACATCATGTCTCCCTAACACAGTTCATCATCACTTTACACAACATCATGTCTCCCTAACACAGTTCATCATCACTTTACATAACATCATGTCTCCCTAACACAGTTCATCATCACTTTACATAACATCATGTCTCCCTAACACAGTTCATCATCACTTTACATAACATCATGTCTCCCTAACACAGTTCATCATCACTTTACACAACATCATGTCTCCCTAACACAGTTCACCATCACTTTACATAACATCATGTCTCCCTAACACAGTTCATCATCACTTTACATAACATCATGTCTCCCTAACACAGTTCACCATCACTTTACACAACATCATGTCTCCCTAACACAGTTCACCATCACTTTACACAACATCATGTGTCCCTAACACAGTTCACCATCACTTTACACAACATCATGAGCTCCCTAACACAGTTCATCATCACTTTACACAACATCATGTGTCCCTAACACAGTTCACCATCACTTTACACAACATCATGAGCTCCCTAACACAGTTCACCATCACTTTACACAACATCATGAGCTCCCTAACACAGTTCACCATCACTTTACACAACATCATGTCTCCCTAACACAGTTCATCATCACTTTACACAACATCATGAGCTCCCTAACACACTTCACCATCACTTTACACAACATCATGTCTCCCTAACACAGTTCACCATCACTTTACATAACATCATGTCTCCCTAACACAGTTCACCATCACTTTACATAACATCATGTCTGCCAAGTGCCAATATGCTCTCTGTGCTCATCTGAGGTCTCTCCCTCTCTGCCCTCATTCCCTGTGCAGTGCAGACAGCATCAGCAGCGACGAGGAGGAGATGCGCACGCTGGGGAGCAGCGGCAGCGAGAACAGCACCCCTGACAAAATGGCCACCGCTGCCTCCATCTTCACTGAGCAGAGCAGCTTGGTTAGCAAGTGCAAACGCCTTGAGCAGAAGTATCGCATGGCACTGGAGCAGAAGGTGTGTGTTTCATGAGAGTGTGACAGTGAGATAAATGATTGCAGTGAGTGACAGAGGTGACATATGTCCTTTCCTTTCCCCATGATGTCTGAACAGTAATTAGGGGCTTGAGTTGTCAAATGTCAGAATGAGTGTGTTCTGTGAAGGGTCGTGTTGTCTTGACGCAGACATTGACATTTATCTATTATGATGAAACTACCATAAAGTCTCTTCTTTCTACTTTATTATTTTGCTTTGAACAAAAAGTATGAATTCAGATGCCGAAAATAAGGTGAAAGCAAAGCGATCCCTTCGCGGCACCAAACCAACGGGTGAGTGTGTGTTTGTATGTATGTATGCGTCAGGGTTACCTGGAGGAGCTGGTTCGTCTGCGAGAAGCCCAGCTGTCAGAGGCTGCATCTCATAACAAAGCTCTTCAACAGAGCCTGGCAGATACACACCTCTCCCACACACTGGAGAAGGAACAGCTTGAATACATCATACTGGAGCTGCAGGACCAACTGTGAGTTCATTCTGTTCTCTGTGCGTGTTTTTGGGTTTGTGTGAGATTGCAGATGATTGGGTGGAGAGCACATTGCAGCAGATCCAGCTGTGAGTTTGACATTCAGGACACAGCGAAAGGCCTTTATATATATATATAAGCGATGTGATGTATAGTTTTTGAGATATTAACGTTTGAGCAACATTAATAATAGTGAGCACCCATTGCGGCCGAGATAGTGTTTGTGGGGGTTTCCACCTAGTTGCGGCCGTCTTCTTAGCAGCAGTCAACCCGGCCGGAATCACACTTTGATGAGCTTTTCCTAATTGAATCTGAGAAAGATAATTTAAAAGCAGCACAGTTATGGACAGGGAAACAGATACTGTACATGTAATATTGTGACTACCAGGGAGTAGTTTGTAGGAGTGGTAGACTGAGGAGATGGGAGGTGGTTGACCGACTTTTTTGTTTGATCTTTGTTACTCTTGTTTTTTGTGTATGTTTTTGGTCTGGTCTTCCAACTTTTTTCTTACCTTGTGTATCCAAGAAGAAATGAGCCATGACTGTATACACTCACTATTCGGTCTATAAAGGGATGTTAACTGTCAACTCTCCGTCTCTGTTCGTCTGTCTCATCTTCAGGACAGTGCTTAAGAACAATGATTTGCGGTCCAGACAGGAGTTGACAGCCCATCTGACCAATCAGTGGCCGTCTCCTGACGCTTTGGATGCGAACGCTGTTGCCTTGGACACACTCCTGTACAGGAAGAGGACAGGACAGTGGGAGCAGTATGTGGATAGGTTGACACCCCCAGCTACCAAGTTTAGTTTGGTTGTGCATGATCTTTACTGTCCTCTGTCCTCTCTATGCAGAAAGAGTTTCCAGAGTCTGGAGCAGCTGTCCACTGACATGAGCCTCTCTCAGACTTCTCTAGAACCGTCACACACACTCAGCCTGGAGTCAAGGCCAGCCAGTGCACACTGGCCCCACCACGGTACGTCTCTTTCTGCAGGCGTGCACTGCTGTCTGGGTCCCTACACATGTCTGGCAAAACTGCAAATGTTTGGGGAAAGAAAAGCTTGAAAATTACTCAAAAAGGTTTGGAAAGGTATGGAAAAATATAGTTAAGGCGAGACATGGCAGCTGAATAGGGTAAAGATTAAAAGGGTTTCTCTTTCTTATACTCTGAGCCAGAAATCTACACTTCTGTAGCACTTACTTACTACATACACCAAACTTTCCAGTTTTATTCCTAACTATATTCTGATGTTTTTTTTCATTTGTGTTTTACAGAGGGGTTTGTTCATATATCATTCATAGCCTGATTTATATTTTATTTGTTTTCTCCAAATGAGTTTTTTCTCATACTCTGAGCCAGAAATATCCACTTCAGTACTGGTACTGGGGGTTGCTCATATATCATTCATAGCCTGATTTACAGTATATGACATGAACAGGAATCAAAAAAATATTCCTAAAAACATGGCGATTTTTTTTTTTTTTTTTTTTTTTATTTTATTTATGGAGTGATAAAAAAAAAAGATTAAAAAAAAATACCCTTGTAAAAACCTTTTGCTGTATTATGTCAACAAAATGAAACAAGAATTTTAAACCTGGCTTTATCCAATGTTCAGATTTCTGTTCTGGAACTGTGTGCAAATTAGCACCTGTTTAAACAGATAATGACTCATTTGATGCAGTAATTTGTGCAAAAGGAGCTGCAGCCAAGTATTGAGTGAATAAATGAACATACTTTTAGTTTGACATTTCTGTATTATAAATCTTTTTTTTTATGGTTCTATGTAATATTCTAATATTTTGAGATACTGGATTTTTGATTTTCATGAGCTGTAAACCATAATAATCTAAATTAAAACAAAAAATGGCTTGAAATATTTAACGTTATGTGTGAATCTAGAATATATGAAAGTTTCACTTTTTGAATACAATTACAGTAAATCCCCCCCCCCCCCCCCCCCCCCCCATGATATTCTAATCTTTTGAGATGCACCTGTAAGTAATCAACTTGGGAAGTTCTCATGATTATCTATTATCTATTAGTTAAAATGTTGCTTAAAATGTTCCCTGTGCTTTACGAGAAGAGCTCCACCCGTTATGGATATGAACATGAACCGTGTTCCCCGTGTCATTCAGGTAAAGAGGAGACTCCGTCTCTTCGAGGTCTTTGTGGCTCCCTGACCTCAGTAACCAGCTACAAGTCTCTGGCCAGCCTGAAGTCCAGCGAGTGTTTGGCCAGTCCCACCACAGAGATCAGCAGCCCAGGCCTCACCCCTTCCTAGGGGGCAGAGGGCCAGACAGCAGATAACCAGGTCCAGACAATCCAAGAACTTTCTGAATATAGATATCATCGGTTCAGTTTGTTTGCATTCTGTATGTAGAGTCCAGAGCTTTAAGAAGGGGAAGCTTGGGAATCAGAGGTACTGTACAAGTTGAGAATCTGGTGTAGCATGTTCATTGAGTTGTGTTCAAACTCTGACCAGCTCCAGCAGTCATGACCCACTAACGTACCTTTCAGCTGAAACACTGTTCAGAGGACCTTGTACGCGTAGATATGTGTTTTATTTGTTTGTTATGGTTTGTCTGTGTCTTCATCTATTAGATCATCACATTCAGGTTCTTTTCTTTTAACTGCTCTGGTAAAATGAGTGGGAAGTTGATTTTGTGGTTTACCATGTCACTTTACAGTACTGAGAAGACAAATGCACATGTCTTCAGAAGATTGAAGTTTTCACTACTCTCAAGAAGGAAAGAGTTTGACAAGAGAATATAGCATGTCAATGTAATATCATGAGAAAAAAGAAGGGGAAAAAACACTAAATGTTGGTCTATGTCAAGGCTGGGCAACTGGTGGCCCTGCTGCCCCTGACCCAGGGTGCGTGTCCAGACCATTTTGACTGGAGTGGCCCAGGTGGGGCACAAACGCAAGCATGGGTGGCACTGAGTGCGGCATTTATGGAGGATGTAGAAATGTTTTCACTTGTCAAAATTTAGCCTAAATTTTTAGCATTATTTACCCACCTTCCCAACTGGCTAGAATAACATGGTCGGTAGCAATGGATGCCTTAGGTCTTCTAGTTTAATATATGAGTACCTTCACTGTAGCTTTAAAAATGAGCCCGCTGCAGTCTCTGAAAGACGGTAGAGTCAGCCACAGATGCCAGCACCCTCTGGATTTTGGGGTGGCACCTGGGGTGGCCAATTAGATTTCAGGGGTGGCCAGTGCATTTGAGCTAAAGCTATTGTAACAAACTATATCCAGGATGCACATTGCACATGCAACAATTAATTAACAATGATTAATATGACATATTTGGGTGATGTACCACATCAAATTGCTGCAGCAGGCTGTTTTAAAGCTAGAGCAAAGTTTATGGTGTCATCTGAATGGAATAATTACTCAATTTTAATATGAAAAATATAAATGTTTGTATAATAAACTTTGATTACCAGTCGGGAGTGATGGAGTTACAGTAGGCTACTGGTGGAAGTGCATGGTCACAATCTGGCCCTCTGGTAGCGAGGAGATTTTTTGTGGCCCTCTCTATCATCAAAGTTGCCCATCCCTGGTCTATGTTGTCTCTTTCCAATGTTTCTCATTGCTAATCATTTCTTGCAGTTGAAAGGCTCATTCATATCATCTGAGCTACTACATAATTCTGCTGCCATAGCCTATATAGTTTTTTTTTATCTGTACTCATTGCTTTGATTTATGAATGTACCTGCACAATTTGTCAGCATTTTATCAGTGTTATGCATCATGCAGTATGACTTTTTGTTCTCAGGTAATTGTCACTATGATAAATGTTCACCCTGCCATTCTGGGTTTTAACTTTGTTTAGCTTTATGGAACACAAGACAAGTGTGTTCTCATTCCCTTTAATTCTCAAAATGCAGTATTCACTTTTTAAGGCTAGTAACCACAAATGGGTCATACCAAATATTCTATGTATGAACACTGTTAGGACTCAGTAATGAATAGATTGCCCTGCAACTCGTAACTTGATCAGATGAACAGATATGAGTGCATTTTCAGAACATCAGTAGTTAAATGTATTTATATATCATGTGACTGGGTTGATGAAGAGCCGTCAACGGTAAACTCATAACCTTAATATTTGCCTTTAGCTCATTCCAGCAGTCATTTGCACATACAACAGATGTTTTATTATTTCTGCCTTTTTACCCTTCATTCATTTGGAATAAACTGTATTTGCCAAAACAGTGAGACTACTGTATTAACTGACATTTGAATTTCTTGTTCAGATCCAAAGCGTGTGGCGAAACCTTGTTAAAGCCACCTTTGTATAAACAATGAAGGGTCACAGTCCAAGCAACCTATGCTGTGCTCTACAGTTCATATGAGCTTTGAGCCACTCATGAGGTAATGAATCAAATAATGAAAAGATGGTTATATAAATGAACCAGGCATGAATTGAATGTCAGCTATATGTCAGCTATATTTTCTTTTTTTGTCACAGTCGATGTTAATAGGAAGCATCAGTCGTATGTGCTGGGATAAAGTGGGTTCACTAACTATTCCAAAGTAAGATTCTTGTAAAGCTGAAAAAGACCTTCATAAATGCTTTCCACATAAACTCATTTGGCACAATGGTAGTGTCTCTCTCACACATGGTTGTGGAACACAGGATTGGGAGTGTTATTGCAAAAGAGACCACTTGGGTCACTTCTGGATGGAAAGGGCCTAGCGTGACAGAGGAACACAGTAAAGGAGACTCATCTCTTGTGTAAGGACTCCAGGCACATTAACACGCGCACGGGACTTGGGACAATTGCATCTTAACAAAACAAAACTTTGGCTGCCATCTGCTGGCCGTTCTATTACACGTGCGTCACCGCATATCATTTCAACACTGATAACACGAAAAATATATTTTTCAGTCATATGTACAGGATCTAGAAATACTAATTGAGGAAGAAATTCTGACATTTTAGAGAAAATAATATTAAATTACACATTTTACTACCATATCTTACTATATAATAAAAGCTTTGAAATTAATATAAATGTGTGTCGTCTGTAATCTCCTGCAATGCAGCAGCAGCAAAAGTGCTCGGTAGTTTGGATGTTTTCATTATCTTCCATGTCTGCCTGTGTCTTTGATATGGCAACACAAAGCCTTTTCCTTCCAAAAGGCTAGTGTTGGCTCTGGTTTGGAGAACTTGGACAGCCATCAGGTGTCCGTGGTGTGCAGCAGCCCCGGGGTTCTCTCCTGGTTCTGCTTGCGGAAGAATGCCTTTAAAAACTCATAGGTGCTGATCATAATGGCACAGGCCGGAGCCACTTTGATGAGCCGGGGCAGGAAACCTGGCAGAGAGACAGAGGATGGGAGGAGAGGTTGTGTGTCATCTCACAGAATTCAAGTCAAACAATGAACAACTGTAGACAGAGGAAAAGAACGCTGCTTATGTATGTTTAATATGTTGTAAAACAGGAGAGATGCTCATTGGAGGTGGGGTTCCTGTCCATATGAATAAGGAAGTGGGCAGTGGGCCCTACTGAAAAATCCAAGGCCCTCAGGTCTCCATTGAAGGTAAAAAGCCTTAAAGCCAACTTGTATAGCCAGCTAACTTCAATGTAGAGACCTGAGTGCTTTGGATTTTTCAGTAGGGCCCACTGCCTACTTCCTTATTCATAAAACAATGAATAATTCCGAAACGTTTGACGGGTGAGCAGCATGAACCATCTACCTGCAAACAGTCCACCAACGCCGTTCTGTGCCACGATCCTGCTCATCACACTGAGGGTGGAGGAGGCTCGACTCGACACTGACAAGACAAAGAGACACCAGTCAGCATGGAAAACCCCTCAACTGCATTCAACAACTGACTGTTAATAAGTCAACCATTTCCAATTTTCAGAGCCCATTACAGTTAGAACTCAATAAAACACAGAGTATAAGAACAAAATATAGCATAACATGTAATGTCATAATTACAATTCATTGCTTGTAGCTCTCCAAGCTCCACCTGTCTTCTAGTTTTAACCACATCGAAAGGTAATGTTGCTATGGACGCAATCTGAAAGAAATGGACAAATGAATGAGGAAACAAATAAATGTTTCTTTACTAGGGCCGGGGCGACAATGTTTATTGTCTTTCAGTGGAATCATATTGTGATAGTGTTGCGGATTAAATTGATGACGACAAGCTAATTGTATTTAAAAACTGTCACAAAATGAGGCATGAAACATTTTAAGGAATATTATTTTAACGTTTCAGATTGGTTAGAAATTGTTGTTTGTTTTGAAATACGGAACATTACCATTCGGTTCAATAGGATGAACATTCATTTGATTAACGTGAAAATCGAAGAAAAAAAATCATGATTGTCGTGGTATTGATTTCAACCATATCTCCCGGCCCTATGGTTTACTTATGATTTGTGATATCTTCTGTCCTCTATCTCTGTCAAATAGAGAAAAAAATAATATCCTCATCTACAGGAAGCATGAATGGTGTTCAGTTTCGGAGGAGAGAGGCACTTACAGAGCCCGACACGGCTCCAGATATGAAAGTGATGGCGAGCGTGGGCTCCCTGCTGTCCTGGCGCTCACACAGCCAGCTCTTGGCCCTCTCGTAGTTGTACCAGTACATGGCGGAGAAGGGCACGTCTCTGAGCAGCGTGGGCCCCCAGCCCCTCCACAGAGACACCCAGCCTTCTGCCTCCACCGACGAGCGAATACAGTCAGTCAGCTCCCTGTACGACTGTTTCTGAGACTGCATCTTTGTGCGGATCAGCTCCAGAGGGCTGATTACCGTCACGGAGCCCACTGACAACACGTGCAGAGAAAAACAGGATCAAACAGAGAGAAAAGGAGCAGGTTGAAAGAAACGCACATAGATTTAAAACACAAGGTCACAGTGACAAAGACATTGAAAAAGCTTCACTGGACCTAAAGCAACATTTTGCATAAATAACCCTCTTTACAATCCATTAACAGTCATATTAGCTGCCGCAGGAAACTACAGTAGTCATCACCAATTATGCTTTCCCCCCCCTCCCTTTATTAATAATTATTGCCAACAGGCATAGTCTTGAAAACTGTAACCACAAAAAAGGGTCACACTGCCACAGACGAGGTTTTTAAAGCACTGCAGATACCCAGGGCAGAGAATAAGGGTTGAGTGGCCCAACAGAGACAATTTACAACCAATATTCTGAAATATTGCTATGAATTGAGTTGACCAAATGTGAGCTGTTCGCATATGCAATTCTGATACTAATGACTCAAAAGAAGCCTTTTCACCTTGTACATTTGTCTTAAATCACTATTTTCCGTAGATAAACAGATATTAGAGTTTACCTAGCCTTAGCTAGAGTAAGAGAAATCCCTGTGAGTGCTTGAATGAATGTGACCATGGTTCAGGTGATGGGACAGCAGTCGGGTCACCTCTAGCGATAGCTCGTGCCAGGAGAGGAGCCTCCTGAGCAGTCAGCTCACCTCTAGCGATAGCTCCTGCCAGGAGAGGAGCCTCCTGAGCGTGCTGCTCGCCCATCCTGACCCTCAAGGCCGCACACAGCTGGTCGTAACACGTGAAATAGATCACAGTAGCCGGGACTGCCATCACACTGGAGATATCACATGTGAAATACCATAAGCATAAACGATGCTGCCATCAAAGTTCTGCTTTGACATTAGTCAGGCAAAGGTCAGACACCACTAAAACAATAGTAACTCAAAACCACGAGTAGCAGCATGATTTAGCACAGGTCCAAAATTGCTCTTACCATACCACTTAAGTCAAACATCAGTCTTTAAGAACAATTCATGTGGCTTTCGACTAATTCCTCCAGCCTCACAGGAGAGCAGCCGTACCACGACTGCATCAGATATAGACCATGACTGCTGGATGACATTTGACCAAGCACTAGCATTAGCTGCAGCTGAGCATAACTCAGCCTTAGGGGAGAGTACTAGGCGCCTATGCGGGATGAATTGTAATGAGGGAATAAAATGGAAGCAACAGACTTCACACTTACAGGGTTGGAGGGAGACCACTCCATAAGGATTTGATTCCTTCACGATGTACTATCTTGACAAAGGCATCCTGCAGAGACAGAGACGGCCCAATGACAAGGCATGGTGTTTGGCAGTCATAGGTTTTGAATCACAATACAGCTGTTCAGCTCTACTTTACACATTTGACGATTAGTCAAATGTGTAAAAAGTGAGATTAGTGCCAGTGGACATTTGATTTGAATTGCATTCATTTGAATTTTTGACGTTATAACTGAACAGTACCAGTAAAACAAACACACCTCAAGCTAGCCACAGTCACCAAAATCCCAAAAGTCTCAGAGACTTTGAAATTGAATTGTAATAACTGAAACACATTGAGGGTTGGACTTTACATCAAACTAGTTTATATATATTATTTATATGTATATTTAATTAAAAGGTTGAAAGTTGAAAGAAATAATGATCAAATTCAAACCATTTTAAGTTTACAATACAAGTTTACAATACAAATGTAATGTAATTCAGTTAATCTTTGCATACAAATGAAGTTTAGGCATCAAGAATTCAGTTTCTGCCGCTACTATTTCTGCCCATAATACCAGCCACTGTCTGCAGTACTAATGCAGGACAGACCCATGACCAAAAACTTCTGACTACTATTGTAGACATATATATCGTATTACAGTGAACAGTTTAATATCCACAGAACACTCCTCCACTCATGTACATATTGTATATATATATTTGATTTGATTGCACTTGCAACGTTGTGATTGTCTTTAGTTATCTTCCTACTTCTTATCTCTGTATATTGATGTGACCGCTACGCTGCATACAGACACTAAGACAAATTCCATCCTCGTATGTAACTTGCATACTGTGGCAATAAAAGTGATTCTGATTCTGATTCAGTGACTGGGGACAGACAACAGCTTTGTGAGACAGGTAAATGTTTAAATGTACCTGTGCGTTTGTTTTAGCTTGTGCATACCTTTTCTCTGTGTGAGAGTACTTTGACAGCAATGTAAAACTAAGTCAAATCCCTTGTATGTGTACATAATTGGCCAATAAAGCTGATTCTGATTTGGATATGTGTATGGGGAGGGTGGATGAAAAGGTTACCAGAGTGCCATTGAAATGCCCACGGGCTTTGTACCACGCCTTGGAGTTGCCGTTTTCACACACACATATGTGGTCCATCAGTCCATTGCAGTAGACAAAGCATTTTCCTGGGAAATGATGAGAAACATTTGTAGATTGCTTAAATATGTAACTTATGAGGCCATATAATAGCAATAAACCAGTGCATTTAGATTGTACCTTTGGGGAAAGGATTTTTCTGTGCTTGAAGTCTGATCTTCACAACATCTAATGGTGTGACTGAAAACAGCAAAGATTCCTTATTAGTTTCCAATACAACTTTATCTCCACCACAATTGTTTCTAAAGGTGATTTCTCTGTAAACTGTGTGACTAATGTATTATAATATAAATCTAAGTTTAAACCTTTATTTACTAGGTATCAGTGTCACTCAAGATACTGCAAGTGCGCATGAGCTTTGTATTGTTTGAAGAAAAGACCGACAGACGTGATTTTTTTTAGATCTCACCAAACAGTGACGTGAGGATGGCTCCTGAGCAGGACGCCAGCATCTGCTGGAGTGGAGTAATGCCATCTCTGGCTACTGGAGCAGAACTTTGACTACTCATGATGCCTACAGCTACATAACACACAAACAGTTCAACATTAGACTTAATTTAGTTAGGATATCATTAGCTTGTGAATGCCATAACTTCCTTTGCCAAATGTACCGAGTGGTATCTACAGACCAAATCACCGTGACGTCACCATGTAAACAAATTTACTTCCGGGTACCACTTGGGGAAGGCGGCAGGTTTAAATGTGCGTGTTGTCAAATAAATGCTGTCAAACCCTCTCGTTGTTTTCGGCCGACTACTTTCAATTTAAATGGTTAAACGGTTGGTAAACATGCTTGTCCGACGTATCTAGCCTTTCTTCTGTGTTTGTTTTATGTAGTGTTAGCTAGCTAATAACGTTTGTTTGACTGTCAAACTCGCTGTTTTTTTGCAGACTTGTTAACGTTACAGACAGAGCTACTAACCTCGCGTCACCAGGCTCTTCTCGGCTTGAAAGAGCTACTGACGCCACGTTAATTTAATTTAGCTTCAAGTCTACTCTGGTCTGGTCCAACAGGTAAATTAGCTAGTCTGGTCTCCACTAACGTTAGTGAAAGTGTTGTTATGAATTATATTAAACAACAACACAACACGGACAAACCATTTTTGTCTTCTTTGTCTGTTTTTGTCTTCAACACGTCAGTTTGTGCCGTCCATCGCCATTATAATGTGTGGACCTCAGGGGTACCCGGAAGTAAATGTAAACATCCCGCTGATTTGGTCTATAGCGTGATTTTGGTGCGTGACAGTAGCATGCTCCTAGCGGCTAAATTCCTACAGTGTACCTGCTAAAGCGCTTCACCATCAACAAACTCTTCCATGGATGAACACATCCCTCTAGGTTTGCATCTAATTATTTCCTTAACGGTGGCTAGAGCTGTAGTTACTGTCGTGTCGTGTCGTCCTCTCAGAGGGAAACAAATCTTAAACATGTGTAGCGGGCTAGCCTAGCTAGCCTCGTCATTTTACATGACATGTTTATGCAATTTTGATTTCAGCAGAGCACATTCTTCCGCATACATTCTTGAATTTCACGTTACGTAAATTACAATAAAATTATGGACGAAACTGAAATACATTGTATGATAAAAATTGTATTTGACAAATAGAACTGACAATTATTATGGATGTAATTTTTCTCTCCCAAAAATGTAGAAGCAGCACATTCAAACACAAGACATCTTTACCCATTCCCGGGGTTGCCAAATTTGTCTATTTCCAGCAAAACTGGGACATTTCTCGTACTGAGTGACGTACTCTTAGTAAAGGCGCGGAAAGATGAATAACAAGGCTCACGAAATAAAGTCAAAATATATAAGTATTGGGGTTGAAATGTAATACAATGACAAATTGCTGTAACGGTAAGTGCGCAATTTCAGTTATCTCCAACTCAATGGTTTTTACTGAAAGTGTCAAACAAACATGGCAACATTCACTACGCCATTGTAGTCGAAGCGGGAAAGGGAAATGTTGTGAAAAAAGTAAAACAGGCTAAACAGGGGCTTTTAAACGCGTTTGATCAGGGATAGCAAACTTGTGAATGTTTCAGGTGAGCTGTCTACTAGCTTACAAAAGAAAGTAACGTAATTTGCCTTAACAACGTTATAACGTTGACGTTGACTAAACCTACTGTTGTTGGCCGTTCGGGGAAAGTAACGTTGACTTGAATCTCAATGGTACGTTAAATTAATCTGCGTTTGTAACAAATTAAATCCCTTTCAGGCACCGCCAACGTTAACCACCATTGTGTAACGTTACACGTGTTTTTGTTTAACTTAGTGTATCCTACAGTGAGTTTGTTTGTAAATAATGTTAGCCCTTTGCTTACACATACAGAGCGGAGAGAGGAGAGGAGGAGACTTGGGAGATGTTATCGTTTCACGAGAAAACAGCATAAGACCTTGGTTTCTCAATGAAAGAGAATAAAATGAAGCCAAGACACACCCAGAGGCATATCAAACCCAGTTTGCAAGGTATGGTTATTTTCCATTTTATTTCCTCTATTCATTGTATTCTTTTGTTTTTGTTTTCAAGTTGAAATCAGGGTTGCTGAACGTTACACCTTCTTAAGTCAAGGACTTTCCAGTCTCAATTCCTTCAAATTCAAGGACCCCAACATGGCATAGTTTAAAACATGGATCAAGGTTAATTAGCTACTGTTACAACACAGGGATTTTTATAATGAGAAATAGCAGGCTTTACAGAAGCTCACAGACAACAATTAAAAAATAGAGTGAATGTGTGAACACTACTTTGCTGTGTTACACGTTAAGTGTTAAAAAAAAAGCCTATTTTCAAACAATTTCAAGGTCTTGATCCCACCCCCACTCAAATTCACAAGCTTTCAAGAATTTCAACTACCCGTGGGAACCCTGTTAAATGCTTATTGTAGCAGTTAGTTTAAGTTAAAATGTTTAAGTTAAAAAAGTGAATGTTAAAAGCTACTCCTCTCTGTAACTGTGGCTGTAATGCTTGTCTTTCAGAAAAAGTTGGTGACAAGTCAACACTGAGCCAGGCTAAGTCATGTGTGCCCTATCAGTCCATTCATACACAAGTCAAACCTTTTGCTGGGAGAGTCTTTTACCTGGACCTGCCATCCAACAGAAAAGCAGAGACATTGGAGAATGACATTAAAGAACTAGGAGGGGTGAGAGGACATCACATTTTCCTTTGGCTGTTTCATGTCAGCATAACTTGTCTGTGATTATGTCACATTACTCTTAGGTTTCAGAAGTATTCACTACACATTTTAAAAATGGTATATTTTCTGCCCAAGATGACACCCTTCCCTGGCAGCCTAGGGGAAAAATGTTAACAGTCAGGCTCCTCTACACTTTATATTACTTCCTCCTGTGCACTTTATAGACTGGTGCTTTTTGTCACTAGCACTGTATTATTAGGCTATTAGTCTGTGATTGCTTTTCATGTATTTAGCCATTTAACAGACCTTGTTGCTATCATGTTACAGGGCTGTACGCTTACTTTATTAGGTGGTAGCACTGGTGCTTAGCTAGTAAGCTAAACATTTCAGTAGCACAAAGAAAAATTTAGTACCGTAAATTCCGGACTATAAGGCGCACCGGTATATAAGCCGCAGGAGCGAAATTGACTGTTTTTTACATATATAAGCCGCACCGGACTATAAGCCGCGGGTGTTTTGATGTTTAATTACCATATGTAAGAGTTCGTGCACAGAGAGGAATGTCGGGAAAGAGATGGCTGTTTGGGGAAGCTCCCATTTATTAACATTTCAACAAAACAAGCATATCCCGCTGGGGATCTTTTCTTTTGGCATTGTGAGACGCTTAAAAATCACCATCGGCGGGAGCTTTACTCCAGATGCTGTGCAGCCAAGAACACAAGTGAAATTCGTTCTCTCGTGACCTGTGGTTCTCAACGTGATGGACGATTCACCTTTCTTGTTAACAGTCCTAGTGAGAGGCAGGTCGAACGTCAAAGGCACTTCATCCATATTTATGATCTGCTCCGGTCCGATGGAATATTCCTTGATCTTTCTTTGTGTGAATTCGCCAAAGTTTGTAATTTTCTCCTGGTAGTCGGGAGGGAGTTGCTGACACACAGTCGTCCGCGCCCTGACGGACAGTCCCTTTCGTCTCATAAATCTGAAACACCAGGATGGTCCACCTCTAAAATGTTCAATTTTCATTTCGGTGGCGACTGTTTTGGCCTTCAGTCGGATCTGAACGGTGGACACACCTCGGCCGTCTGCTCTCTGTGTCAACACCCTGATGCCAAGGTTACGTGCTGCTGCTCGATTTCCTTCTTTCCTTCTTCTCGCCGCCATCGTCGTAACACAGCCAGTTCTCCATCTTTTGAAGCATGATGTTAGATTATATATAAAATAATCGAAAAAACAAGCAGCAAAGCAATGCACATAAAATGTGCTGATGAAGCTGTGTAACCTGTAAAATCCATCGATTTTGGAGGTCACCGAGTGGCCGTTTGCTTACCGTAATTACCATATGTAAGGGGTCACGCACAGAGGGGATTGTCGGGAAAGAGATGGCTGTTTGAGGAAGCTCCCATTTACCGTATTACCGTAACATTTTAACAAAACAACATAACACAACACCACCTTTGTTTATTTTTACAGTGCACACAGTGTCCGCGGTGTGGTGAAAAGAGGGCAAGAGAGGAAATTAAAACAGAAGTGGATTTATAGTTAGAAAGAGTGCTAAAAAAGAGAGATTTTATTTGTATTTTTTTTTTTTTTTTCCTGAAAAAATCCATAGATAAGCCGCACCGTTATATAAGCCGCAGGGCCAAAAAACGGGGAAAAAGCCGCGGCTTATAGTCCGGAATTTACGGTAGTAAAGTTTAGTGGTGGCTAAACATGCTGTATGGTTTATTGGTCAAAATTCATTTAGTCATAGATCATCACTGGTCCACAACTTAACTCAAATCAACTCTCAATAACTGTCAAACTAAATGAATGCCTGCAAAACTGTTTACAGTTTTTGGATATACTACTGACTTTGTTAAATGATACAAAGCTGGTTGAAAATTGGCAGTGTTCCTTTTAAGATTTTAACAGTAGCCTAGCCTATACTAGTTACTGATACTGCTTCGATTCTGGTACTTTAACGATATTGTTAGTGTAGCGATAGATTCCCTGCCTCCCAACACGAGGGTCACAGGTTTGTATCCACGTGTTACCTCCGGCTTGGTCGGCTCGTCCATACAGGCACGATTGGCTGTGCCTGAGGGTGGGAAGCCGGATTGGGGGTATGTGTCCTGGTCGCTGCACTAGCACCTCCTCTGGTCGGTCGGGGAGCCTGGTCAGGGTGGAAAGGAACTGGTGGAAATAGCGTGATCCTCCCACGTGCTACGTCCTACCGGTGAAGCTCCCCCTGTCAGGTGAAAAGAAGCGGCTGGCAACTGCGCATGTGTCGGAGGAAGCATGGTGCTAGTCTCGGCTCTCCCGAGATCGGCAGAGGGTGGAGCAGCAACCAGGGCAGCATGGGGATAAATTGGCCAAGTATAATTGGGGGGGAAATCAGGGGAGGGAAATCCCAAAAAATAATAGAAATAGGTTTATTTAACAAAACTTAAATGGGTGTGTTCATAAATTCAATCTGACTATTTGGGCTCAGATCAGAGCACTCAACACAGATTGTCAACAGATTTTACTCACAAAATATAGCAAATAAAATATGATGCATTATTATTCATTAAACTATGCAGCATGAATGTTCATGTAGCAATAATAAATAGGAAATATGTAAGGGTTAATGCACGACGAGGTGTCCATTATCACTTTTTTATTGTGAGACTACAGAGGGAATATCCGTGCTTCAGCTGATGAACCTTGCAAAACCGGTGCCTCTCAGAAAAGGCACTAAGTGATGAAGGATGAATACTGGAGCACACGGTCACTTTCATCAATTTATTGTGGTGCAAACAACAGAGTGACGTTTCAACACAGTGTCTTCCTCAGAGTCAAACACCACTGTGAGGAAGACACTACTGCTGCGTCCAAACCTCCAAGCCACAATAAATAGCTGAAAGTGACCGTGTGCTCCAGAATTCATACTTCATCCATTACTGTGACTACCGTACTTGTTATGATTGTGATATGAAAGTGTTCTCTGCTTCTTGTATTCATTGTAAGTCACTTTGAAAGAGATTGGTAGTATGCTTAAATCTGCAATGTAATATAAATGCTTGTTTTCCTAAGTGATAGCTTTCCTCTCAGACATCTTATCCTAACTTTCTCTTCTCTGCCACTCAGACTGTTGAGAAGTTCTTCAGTAAGGAAATAAAGTATCTGGTATCGAACAAGAAGGAAGCTAGATATGCCCAGCGCCTTAAGCGGGACTCACCTGTCCCCGGTCCTGACTCTGGACAAGGTTCACCTCACCCATACCCACAGCGACCCACGAGCCACAGGGACACCCTCAAAGCCAGCTCTCAGGGCCAAACGGACACTGTGAGTATCCACTATCATTGCTCCAGCAGCCACATTACTGGTATTTTGTATGTTTGTCTCATTTCTTACAAGTGTTTTGTCCATCTGTATATACATATTTTTTTATATTTAACAAATGGCAATGAGTGATACATTGTTAATATCAGGATTTTCTATATTTTGATCTTTCTGGGTTAGCTGTATGTATGCTTCCGCCAGCGACAGCCGTGGCTGGAGGCATTATGTTTTCGGGTTGTCCGTACGTCCGGCCCATTCTTGTTAACACAATATCTCAGGAATGCCTTGAGGGAACTTGTTCAAATTTGACACAAACATCCACTTGGACTTAGGTATAGTTCACTGTGACCTCACAAAAGACATTTTGGCCATAACTCAAGAATTCATATGCTAATTCTGACAACGTTTCACACAAATGTCTATAATAGGATAAAATGATAAAGTGATGACATCTAAAAGTTCAGGTCAGCTTCACTGTGACATGTTTTGCTTACCACTGTGGCTGAGAAACCAATCTTGAGTCATTCTACAAAAACGGTAGAAGTGCTGTAGAAACCAAAAACCTTTAAGTTGACCTAATAATCACATTAATTATAATGATTTGGACCCCAAGATACTTGTATGAGTCCACCCTCTTCACTTCCTCTCCCTGGATGACAACCAGAACAGGGGGCCTCTTGTTCTTCTGATAGTCCACCACAAGCTCATTGGTTTAGCTGATATTGAGCTTCAGCTGACAAGAGAGCCAAAGTCGACGTGACTTCCTCCTGCTGGAGAGACAGGAGAGACCATAGAACATTTGGGTCGCAACATGAGGGTCGCAGGTTCGAGCCCCCGTGTTACCTTCATCTTGGTCGGGTGTCCATACAGGCACAATTGGGAGTGTCTGGCCAGATTATGGTTATGGGCCCTGGTCACTGAGTGAAATGTTCTCTGGTCTCTCTTGTTTCTAAATATAGCTGAATCGTTTGGTTTGACTAATGTTAAGTATTGACCCAATCCGATCTGCTTATTGCTTACATTTAACATTTGTCTGGGGGCGGACGGGTATTAACACTCAACACGCTGAAATACAGAACATTACACAGGCTAGGTTTATCAATGAGAAAGCGGTGCACTCACCAAGCTAGCTGCCTGACTGGTCTGGAAGCGTCCGGTTGGTCACGAACCCAGGGCCAGCTCCTCTCTGGTTGTGCATGGGGCATCCACGATTGTCTCTTGCGGTTACATAGTCCCAAAAGTAGGACAGAACAATAATCTCGAAAATGGTGCTCCAATATTATACCCTAACATGACCTGGCAACAAGCTATCATCTGACGTGAGGCTTCTGTATGGGCTTTGACTCTACTCGCACCTGTGACCCGCACGCCCTGACTGCGGCCATTTTATAGACCATTCTGGCCACCCCAAAATAGCCACAAGCGCGCCACCAAATTGTACACTACACCTCATCACAGACAAATGCAGCCATTAATCAATATACAACGGATATTATGATCGATACATGAAAGGCGACGGAGATACATAAAGGGCGACGGGGAGTGAATGTAAATCTACCGTAAGTCAAACTTTTTATAAGCATTTTACAAAATGTCTATAAATGGCGCATTAAATCTCTTGGTGCGCATGCTGAAGCAGGAAGTCATGTCCACTTTGGCTCTCTATTGTCTTGTCTCTGTCCAGTCCTCTGTACTCTGTGAAAAAATAGTCTCTAAGTGAAGACAGCATGTTTCTCACTGGACATTATTCACTGGTATCATACGTGTCAATAGGGATAATTCCATTTCACAAAAAATCCACATAATATACCTTTTATTAAATTCCTTCTTCAGTCTTCACTCCTATTTTATGAGTCTCTGCACAGACATGTAAACTGCAACTTGACTTGTTGAGCAGAGGCATACAACCGTGAGATGGTTATTTCTAGTTTTGAAAATGTGCTCCCCCCCCCACACTCTTTTGCAGTTTGCCACAAGTCGAGGGAAGTCTCTGGTGGAGAGAGTGGTGAAAGAGCAGGTTTGTTGAGTTGACACTAATGAGTTTACTAAGCCAATCCACACCTAAATGGTAGTTCTCAAATGAGCCTTTTTGCTTTTCTGTGCTAAGAGATGTTTGTTTGTTTTAGGAGAGGCTACAAATTAACAAGATGCTGTCAAATGCTCTGGAGTGGGGTGTGAAAATCCTCTACATCGATGGTATGCTCTAGAGGCCGTGTCCACGAGCATTCATTTAAGGGTGTTTTTCAGGCCAGCCTCGTCCGCTTCCTGATTTGCACCAAATGCAAAAATGATGCGTTGTTTAGTTTTTCAGCTGGTGTGGTTCGGTTTCACACAGTTTAGCCAGGAGACTCCCAACTTGCTCTGTATTCACAAGGTCCCTGTGCCAAGCATGCATCTATCACCTGTCAATCAAAGTCATATCAGCCCAAAGATTCGGGCTGATATGACATTAACGAGCGGTAATAGGGTTGCGGTAATTTGGTAAAACCAAAACCCAAGCAAATTCTGCCTAAAGTAGGCTACTATCATGGAGAATATGACCGCTGTCAAGAATAAAATTATAATAAATTATAAAGATGCTGCAATCAGACAATCTTATCGCTTAAGAAAGCAATCGTGCACAAAAAAATCCCCCCCAAAATAATCCACATAGTTTCACCAGTCACCAAAATGGCTTGCTTGCCTGGGTAAATAAAGGTTCAATAAAAAAAATGTGAAGAATGAAGATGTTTTTACTTTTTAACCATAAAATGCTCGTCTTCAGCCCAATTAGGTACAGCACGGCTAGCTGTTTAATCCCTTCCTGCATTTTGGTTGGATCGAGGTCAGTCAGATCACGTTTTCACCACAAATGAACCGTACCAGGGTTCATTTGAAACCACACTGAGACCACCTCTCCAAAGAGGTCTTGGTGCGTTTGTTTGGTTCACTGTTGGTGTACACCAGAGTTGCTGCATTCACACCTGCCCAAACGAACCGCACCAAGGGGGAAAACGAACTCTAGTATGATTCAACCAAACCAAACGAGGCAGGTTTGAAAACGCTCTCTAACTGTTGTTGTTTATTATTTGAGTGTGTACACTTTTTGTGTGATTTAGATGTATTATTTTATTCTAATTGCAGATATAATGGCTTATGTTGAAAAGAAGAAAACAAATGTCACCAACCAATCTACTGTAACTGCTGCTGTCAAAAAAAGTGTGAGTTTACAGGTTTGCATTTTGGTTATTATTATAAATCTGATTGATCTGACTTTGTCATTTGTTAGAAGTTTTGTTTCTAAGTTCTAATTACCGTATTCTTTGTAGGCCAAAGCTGAATGCACAGGAAGGCAAGGTTTTCAGAAATGCAAAGGTAAATGTCTTAACTTGAACTGAACAAGTCTTTAAAAAACAGTTAAAGAAATTAACCAAGAAACGAACAACCCAGTCTGCCTTTATTTTCACCCTGAAATCTTTTCCCCCTCCTATGCTTACATTTAAAAGAACTACATGCTTTTTTTCTCACCAGGGGGGCCGATCAATAAACCTTTTGTAAAGGTTGAGGATTCAAGCCGGTAAGAGACATTGGTAAAAAAAGAAAGAAAAAAGGGAAAACAAGTGAAATTCTACCATCTACCTCAGTGGTTCCCAATCTTTTCCGACTCATGGCCCACTTGAAAATCTACAAAATGTTCGTAGCTCACATCCGACCGTAAACAGGACAGAGGCCAAATAATGTGTTCTCACCACACAGACATCCAAAACTAAAAGTGAGGGGCTGTTTGCTGTGGGCTAATTAATAATTGATTACAAATTAAATAACGGTGTCATTCAACAATGGAGAAATGCATTATCATACATCATAATAATTTTAAAATTCACAAAGCTATTTTTTTGTATCTGGGGATTTGTTCAGAATCTTTTTATCAGCGTTTTTATTGATACAGAATGTCATACAGTTTGTAAGATATTTTTTCAAAATTCCATTCAATTAGCCCAAAAGTACCCCAATTGTGCCATTTACAAATTTGCAATCCTTTCAAAACCTTACCAAAACAGACATATTGGATATAGCATTTTCCTTTCCCCTTCTTCAGACACTACCGCCCAATCTACATTGCTATGCCAAACATGCCTGAGTTTAACCTGAAGACGGCCCCTCCCTGTACTCCGTTTTGTGCGGAGGACAAGGATCATCATGAGAAGAGACAGCGGGGACAAAGGTATGGGTTATTCTCTTCAGTGCTTAATTTAGCTGTCTTGACTTTCATAAGAACTCTAATATTCTTAGACAGCATCACTTTCTGAAGAATAATGAATACCGGTCCATTAATACATTTTATTACATTTGATCAAGTTTGAACCAAAATTTGACAAAAACCAAGCCATTTTCTTGTTTATTTGATGACCAACCTGTGGGTTCCTTGGGGACAGAGGGGTGAGTGAGAAGAGGGGGCCGAGACAAGAAACCAGGTGGAAGAACAGAGACGAGAAAGGAGGTGGATACTGCGAATGCTGCATGCTCAAATATGACAACCTCACAGTGGTGAGTTTTTTATCCTGTAATTGTTGCAAACAATCAACATAAAATCATGCCCATAATGCAGTGATAACTGGTATTACCACATATGCCAAAATACATAACGGAATGATTCAGATCCTGTCATTGAGATCTTGCTGGAATTTGATGTAAAATCCGCGAAAGCAAAGCGCAGCAAAGGCGGAGCATCTCTTTAGGCATCTTAGCACTGTCTATTACTGAACATGAGCATGAATCCCCATGTAGTTGGTATATTTAAGCAATATAGCATGAGAGCTAGTGTGTTGTGGCAAATATATCCCGCTGATCAGTTGTTATCCCACTCGGCCTGCGGCCTCGTGGGATAACAACTGATCAGCGGGATATATGCCACAACACACGCTGCTCGAGTGCTCAGTTGAAACACTACTGTAAGGCGGGACCTCTAGCAAGAAGATAGACGTGCGGGTGATTTGATTGGATCGTTCTGGAGACTGAAGTTGATATTGGCCAATCCTGGCGCTTGCTGAGAAGCTGAGAGCTTTCTGGAAACCCCGACAGGCAGCTCGAGCGCAGCGCTGCATTCTCAGCGCTTGCTGAGAAGCTGAGTGCTTTCTGCAAAGCCCGACACCAACTAACGTTACGGGGTTAAATGCGGGGTTAACAGCCTTTTTTTTGCAAAGAAGACATTAGCCCGCATCTATTCTTGTACAAAACATAATTTTCTGCAAAGTATTAGTAAAGTTATAAGCGAAGATCGATTCACAAGATCTGACAGCTGTCTCCGCCATTTGTTTTTTTTGAGGTAACCAAAGGCTTTTAGTAAGAGAGTTGCCATGGCAACCAATAACCCATGGCCATGGGTTATTGGAGTGGGTTATTGGATTTATACAATGGCTGTGAACCAATCAGATTGCTTGATTTGAGAGAGCCGTTTTATAAATACATATATATAATATATATATATCAGGGTTGTGCCGATTGGCGATTGTATCGTATATTGCCGACTCAATGGCTGAAATGTCGATTGATTTTCCCTAGCCGATCTCCACCCCCCCTGTGTGTGGCTGCTCCCTGAGAGCAGAGGTACGACGCAGCAGTTTGACTGAGCAGAGTGTGTGTTCAGACCAGACCATTAACAAACGCTACTAGCCTACTGCATTCAAACATGTTTCTGATGCCCACAACGAGCCCCGCCAAATCTTTAATTACAAATCTCCCCGCTACAAATCCCCCCCCCCCACAATTTAAATAATCGAGTACTGTCCTATAATGAACGAGTAACCGGGTACTCGGGGGGGGGGGGGGGGGGGGGGGGGTCCTGTGTGATTACTATGGTAATGATGGAGCAGGGGTAATCTGTGTATGGGCTGTTCACACATAACATTTGCATTTTTGCATGGAAAAGGGTTACCTGGAGCATTTTTTGTAAGGAGAGGGACTGACTGTGATATTAGGTGAGGTGACGCTAAGCTAACGTCTAAGCTGGAAAACCTCTGGTTAAAACATTCAAAATAATGTTACTTAAACAAAAGTAAATATCTTATTGATGCACGTTGGAGGAGAAAAACGTATTTCAATGAACGAAGCAGCAAACCTATCAAAATACTCGTGATGTTATATGGCGTGAAACTGTGGCTGTAACGCATTACTCAAAATAAATAAGGTTACGTTACAATAAGCGTTTTATTTTGAAAGCAACAAAGCGGATGATGTACTTGTACATTCTGGCTGACTTGACGCCCGTGCAGTTCATGCTGCCAGATCTACATGACGATGCATGTGTAGATTTAGACCATTTTTAAAGGGGTGGGGAGTGGGGCGAGTACCCGAACAGTGGAAACGTTACTCGAGTACTGACGTTATGAACGAGTACTCGAGTACTCCCGACCATCCCTTGCAATGTAGAGGAGACTGTTATGTGGCCTCTACTGTTCGAACCCCGGTCCATCCCAGGTCCTTTCTGTGTGGAGTTTGCATGTTCTCCTCGTGTTCGTGTGGGTTTTCTCCAGGTGCTCCGGTTTCCTCCTACCAGCAAAATACATGTATGTTAGGGTTAATACTCCTGTCAGTGCCCCTGACCAAGGTACTGGCAAAAGAGCTGGAGTTGGTCCCCGGGCGCTGCACAGTGGCTGCCCACTGCTCCTAAATCTAGGAAAGTTCCTAGTAGAGGATGGGTCAAATGCACAGGATGAATTTCCCCATGGGGATAAATAAAGGATAACTTAACTTAACTTACTGGACAGTGGGTATTATTATTTTTTTTTATTTTTTTTATTCATTTATTTATACATACACATGCTCTATATCAGGGAGAATATTTTGGCATTCGGTTGCTTGCAATGTAGAGGAGACTGTTCTGTGTGTATTTTATGCATTTATGCATTTATTTATTCATTTACCTGGGTGGTTTTTATTCAGCATCTAAAGAGTGAAAGTCACAAGGCCTTCTCCAGGAGTGATGAGTACTTGGTGGTGGACAGACTCGCCTCAACACTGCACTGCAACTTCATTCATATCAAAACCAAAGTTAACAGGTAACTTTTGACATTGCTTTTGCTGAGTCCTTCATAATATCCAACTAAAAGTGTTGTTCATGAGGAAAATGCATACACAGTGAAGTTATTTTCCCCAACGCTAAGTCTGTGTTCAGGGCCATTATCGTTTATTTTGCTGGTTTCTGTTCTACATGGCTCATGTCTGATTGCTTTGTTTCATCTCATTAGGCCAAAGTGCAGTGTAGCCTCCATGCCTATCGCTCCTGGACCAGATGGGAAAACTGAGCAAAGGCATATTGACACTAAAGAGACAGAGGAGCAGCAACCCCCCTGCGCTGTCCCTGGGTATAAAGAGACAGAGGAGCAGCAACCCCCCTGCGCTGTCCCTCGGTATGGGGAACTTTCTTTAGGACACCTTTTAAAACACAGTTCACTTCCTGTTCCTGCTCCTGTGATCCACGGCGAGGGTGACAGGAGGAGCCGTGACAATGCCCCAGACAAATCCCAGCTCAAGCACAAATCTCTCTCGCGTAAACCTCCTTACCGACAGGATTCCCAGAGTATTCGCACTCATAGAGCAGAGTTGGATCAAATGCCTAGACCCCGGGCAGAAACAGCCCCCTCTAGAGGTGAACCTTTTACCTCCACTCCATCTATTATCTCCAAAGTTCCCCAGGCGCATCCAGACCAGAACGGCTCAACCTCGCACAACAAAGTGGACGTACAGAATGAATTGCCCAGACCCGTCTTCTTAACTCGTCTTAATGTTACCTCAAGCCGGCATGAAGTGTCTGCCAATATGCCAGATCCTTCAGTGAAAGAGTCTCCTCAGGACGGACATGTGTTGCCAGAGCAAATGACTGGCGTCTCAAAATGTGAAGGAGGCAACTTTCCTACACAAAGCCACACTCCGGTCAGGGCGATACGGAGGAGGGTCCGAAGTCACAAACGGAAAAGGCCGAAAGTGGACACACAGGTGACATGTCGGGGACATGTTAACCCAGGTGACCTTCCTGATGAATTGCTGAAGCTCTGGCAGCTTTTCCAGTCTAGTGAGGAGGACATGGACTTGGAATTTCTGGGGTTTGAGGACAAGGGAGGGGCCCCCTCTAGAGGTGAAACTGTTACCTCCACTCCATCTATTCACTCTAAAGTTCCCCAGGTGCATCCGGCAGGCCTTAGGACTCATCCAGACAAGAACGGCTCACCCTCGCACAACAAAGCGGACGTACAGAAGGAATTTCCCGTACAGAATGAATTTCCCAAACTCGTCTTAACTCGTCTTAATGTTACCTCAAGCCGACATGAAGTGTCTCCCAATATGCCAGATCCTTCAGTGAAAGAGTCTCCTCAGGACGGACATGTGTTGCCAGAGCAAATGGCTGGCGTCTCAGAATGTGAAGGAGGCAACTTTCCTACACAAAGCCACACTCCGGTCAGGGCGATACGGAGGAGGGTCCGAAGTCACAAACGGAAAAGGCCGAAAGTGGACACACAGGTGACATGTCGGGGACATGTTAACCCAGGTGACCTTCCTGATGAATTGCTGAAGCTCTGGCAGCTTTTCCAGTCTAGTGAGGAGGACATGGACTTGGAATTTCGGGGGTTTGAGGATGAGGGAGGGGCCAGAAACTGATGGAATAACCTGGAATGCCATTGGCTTCTACCACTTTATCATCCCTGGACCAATTTGTTCTTGACAGCTCAGCAGAAACAGGTTAAAAGAAGCCAGAATGTTGAAAATGTCTTATTTCAAATGAAAGGCAGCTGGTGATCTGCTGTGATATTTCCGCTTGCAGCATAGTATAAGGAATACAACTTGAATAAGGTAAACATTAATTTTAAATAACATAGGAACAATACAGGTATCTTTAAAGTGGCTCTAACCCCCCCCCCCCCCCCCCCCCCCCCCCACCCACCCATTTTATGTGGCAAAAAAATATTTCAAAATGCATAATTTGGGCATTTTTGGTCTAAACTCTGCACAAAGTATTGTATCCGAGTGGAGTGGAAATTCATTGCTTTTACCTGGATTCATCTCATCCATGAAAAAAATAAGTATCTAACATTTTACATGTTATTCACCGATTTACTCACTTGGGCTGTTATTGCCTCTCTGGCAAAATCATTCTATTTTCTTCAAAGAGGCTTTCTTTCATTTAGAGTGAAGATAAAATGCACTTCCTCCTCTATATATAGTTATTTCTAGAACCCCTAGCCTGGGTAAACGCAGCCTTCACGTGACCTCCACATACTATCAGTCACAAAGAAAGTTACGCTACAGACATACTCTGTGATGTCACGTTGAAGGCTGGTTTCACCCAAACTGGATTCAAATGACATCTGTAAATGAAATGGCTATTCCACGCTAGACTTCGGAAGTAGAACACACCTGACACCCTAAAATCGCACCAGTATTGCAGGGGCTGTATAAGATTGACACAGAGTATTTTGTGTATATTTTAAGTTGTTGTTCCCAAACAAATTTATTTTGAACTAATGTGTGTTGCAGAAATATGCAAAAAGTCACAGTGTTGGAACACTTTTCACAGCCACTCTAAATGTATGAAATGTTATGGTGTGTTAATGAATCTCAATGAAAAGTGTTGAATTGAACTGTTTACAGTCTCAACATGCACATTATTTTCTGTTGCATTACTGAATGTCCTTCAGTTAAAGGGAAAGTTAAAAAGTTAAAAGTTAAACAACAGCGCAGCTTCAGTGGAAACGACAGTAATGTGGGCGTAAGATGACGTTCATCTCCACAGACAGGAAACTGACCATAACACATTTTCATGTGAAATGAGCAGTAGGTTTCATTTGTGGTACTTATTGTATGTGACATTTAGGATACATCCTAAGTGCAATTTTCTTGACTGGCTTAGGTGCTTTACTGATGCATTAGCTCAGGAAAAAAGATGCATATTCAAAATACATGATGATTTCAAACAAACATCCTGAGAGAAATTAGTTTAAACGTATTTGTCTTAGCGTTTGTTTTTTTTCACTCAAATGTATTCTGATTATGACCTGCTAACTTTGCACTGTTCCAATGTTCCAGTGTATATTTCCTCTTCCATAATAATAAAGATGATGAAATTGCATTTGCTGCTCCTACTCAATATTGATAGAATTACGCCTGGCATAACTGAGGGAGCAATTCATTTACTTGATAGCTTCTCCCGTATTTGTTTCCCTGCATTTAGAGCCTCAGCGTAGTGCCCTTGTTCTCTGCACTGCTCTCAAATGGATGCACTGGGTCAAACGGGAGCCTCTGTGTCACTGATACTAGGAACAAGGCATGAGCAACACCTACGAGGTACAAAGATGTGCTACAAATAAAGAGGCAGCGTTGAATGAAAACATTACCTTCATGCATGCTGTCCCATGGGAGCTCATTACTGTAACCTGTCATAATTGGAAGGTCTGATCATGCATTTTCACAGATAAGGCCCATCCATGCCTGTGCTAATATCCCTAATGTAAAAGTACTACTGAATCACTACACAAAACCTATTTGTGTAGTAGTGGCTATGTAGTCACATGTAGGAATGTTGCAGTGAATCTGTAGTTTATATACTACTCACGACACACCAGTAGATTTCTGTAGCAAAACGGTAGTGTTTTCAGTAGTAATCAAGCAGAGAATTTTGCTACTTGGTGTTAGTAGTAAAAAAAAAAAGCTGTTGAAACACTACAGCTACACTACACAGACATTTAAATAGTAATCATGTAGAGGTTCTACTACTTGCTTGTATAGTGAATATGTAGTTGCAACACCACATATTTTACGTAGTGATCAAGTAGAGGTTCTACTACTTGCTTATAGAGATTATGTAACCCTACATCAACAGTACTACACATTTTAAGTAGTGGTCATGTAGAGTATAGTATAGACAAGAGGATACGTCATGTCTTGGTTTTTTCCATAGGTTTTTCAAATCACCGTTTTGATACATATCTGGGGGGGTCCCCCTTTAAGGCAATTAGGCTATACATGGGGGCAGAATTCAACGTTTTGATGCACTGTGGGCTCAATTTTTGACCAATCGAAAATCTGTTTGATACTTTTGTGTAGGACAGTCTAACGATGCAGATGCTGAAGTTTGGTGTCGTTTGAACAAAAAATGTGGGAGGAGTAGGGTTTAATTAGTTTTACAGTTTTTGCAGTTTTGCGGTCTTTAGACTTCATAATTGGCCATAGGTTGCATTGTACAAAAGTTTCTCCTAATTTGGGCCCACATTTCGGTGAAAGTTGCAAAGCTGTAGCACGTATGCCTGATTTTTTATTAATTTTCAAAGTTTGAAACTTTAGACGGTCGCTGTAGTGCCGCCTTTAGGACTATTGGCACCAAATTTGCGTCAAAGACGTTTGGCATGGGACTGGACCTTTGTGCAAAGTTTGGTTAGTTTCAAATACAATAAGTGGCCCTGCCGCTTCGCTGGCCCGGCCACTAATTAAAATGTGATATGTATGCTCATTCTTGTTTGATAAGAATAATTTATATGATCTCAAATGCGGTTATCACAAACAGGTGCTCCAGGACACCATAAAAAAGAGAAGGAGGTTAAACTTGTACTTAGCTTTGTGATCAATAAGTCACATAAAATTTTTAATCCCCCCCCCCACCCGGTCTTTATTTTTTGTTTTTGCTCCAACTTTTTATTGTCACTCACAATTCAGTAGGTCGCTGGTTGGCTTGGTTCCAGCCTTAAAACTGGTTATATAAGGATGTTTTGAAATGTCTACGGAAAAAATGAATTAGTCTAGTAGAAATTTATTGGACCCAGAAATGTTGTTTCCTATGAACTTTTATGATTGAAATGTCATCTATAGGCTTAGTGGATGAAATTCAACTTGGTTGCTAAAAGTTGCATGTTGGGCAATTAGATTAATTAGCATAATGAGCTAATTAATCGTCACAAACAGGAAATGGCTATAATTCTGCTTGTTGTTGACTTAGAAAGGTGATCTAAGAGTTTAAGTCCATATTTGTGATGTCCAGAAATTCATCTATTACCATGGTGTAGTCATGCAACCATTCCTCATAAGCATAATTTCCATAAATTATGGAAAAATTGGGTCAAAATCAGGATTTTTTTATATTTTTCACTTTTAGTCAACTTAGAAATGTGATCTTGTCTAAATCTATCGTAGTTTTGATGTCCATAAATTAATCTCTTGCCTTGCTTGCTAAGAGTTGGATTTTGCGCAATTTGTGTCCCTTATTAGCTAATTATCAAGTAAAGAAGAAAAACAAAAATCGCCACAGACTTCCCAAAGCACTTTATTTCAATGATAATGTACCATATAGTACATATAAAATATAGGAATGTCTAGCCTCATTGTCATGTACTTGAATTTGCATATTAATATAATAAGAACACCATATTTAATGAAACAAGTGAAAATTCAATAATGGTAAAAAAAAAAGGGCCCAAGTTAGCTTATTTGAAAGATATAAACATGTAGATTGAAATCACAGAATACAAGAAACAGCAATAAGTGCATTTAAAGTTGACTTTGAACAACCACAACCTCACACTCAATGGCCTTCACCCTCTTCATCATCTCTCTCCTCATTCCCTTCAGCCTCCTCAGGGTTTTCTATGTCTTTGTCTTCATGTATTGTGAACGGGTTGCAGCAGCGGACCTCCCCTCCTTCACACTTGCAGTAGTCAGTGCAACTGAGACCTGCAGCATGGCAGCTGCAGTTCTTTTGGCTGCAGGCCTTCAATGCACTACAGCTGCAGCTGGTGACGTCAAGCAAATTAACTGGAGCCACTGCTTGGGTGGAAACGGCGGGCATGACAACCCCTCCTTTCGCAACCTCCCACCCGAATTTAGTGATGTCTCTACCCTCTGCAGGTGGTTCCCTCTGATCTGCAGCCATCCACAACATTACCTGGAGATGTGCACGCAGTATGTGAAGCATCATGTTGACATCAGTTGGAGGAAGCTTTTTAAGTTCAGGTGGCTTTTTCCTCCGTCTGTAGATCTGGTAGCGAGCGTTATTCATCGACTTGGCCTTCTGCCCATAGAGTGTGAGGAAGAACTCAGTTCCTATATCTTTTAGGTCAGTGTTCCCCAAGCACTGTAGTAAGACCAGGGATGGTACTTCCTTGAAGTACTTTCAGTGCAGATACCTTGCCCTTTCCACAGGGGTAGGAGACAGTGTCACATCCCGACAATGCATGCATCCCCAGGAGACACTGACATTTGTCACCCAATGCCCTAACTGTGGCATTTAGGTCCAGGATTGTGCCATCCCACTTCTCCATCTGCACTGCTGATTGAATGTCGGCCTTCGACGTCCAGTACACTAACTGGACAAATACATCAGTGTCATCACTTAGGATACGTATGATAGGTGCCCCTGCTGCAGCTGCTTGCAGCATGTAGCTAACGAGGGTGATGTCAGCCTCCTCATGCTTGACGAGGCAGTCCTTCTGGTTCACAAGCAGGATCTTATCAGCAGTGACGTCATACTGTATGTGCACAGAAGATGTGATAGTTGTGCCTTGTTTGATGTGCTCTTCATCACTGCCTCTCGACCTGGAAGCGATGTGTTGATTGTCAGCTTGTACTCAGCTGCACCAACTCCTGCTCGTCTTCTCCTCTCATGATCTTTGGAACTGGGCTCATCATTGTAACGGTCAAAGATGACAAGGGTCTCATCAACTCCAGCTGCAGTATAGGCATTGGCGAGGTGTGCTTTGATGCTAGATGCAATGTTGCTGATCGTACCTGCCACAGGCCAGACAATGTGGTAGAGCAGCTGACTTGCATCAACTAGGACAACATTGGGAAGTGGAGCATTTTTATCAGGTACTCCCACTTTCCTGACAAGGACAGACTTGTCACCCTTTCTCAGACAACCAAATTCATCGATGAGTGATGGTGGAACAGGGCTGAGCTCATGATCAAAAACATCTTTCATTTCTATGCCGCGCTGCTGGCCCATGACTAAGAGTCGAGCAAAGAGGGCCTCCATGTCGTAGATGGGCTTGCCTTTAATAGTCATAGCTTTCTTTATCACCTCTATGGTTTTGACTCTCCTCTCAATGGGGCTATGGAAGCCTTCCTGGGAGAGACTCTGCAAAATCTTTACTCTGCTGTTCACCAATCTGAAGAGCATTCTGCACATTCACACAGTCTGGAGCCACCTGTCCATTCACAATGTTGTACAAGATTTGCTGATTCTCTTTCAAGGGATGAGAGAGAAAAATAAAAAGTAAATAATATCTAATACCATGTCGCTTTTAAATGGACGTGGATCCAGATTACGCGGAAAGGTTCCATGACTTAGTTTTGGAAATAAATGAATTTCTGGACATCCAAACATAGGCATAGACTCTTAAATAACCTTTAAATGGACCAAAATAAAAAATATCGCTATTTCCTGGTTTCGGACTAATTATTAGCCTACACAATGTATGCAAATTATACTAATAAAGAAAGGTTGCATGATTTAGTTATGGCAAGAGATTGATTTCTGGACATCAAAACATAGACTTAGACTGTAAGAGAATCTTTCTAAGTTGACTGAAAGCGAAAAAACCTAGCCATTTCCAGGTTTTGACCACATCTTTACATAATTTATGCAGATTATGCTAATGAGGAAAGGTTGTATTAGCACACCTTGGTAACAGATGGATGTCTGGACATCACAAACATGGACCTAGACTCTTAGATCACCTTTATAAGTTAACTACAAGCAGAATTATAGCCATTTCCTGTTTTTGGTGATTAATTAGCTCATTATGCTAATTACGCAAATTGCCCAACATGCAACTTTTAGCAACCAAGTTGAATTTCATCCACTAGGCCTATAGATGACATTTCAATCATAAAAGTTCATAGGAAACAACATTTCCGGGTTCACTATAGGCCATATAGGGGTTTCTACTAGACTAAATGGGAAACTCACTTCTGAGGCAAGAGATGTCACGTAACTCTTCAGCTCTATTCAGTCAATGACATCACTCAATCTATGACATCACTGATGATGTCAGAGACATTGTGACCTTCGATGATGTCATAGATTGACGACATCACAATTGCTCGAGTGACATCAATATAACAGTCTATGACATCACTGATATGTCGCAATGTCTGACATCACTAATGTCACAATGTCTATGACATCAGTGGGTATGACATCTGTCACCACTGGCCACGACGATGACAATGACGTCATCGTTCTGGCCACCAATCGGCGATTGTGGAGCATGTCATCATCAGTGATTTATGACCTCAGCAGTGTTAGCTGTGATTGATTTTACATGTGCAATTTTTCCACACCAGAATCATTCCATACCCCTGAAAAGTGTTTGGGCAAATTTGGAGGCAATTGGCGCAACGGTGCACCTTGCAACTCTGGACAAACCGACAGATGGACAGAGAGCTCTCCAATAGTAGTAAGAGTAGGATAACAGTCATAGATAGCCTACTGTAGCAGGTTAGTAGCACCTGCTGGCTTCTATCAATTCGCTGCCCTTTTCACCTCAGCCATTTTGTGTCTAAAAGGCAGGAAGTAACAGGTGCACGCAAAACATTAAGAAGGGCCCCAGCAGCACTGGAACACCTAATTGGATTGGAAGTTGGAAACCCTCATTAATGTTTTACTTGCCTTGCACCTGTGTTACTTCCTGCCTTGTTTTAGACAAAAAAATGCTGCTGGTCAAAAAGGCCCATAGTTAAAAACTTTTAGGAAAAAATTATAAATGGTCAACAGGGAGCAAAAATATGAGGACAAATAAGAGATGACAGGGGAGAGCCACTATGCAAATGA
The DNA here is from genome assembly GCF_964638095.1 of Poromitra crassiceps. Taxonomy (NCBI): domain Eukaryota; kingdom Metazoa; phylum Chordata; class Actinopteri; order Beryciformes; family Melamphaidae; genus Poromitra; species Poromitra crassiceps. Next base: position 12,638,376 of record NC_139623.1, read on the forward strand.
TACCCATCCTATATCGCTATATAGACCCTTTTCACCATTTTTTGTGTGTCGAAAAGGCAGAATAAACACAGGTGAAGCAAAACACTAACGAGGGTTTCCAAATTCCAATCATGGAAGTTGGAAACCCTCAGTGTTTTGCTTGCACCTGTGTTTACCCTGCCTTTTCGACACAATGGCCCCCGTGAGAAGGGTCTATTGTCTGGTTATCTGGTATAGCAGCTTTCTGAACGTGTGCCCATGATTGGACAAAATTGGAAAATATCACAGGACATCTAGGACAAGCCAAGGGCTCTCAGAAATTGTTTTGTAGACCACATCCCCCCAAACACACACACACACACACACACACACACACACACACACACACACAGAGAGAGATTGCCTGACTGGTTGTCACATCTCATTTTGCTTGTGGACCAAATTTGGGGTTTGAAAGACTTGGCAGATGATGGAGTGAGCCACGGTGATTATAATCAACGGATGCAGCTATGAGAGGATGAGGATGCAGGACACAGAGGCGGGCAGGCTTTTGGTAGAATCATTCCAGTCGGTCCAGTACTAGGAAATAGGCCGGGCCCACAGCTTCCCTGCATCCCATTTCAGCTCTCTCTCTCTCTCTCTCTCTCTCTCTCTCCCTCTCTCTCTCTCTCTCTCAGCTCTCCGCTTCTGCTCATATTTATGCATAAGGCGTTTCTGCAGTGAGCCGCTGGATATTGATGTGTTTTAAGGAGGTGTCCCCGCTCCTCTCCTCTCCTCTCCTCCCTCCCTCTCCATCCTCTCTCCTCCCTTCCCACTCCGCCGTGCTGTACCGTGGGGTTTCGGTGCGCTCAGATGCGCTCGGCGTTCACACTCATATAAGGACCCCGATGGCCCCCAAACAGAGAGGCTCCGCTAACCAGACGACCAGCCCCGGCTTCAAGCTGCCCTAGCAAAGGCAGGACCCCGCAAGTCCGCTCCTGGAATACCGCATTGTTTTTACCTCCTCTGTCATCAACAAGAGAGGAAGGTGATGATGCGCCTGCGATGGTGGACTTCCCTTTTGTGCGTCTATGGATTGATGCACGTCGGTCACCCGAGCAGCCCTGATGCCCGAAATGGTAACGTTTTAAACAAGACTATTTAAGATATTACATGTAGGCTAACAACAGTAATGCGCGGCTAGAATAAAACCGAGCGGTTATTATCGTTATCAGCATCAGCACGTTTGATTTCATCATACTAGGCTAGGCGAATCGGTGAACTGAAATGTAGCCTATAGCTATTTTATCTTATCAAAGCAATCGTTTATCACCTTTTTTTAAATGAATTTTTTGTGATAGAAGACTCGCAGTGTTTTCCGCAAGACGCACAGGCTTCGAGCCCAGTAAATTAAATTGGTGTTTTGCTCCCTGTGCAGCCGGAGACGCCTTGTCGAGCTTGAAGGCTCTTCGTGATGCAGGCAGGTTTGTCGGGAAGGAGGACACAGTGCCTGTCCGCCTGCTCTACAGCAGACACAACCAGAGCCAGATCACACACGACCTGCTCAACACAAGGGTCCGGTCCGGGTCCGGGTCCGGGTCCGGGTCCACGCAGGTAGGCTACACGGACGGTGCCGACAGTTTTTGTCTTGTCGGGATGATGTACACACATGATGCCTGTGCTGGATTTCACAAAGAAAGATGCCTTTAGTAGCCCGTTGCCATAGGAGCCATCCCATTCGATCTTGTTTATGTTTTTGTTGATTCATCCCCTCCTCTGCTCTTGTCCTCAGATGGGCCCTTTGTATTTCTATACCCAGTTTACCCCCAATTAGTTAATTGGCATCAAGATTCAAACAAATCAGAGGCTTGAAACATTTTGGCAGGAGCAGAATGGGATTATTAGATTGCCTACGTGGGCCGTCTATTCTGATGCTTGGCTTCATAGGCTATGCAATGGGCAGGCAGGCCACACACTGCCTGGAAATTCATAAATGTCTAGTTCAGTGGTAAGCCCATTCAAATGCACCTTCTGTTGCGGTCATACTTTTTTTTCAGATTTTTCTCTCCAATTGTACTTAGCAGCCAATTTTCCCTGCTGTCCCACTCATTGCTCCTCCCCCTCTGCCGATCTGGGGAGGGCTAGATACTAGCACATGCTTCCTCCGATACATGTGCATTCACCAGCTGCCTCTTTTCACCTAACAGCGAGGAGTTTCACCGGCAGGATGTAGCTCGTTGGAGGATCACACTATTCCTCCAGTTCCCCTCCCCCTGAACAGGCGACCAGAGGAGGTGCTAGTGCAGCGACCAGGACTCATACCCCACCGGCTTCCCACCACTTACCTAAAAAATATGGATCTCAATGATTTTGGGCTCCTGTTTTGAGTTGAAGTGGTGGTCGTCGCCATCTTGATTTTTCGTCAGCAGAGTGGGAGGGAATGGGCTGAGTCCTTGTGCACCTCACGTGAGATGGGGGTTTCCCAGAGCTACAGCTCCACCTGCTATTGGTCCGTGATCGGCAACCTGCGCGATCAGTGGACAGGCGACCTGTCAATCACCCCCTTTTCTATCATCTATTTTACTCCAAACGGGCGAGTTGATGAGCCCCATACAGTTGTTATGAAAAGGTGAAATTAGCTATAGACCAAAACCGTGTTTTTGACCAGGCTGTAAAGAGGCTTAATCACTGTTACAAAGTGGGGCATTTTAACATCGGGGTGAACAGGAATGACCCGCAGACATGGCCAATTGTGTCTGTAGGAACGCCTGACCAAGCCGGAAGTACCGCTGCCAGGAATTGAACCTGGGTCTCTGTGGTGGCAGGAGAGTGCTGTTACCTCTCTCCCCAGATGCCCCAGACCGGTCATACATTGTGAAAACCATTACCCTCTGAAACTTCGCTTGGCATTCGGCCGTGGTGAACCATGATGAAGTGATATCTTTAGTGCTTCCCTGAAAATGTAATCTTCCCATGTCTTTGAACCTTTCCCAACTGGGTGTGCTCGACTCACCTGCTCATATCTAAATACAATGTTACAAAAGATTACCTCCATTTCTTAATGTATCGAAGTGACCAGTAGGCTACATGCATGGC
>NC_139623.1:12648929-12678929 GCF_964638095.1 Poromitra crassiceps
TCACCCTCACTCTCATCCCCAGATCCCTCTCACCCTCACTCTCATCCCCAGATCCCTCTCACCCTCACTCTCATCCCCAGATCCCTCTCTCACCCTCACTCTCATCCCAGATCCCTCTCACCCTCACTCTCATCCCCAGATCCCTCTCACCCTCACTCTCATCCCCAGATCCCTCTCTCACCCTCACTCTCATCCCAGATCCCTCTCTCACCCTCACTCTCATCCCCAGATCCCTCTCTCACCCTCACTCTCATCCCCAGATCCCTCTCTCACCCTCACTCTCATCCCCGGAGCCGTCTCACTATCCTGCACTCCACTGTTCACTGATGCCTTGCTTGACAGCTCAACCTATTGTGTCATTGTGTGTACAGATAGATTTCATGCCAGTCAGAATCAACTCTGCTGGTGTGTGTGGGAGGTATTTTAGTTGAATGAGCCAACATGGTTTTTGGCTCCCAGTAGCAAGACCTAGTTCTCTCAGATTGATCAATGAGTAGCTCTGCTGTGTGTTTAAATGTTGCTGTTGTTATCATCATGGTCTTTTTTTGAACGACCCTTTCAGAGTGTTTGCCTACAGTGAACGTTTAGGCATCATGTTAAAAAGTCCCATGTGTCAGTCTCCCAAAAAAAAAAAAGTCTCGTGAAAACCCGCTATTGATTTCAAAGCACGTGTGCTTTTTGGACACATGTTGGTTTTCATATATGAGCAAGATTTTCGTTTTGTATTCAAACACTTATGTCAGTGCACAGGTGAAATGTTTTTTTCTTCTTCGCATTGTCACTTGCCATTTAATTTCCACGTGTAAAAATGGTAACCTGATGCTGCCGCCTGCCAGATGGTTTGTGATTTGTCGTGTGATCGTGATCTCATGATCTCGCGCGAATCCAGCTCCCCCGCAAGGTTAGCTACACGAAGAATCAGGAAAACTAACATATGTCTAAAAAGCACACGTGCTTTTCATTCATGTGTTTTTTGTGTTTTTTTTTGTAGAGGTCTTTGTTTGGACCAATAAACAGCTAAGAAAGCTGCCCTGAATAGAATGATGAGTGAATGTGTGCGTTGTCATTTAGCTGGGTCATCAGCACGTGGCGTATTGACTCAAGTATGACTGTCTATGGGGGGGTCACGGGGTCATTACTCCCCCTAGCTGTCTTTGTCTTCGGCCCGCTCCAAATTGCCATTCATGGGATTGGACTGAGCTGAAAATGTGCTTGGTGTTGGGGGTTGCCTTTTTTTTATCATCCCATTTACCTCCCCAACACACACACACACACACACACACACACACACACACACACACACACACACACACACACACACACACACACACACACACACACACCCTCTTCGTAGCCCCCACCCTCCCACCTGCTCACGCTGAATAATACATGGTGCTGTAAGATTAAAGAGAGCTGCTCAAATGGGATGCGTGTGTCATGGCGTCCATCCCCTGTCCGCTGTGTGGTGAAAGCGGAACATTCAGTTGACGTATGTGTACACAAACACAAAACACACGCACACATGCACGCACGCACACACGCACGCACGCGTGCACGCACACACGTGCACACACAGTTAGTAAATCCAGTAATGTTTGAGTCGAAGACAGTGGTTGAGTCAGTTTGGGCTTTGCTTATACAACAGTTATTACACCACTCTGTGCATTGTTTGGAAACCATAGACCAGGCAGAGATGGCCCTCTCAACTTGTGTATTTATCATATTTACATTAGATAGAAAAGCAGTTGTTGTGGTAACACATATTCATCTAATTCTATTCCATCAGCTCCCTTCGGAATAACTCTTTATTCACATTTGAACCTACATAACTGTTGACCGTTATATAAACAAGCAGCCTGGCCATCCGGTGTGTATGTTTAGCGCGCATCTGTGTGTGTGTGTGTGTGTGTGTGCACGCGCGCGCGTGTGTGTGTGTGTGTGTGTGTGTGTGTGTGTGTGTGTGAGAGAGAGAGAGAGAGAGAGAGAGAGACAGAAGGTATGAGTACAGACAGTGAAAAGCTTGGGTAGATAGGTACAACAGGGACCAGAGAGTTTGCTAACTGCTACGTGTTATGAAACAAGCTGCTGCCTGCAGCACAAAAGGAGGTGGGCTTCTCCATCTCCTCATGTGAGATGTTGTCAAGACACTGACAGACACACATGATATGATCAACTACTCTAGTCTCAGACACAAATTCTCTATGCTAATGCCCAGGGTCAATTACAAGCAATGCTAAATGCATTATTCATCGTTTCAAAAGTGTGGCTGCATTGGGGATGACAGCATTGGTGAGGGGGTGGAGGGAGGTGCTTCTGGTGTGTGTGTGCGTGTGGAGGGGAGGAGGAGGAGGAGGGGGTGGGACATACAGCGTTGATATAATTGGATCTAACTATCAATGTTTGGGAAGACCAAACATTTGTCCCATGGTCCAATGGTTTGATGAATGTGTCCATATGTGTGGTGCATCCGTGCATGTGTGATTACGTGTGCTGTTGTGTGTGTATTGGTTTGTGTGTATGAGAGAGACAAAGTGGTTATTCTCACCAATGTGATTTGAAATAGGGCCATATGATTTCCGCAAAATGAAAAACAAAAACAATAACAACAACAACAGGCGGAATCATACCGTATTGCAGAATTTTCCATCATTTGGCTAAATCAAAGTAGGCCTAATACGGTAATCAAAACAAAAATACACCTAATTATTGTAGTAGTGTAACCTAAATGATTTCATCATTGTAAAATAGGCCTAGAGAAATGATTCCGTTTTCAATTGGGGTGTTTTGAGTGAAGGGTCAGTTTGGGGGGATACGTATGGCCCTAATTTGAACCCTCTGTGATACCTCTCTGACGGTATCACAGCAGGGTAGGATAGTGTCCGTGGGATAATGTCCATGTAAAATGACAATGTCAAATGTCCAGTAAAAGTCCTTCATTTTAAAGGAACATTCAGCAACGTTTTTGTGTTAAAATAAGTGTTAAATGGCTCTATATTCTGACAGCAATCACTGAAATAGAGTATTTGGTCAGTGACTTGAAACCTCCAACCTCCCGCTGTCCTCTATCTCTCTCCTGTAGTCCTGCAGGCAGGGTGGAGGTATCTCCGCAACTGTAAGTCGTAGAGACTCACGGATGGCGGCATTGGATTCGGGGTGAAAAAATATATGTAGTTTTTATAGGCATCGCGATCCGACCTTCCGTTTCCCAGAAAATGTCAACTTTTCTCTGATTGGATCAAAATTGGCGCCGTCCTCAAACTATCCTATGAGTTACGGTTGCGGAGATACGTCCGCCCTGCATGCAGGACTACAGGAGAGAGATAGAGGACAGTGGGGGGTTGGGGGTTTCAAGTCACTGACCAAACACTATTTCAGTGATTGCTGTCAGAATACTGAGCCAATTAACACTTATTTTAACACAAAAACATCGCTGAATGTACCTTTAAGTAGGGATGGGGAGTGTGTGTGTGTGTGTGTGTGTGTGTGTGGGGGGGGGGGGGGGTAGGATAGTGTCTGTGGGATAATGTCCATGGCGGAGACTCCAGTCGTTGCAGAGCCGGTTGTGATCGGGGGGGGGGGGGGGGGGGGGGGGTCCTGATTTGTGGCGGCTTTTGGCTCTCATTGAAGAGGCGAATGGCAGTTGGGTATAGCTGTCCCTGTGATGAGAGGTTCTGGTACTTAGGTAGCTTCTGGTACTCACTTATGTGTTTGTAAGTTAACTCTGTCTAGCAGGGGTGACAAGGAACTTACAAGTCATTCTTCTGGTTCTTGATCAACCACTACCTGGACCAGCGTGGCTTGGACATCTTGCTGCAGTAAGCTGGCGATACCAAGCTCTGCGGTTTGGCGTCTACGGTTGGACCGGCCCAGATTGTGTCTGGTTTGCATTCAAATTATGTTTGGGAGATCCAGAATACCCAAACGTGATAGTATGGCATGTAGATCATCTGATAGTTTGTTGCTGGTTCCAGAAGTAGTCTGCTAGCTCCCAGCTAGCCAGTAGTAATTCCAAATGCTGTCCACTCCCTGTGTGATTATCATGAAATGACTCTTCACACAGCCGGCCGACTGCATCGGTAAATCGGGTACCCCGGAAATAGGATGTCAGTACTTGGCTAGAGCTCCCCCTAGTGGGAAACCTGCAATAATATAAACAAAATCCTAGTAAGTACTAAAACTAAATTGGAAAGATAGTATTAAAAAAATAAACGGAAATGTTCTCTGATTAATATCGTGATTAATCATTTCTTGTCTGAAGGCCGTAGCGTAACAAACCCTGAAAAGGTTGCTGCTGTGTTGGCTGGTTTGGCCTCAGGTGGAGAAGTAGCACAGAGAAGTGGTGTTTTAATTAGGGATAACAAGAATGGATTGAAAGAAATGAGCCTTGGACAGAAAAGGGAAGGATCAATAAACAGTTGGAGGAAAAAGACGAGGAAAAGAGAACAAGAAAAGAAAATGTATTCATCTTTGTTTCACTTTCACTCTCAGCCTTTTTTCACCCTTACAGAACAGAGAAGTGCACATGCCATTAGACTGACAGCTAGCTCATGTTGACTTCATGACTTACTTTGAATGGATGTTTGACATTGGACATTAGATCACTAACATGTGTGTACTGTGTAGGCCTCAGCGCTTGGACCATGAAAAACACTGATGCTGTGTGGTGTGCGTGCGTGTCCGTACTGTGCATGTGTGTGTGTGTGTGTGTGTGTGTGTGTGTGTGTGTGTGTGTGTGTTTATGTATTTGTCGCTTGTACACGTGGATGAGGTCCCCAATAGAGTACCGCAGGGATGACGTAGCTTTGTAGGCTTTATCCAGAAATCGCCGCCATTTGGTTCTTCAGTGGAAAAGTCTATGGGGTTTTAGAATGGGGATTTCACTTAAAGGGCCCATATTTTGCTAATATAATGTATTATTATTTTATTGTTGGCCTCCAGTAGAGTAACTTATTGCATCATTCATAGTTGAAAAAACTCAGTTTATCTTGTACTGGCTCTCACTGCCCCCTGCAGTTCACCCTCTGACTGAAACGCTCTGTTTTAGGTCCTGTCCCTGAACCCCCACCCTCCGGAAAATACCCCAGGAGGGCAGCGCGAGGAGTTTTTGTGTTTGGTCGCGGTACGTGATGCCCCGCTCGGCCAGCCGCCGAAGGAAATGTCCGGGCCGAGCCGAGCTAGGGGATAGATAGCTAGGGGGATGTTGATATATCAATTGATAGCCTTGCTTGTTACGCCCAAGTCACGTTTGTTATTGATGGTCAAATTCGTTTTGACAATCCCTTGCTCGTTTATATAATTGTTTTACAGCTCCCCGCCCTGCCCGGGGAGCTTCACACTATTGTCGTCACATTCAAGCCACAACACAACAGCTAATGTAGCTAGTTAGCTAACTTCCCAAATGCTTGTGACTATAGTGTGCCTCTCCTAGCAAAGGCTACACGGACCAAACCAAAATGAGGACTTGGAGAAGTCGGCAAGTTGGACTAACGTTACAAGTTCTGAAAATGTGTGCCTTCGTCATTCATCGGTTGTTCATGTCTATGAAAGGCAGCTGTGCTGCTAGGCTAATAGCAAGTGCTAACGTTACCCAGCCGGTGGTAAGTAACGTTAGCGCTTCCTAGCTGCTAGGTACAACCGATGCTGGAATGAGACACATATTTTCAGAACTTACCACTTCAGTCCTACATCCTGGCTCACTTCCAAGTCGTCTCCTTGTTTTGTGTGAAAGTGAAAGGCAGATACGGCCGAGACGAGTGGAAATTAGCAGCGCTACTGTCGGTCGGTAGTGTACATGTCCTCGGCAGTGTACTGGAGCAATGTCAACACAGGGAAGGGTGGGGGCTAGGGCGTGCGCGCGATGCGCGCCGGCGGCAACGCTTTGTTGCCAGGGTAACAAGTCCTGCCTGACGTCACCAGAACTATGGTTCTCGCACAAAATCGGCATAAATCCATGTCATCTCGTCTACGAGAGTTCATGGGCGGGAGGGGGGGTTCATGGGGGTAACATTAAAACACTTTCACATATTTATTTGAAGCTTAGCCCATGTTTAATATGACCATCCAAGATTGTAACAACATATATATGATACAAAATTAAGAAATGCATAATAGGGCCCCTTTAAATGCATAAAATAAGGTCTGTGGTTCACAAAAGTTTAAGGGAACGTGAATTTGGGTTCAGCATGATACTCTTCACAAACGTGAATCACTTTTATTCCTTTTGAAGCGTTTTCTAAAAATCGTGTTAAAAACCCCCCATTTACATTACAAAAGTCATCAAAGTTATTCACATTTGTGAAGATTATCCTGCTGAACCGAAATTCGCATTCCCATAAACTTTTGTTAACCACAGACCTTATTTTATGCATTTAAGCAACACCCCCATGTTAAATCCCATAGACTTCTTCCTCTCACGAACCCGGAAGTATACTTACATTATTTACATTCCTGTGCATGTGATGGAACCCTCCGGCTTCATCATCCACCTGGCGTCCCTCCTTGCATCCTGACTTTGCTAAAACCCGACTCTGCTCTTCTCCTGCCATCTCTCCTTCTCCACCTCCATCTCTCTCTCCCTCTGTTCCCCAGCTCTGTAGTTTATTGCAGAGAGGCATGATGTGATTTACTGTGGACTTAATGAGAAAAACACAGAGGGCAGTTTGTGTGTGTGTGTGTGTGTGTGTGTGTGTGTGTGTGTGTGTGTGTGTGTGTGTGTGTGTGTGTGTGTGTGTGTGTGTGTGTGTGTGTGTGTGTGTGTTTGTGCACGTGTGTTTGTGCATGTGTGTGCGTGCGAGAGAGAGGAATGGAGAGAGAAAGAGAGGGAGAGAGAGAAAGAAAAATAGTGAAGGATGGAGAGAGAGAGAAAGACGGAGAGTTGCAAATCAAAGAGCACAGAGGGAGAGAGATGTGGATGTCCTTCATGCACCCTTGGTGTGTGTGTGTGTGTGTGTCTGTGTGTGTGTGTGTGTGTGTGTGTGTGTGTGTGTGTGTACATGTGTACATGTGCACATGTGTACATGTGCGTGTGCATGCATGGGTGTGTGGATATGATCTGTATAAAAGCAATTTAGATAATAACATTTTGTACATACAGAAAAACACATGTAAACACTGTGAATTTGAAAAAGTAGTGTCTCTCTTTATTTGCAAAACATTTTGAAAAGCCCATAAATCATAGATTTAACGCATTGTTTCCTCTCAATATGAAAATTTGGACAGATACAGATAACCAATATTAACTTTGCTGTTATTTTGCTCATTGGACCGATACGATATACTTCATACAAAATGACTAACATCTGCGATACAAATATGATTGCCGATATATTGTGCATCCATGCTACTTTTTCTTTCTTTCTTTCTTTTTCAATCTAGCCCCAGGCAGGGCTTATCGCTCTGATCTGTGTCATCTGATCACACGCACGCACGCAGGGCGCAGGCACAGACACACACACACACACACACACACACACACACACACACACACACACACACACACACACACACACACACACACACACACACACACACACACACACACACACACACACACACACACACACACACACACACACACACACACACACACACACACACACACACACACACACTTTAGCTGGATCAATATCACAGCCGGAGATGTGTATATGAATGTGTGCATGGCTGCATGTGTGTCCGTTTGTGTGTTTGTGTCTATGAGCTAACATACTCACATAAAGTATATTGCTGAACTGGCTCAGTTCCAGTTCCACTTCCAGAATTGTGTGTGTGTGTGTGTGTGTGTGTGTGTGTGTGTGTGTGTGTGTGTGTGTGTGTGTGTGTGTGTGTGTGTGTGTGTGTGTGTGTGTGTGTGTGTGTGTGTGTGTGTGTGTGTGTGTGTGTGTGTACGTGGGGTCCTGTATACTGTATGCAATGTGTGTATGTTTGTGTGTAATTATGGGTGGCAGGAGGGCAGAGTTCAGCATCATTGAACATTGAAGGAGGTGTGTTGTGATGAAGAAGGGTAGATAGGAGCAGGGGTTAATTTGGAAGTGGATAGCAGTGAGGGTGTGTGTGTGTGGGGGGGGCGGGGGTAGAGAGACACGCGTGTCCTTTCCCCTGCAGGCATTCTGTATGGTTGCAGGGAGATAAACAGGGTTATGTTAGGGGTAAGGTTAGGGAGGAGGGCCCATCTTTTGTCTTAGAGCCACTTCATGTATGGAGGATTAGTGGAGACAAAAAGAGAGATCCAGGCAGCAGACAGGGACTGAAGGAAGAGCGTCGTCGGTTTCTCAACAGGAAAATATACTAATGTGTGTTTAAAGGCTATAGATTAGTCCTTTTCTCCTCATTCATGCTGAATAAACAGCCATGTATCAACTGAAAGTATAGTACGCTGTTATGAGATTGCCACCTGAGAAGAACCACATTAAGATATTTTAGCAGTACAGAGAATCTGATGTACCAAGGTCTTGGTTATTTGATAGATACTTAAAGGGACAATTCACTGAAAAACGAGGCTGATTTATTTTGCACATGATCTCACACATATCTGAAAACTGTAAACACGTTTGCAGTCTTACAGTAATGAGAGTTGATTTGAATTAAGTTGATGCCAGTGATCTCATCCAAAGACTTGGAATTACAACCCAACGATTCAGCCCCTTCTGATGACAGCATCAACTTAACTCAAATCAACACTCAATAACTGTAAATCTAAATGAATGTTTGCAAAACTGTGTAAAGTTTTCAGATACCTGTATGTGTGAGATCATGTGCAAAATAAATCAGCATTGTTTTTCGGTGAATTGTCCCTTTAATGGAGAGCCGTTTTATTAAGACACACGCGGCACGCGGTCTGTCTGTCCGTCCGTCCGTCCGTTTGTCTGTCTGTCTGTCTGACTGTGTGTGCCACTCTCTCTCTCTCTGTAAATCCTGTTTACATGCTGCGGGGTTCAGCGGTACCATTCCACATACTTCACAGATACTGATCTTCTTGTTGTCTTTACGGCAATGCCCACAACATCCCCAGCCACTGCATTATTCAGGAGTCAACTGCACTTTACCGGTATGTTGCGTGCTGTAGAATAGGCTGTGTAATAGCCGGTATGTTGCGTGCTGTAGAATAGGCTGTGTAATAGCTGGTATGTTGCGTGCTGTAGAATAGGCTGTGTAATAGCCGGTATGTTGCGTGCTGTAGAATAGGCTGTGTAATAGCTGGTATGTTGCGTGCTGTAGAATAATCTGTGTAATAGCCAGTATGTTGCGTGCTGTAGAATAGGCTGTGTAATAGCTGGTATGTTGCGTGCTGTAGAATAAGCTGTGTAATAGCTGGTATGTTGCGTGCTGTAGAATAGGCTGTGTAATAGCTGGTATGTTGCGTGCTGTAGAATAGGGGTGGGACAAAATATCGATACTCACGGTATCGCGATATTTCCACTTGCGATACGTTATCGATACACTGGCACCAAGTATCGATATGTTTATTTAAAAAAAAAAAAATTAATAAACAGGCTAAAATATTATGCTGTGTGTGGTAGTTCAAACATAGTTTCAAGTTGACGTTTATTTATGTTTGTAGTTGAAACAAAAACATAAATACTGTAGGCTACATGAATGGAAATGTTTGATCATTAATATCTACTTTTAGAAATTATATAGGTAGGTAGGTTATATAGGTTTTCTTGTTTTAATAATAATAATAAAAAGACTTAATGTGTAACTTTTCCTCCGTGGTATCGAAAATGGTATGAGTGAGTGAATGAACTCTGAGAGAGTTCATGTCAATTCTGCTAATAAATACATAATACCTGCTTCTTGCCTTTTAGGGGTATTTTTTTCTCTTCAGTTACACAGGTATCGTGATGTATCGTCTTCCAATATATCGATTATCGCAGTATCGCTGTATCGTGATAATATCGTTATCGAGGGCCAAGTATCGTGACGATATCGTATCGTGAGCTACTCAGCGATTCCCACCCCTACTGTAGAATAATCTGTGTAATAGCTGGTATGTTGCGTGCTGTAGAATAATCTGTGTAATAGCTGGTATGTTGCGTGCTGTAGAATAATCTGTGTAATAGCTGGTATGTTACGTGCTGTAGAATAAGCTGTGTAATAGCTGGTATGTTACGTGCTGTAGAATAGGCTGTGTAATAGCCGGTATGTTGCGTGCTGTAGAATAATCTGTGTAATAGCTGGTATGTTGCGTGCTGTAGAATAATCTGTGTAATAGCTGGTATGTTGCGTGCTGTAGAATAATCTGTGTAATAGCCGGTATGTTGCGTGCTGTAGAATAATCTGTGTAATAGCTGGTATGTTGCGTGCTGTAGAATAATCTGTGTAATAGCCGGTATGTTGCGTGCTGTAGAATAATCTGTGTAATAGCTGGTATGTTGCGTGCTGTAGAATAATCTGTGTAATAGCTGGTATGTTGCGTGCTGTAGAATAATCTGTGTAATAGCTGGTATGTTGCGTGCTGTAGAATAGGCTGTCTAATAGCTGGTATGTTGCGTGCTGTAGAATAATCTGTGTAATAGCTGGTATGTTGCGTGCTGTAGAATAATCTGTGTAATAGCCAGTATGTTGCGTGCTGTAGAATAGGCTGTGTAATAGCCGGTATGTTGCGTGCTGTAGAATAGGCTGTGTAATAGCTGGTATGTTGCGTGCTGTAGAATAGGCTGTGTAATAGCCGGTATGTTGCGTGCTGTAGAATAGGCTGTGTAATAGCTGGTATGTTGCGTGCTGTAGAATAATCTGTGTAATAGCCAGTATGTTGCGTGCTGTAGAATAGGCTGTGTAATAGCTGGTATGTTGCGTGCTGTAGAATAAGCTGTGTAATAGCTGGTATGTTGCGTGCTGTAGAATAGGCTGTGTAATAGCTGGTATGTTGCGTGCTGTAGAATAGGGGTGGGACAAAATATCGATACTCACGGTATCGCGATATTTCCACTTGCGATACGTTATCGATACACTGGCACCAAGTATCGATATGTTTATTTAAAAAAAAAAAAATTAATAAACAGGCTAAAATATTATGCTGTGTGTGGTAGTTCAAACATAGTTTCAAGTTGACGTTTATTTATGTTTGTAGTTGAAACAAAAACATAAATACTGTAGGCTACATGAATGGAAATGTTTGATCATTAATATCTACTTTTAGAAATTATATAGGTAGGTAGGTTATATAGGTTTTCTTGTTTTAATAATAATAATAAAAAGACTTAATGTGTAACTTTTCCTCCGTGGTATCGAAAATGGTATGAGTGAGTGAATGAACTCTGAGAGAGTTCATGTCAATTCTGCTAATAAATACATAATACCTGCTTCTTGCCTTTTAGGGGTATTTTTTTCTCTTCAGTTACACAGGTATCGTGATGTATCGTCTTCCAATATATCGATTATCGCAGTATCGCTGTATCGTGATAATATCGTTATCGAGGGCCAAGTATCGTGACGATATCGTATCGTGAGCTACTCAGCGATTCCCACCCCTACTGTAGAATAATCTGTGTAATAGCTGGTATGTTGCGTGCTGTAGAATAATCTGTGTAATAGCTGGTATGTTGCGTGCTGTAGAATAATCTGTGTAATAGCTGGTATGTTACGTGCTGTAGAATAAGCTGTGTAATAGCTGGTATGTTACGTGCTGTAGAATAGGCTGTGTAATAGCCGGTATGTTGCGTGCTGTAGAATAATCTGTGTAATAGCTGGTATGTTGCGTGCTGTAGAATAATCTGTGTAATAGCTGGTATGTTGCGTGCTGTAGAATAATCTGTGTAATAGCCGGTATGTTGCGTGCTGTAGAATAATCTGTGTAATAGCTGGTATGTTGCGTGCTGTAGAATAATCTGTGTAATAGCCGGTATGTTGCGTGCTGTAGAATAATCTGTGTAATAGCTGGTATGTTGCGTGCTGTAGAATAATCTGTGTAATAGCTGGTATGTTGCGTGCTGTAGAATAATCTGTGTAATAGCTGGTATGTTGCGTGCTGTAGAATAGGCTGTCTAATAGCTGGTATGTTGCGTGCTGTAGAATAATCTGTGTAATAGCTGGTATGTTGCGTGCTGTAGAATAATCTGTGTAATAGCTGGTATGTTGCGTGCTGTAGAATAATCTGTGTAATAGCTGGTATGTTGCGTGCTGTAGAATAATCTGTGTAATAGCTGGTATGTTGCGTGCTGTAGAATAGGCTGTGTAATAGCCGGTATGTTGCGTGCCGTAGAATAGGCTGTGTAATAGCTGGTATGTTGCGTGCCGTAGAATAGGCTGTGTAATAGCTGGTATGTTGCGTGCTGTAGAATAGGCTGTGTAATAGCCGGTATGTTGCGTGCCGTAGAATAGGCTGTGTAATAGCTGGTATGTTGCGTGCCGTAGAATAGGCTGTGTAATAGCTGGTATGTTGCGTGCTGTAGAATAATCTGTGTAATAGCTGGTATGTTGCGTGCTGTAGAATAATCTGTGTAATAGCTGGTATGTTGCGTGCTGTAGAATAATCTGTGTAATAGCTGGTATGTTGCGTGCTGTAGAATAATCTGTGTAATAGCTGGTATGTTGCGTGGTGTAGAATAGGCTGTGTAATAGCTGGTATGTTGCGTGCTGTAGAATAATCTGTGTAATAGCTGGTATGTTGCGTGGTGTAGAATAGGCTGTGTAATAGCTGGTATGTTGCGTGCTGTAGAATAGGCTGTGTAATAGCTGGTATGTTACGTGCTGTAGAATAATCTGTGTAATAGCTGGTATGTTGCGTGCTGTAGAATAATCTGTGTAATAGCTGGTATGTTGCGTGGTGTAGAATAGGCTGTGTAATAGCTGGTATGTTGCGTGCTGTAGAATAGGCTGTGTAATAGCTGGTATGTTGCGTGCTGTAGAATAGGCTGTGTAATAGCTGGTATGTTGCGTGCTGTAGAATAATCTGTGTAATAGCGGGTATGTTGCGTGCTGTAGAATAATCTGTGTAATAGCTGGTATGTTGCGTGCTGTATAATAATAGGTTTGCTTGCACACATGAATGTCACAATACATGTAACAAACACCAGAATACACAATACACAACAGAAGGACGACAGGATACACAATACATATAACAGACAACAAGATGCACAGTACAAACAGTGTACAGACAGACAGTCTACAGCACAAACAGAAATAACGGACATGGTTCCAAAGTTTATGAGTTTAGCAGAGTTATTGCATTTGGTATGAAGGATCTTTTGTAAATGTTTTTGGTTCCTGCAGGGACTCTATACCATCTTCCTGAGGGCAGTTTTGTGAACTCTTTTAAAAGGGGATGTACAGTGTCAGACACAATTTGTCTGCCTTTTCGTGCCAACCGTGTTTTTTAGATGCATCCCAGTTGTTTCTGCTCTCTCCCAATAATTTTATTCGCCATTTTTGTAATTCGGCACAGTCTATTTCTGTTCTTAGCCCCTAGATTCCCATACCATGTACACATGTCAAAGGTTAAAACACTTTCTATAAAACTCCTGTAGACATCTTTGCTTATTTTGTATGAATCCAATTTCCTGATTAGATGCAAATGCTGCATTGCTTTTTTAAAGGTGTATTCTGTGTTGGCTGTGAAACTTAAATTGCAATCAAAGAAGGTTCCTAAGGCTGGCTTTACACGGGAACACTTTCAGGCAACTAGTTATACATAATTTACACAAAGCAATTCAAGTCAATTCATGCAACACGGTAGTTTATGTAACTAAAACAACCTAGCTAGATTGGTAATGTTTCATCTGTCATATTGTTCTTCCTTTTCTCTCTCTTGCTACAGTAGATTACTGTATCAAGTGGGGAGTGTCATTCATTCATTGTTGCATCTTTGTATCTTATTTTGTATAATTTTCTAACTGGACGTAATATCAATTTGGACGTGTTGTATCAGGTTTTGTTCTGCCACTGGCTGGCTATACTTTCTTTCATTATGGCTGTCCCGGAGAATAGGAGGAGAGCCATCAGTGCATTAATAGCCTACTTATCAGCGTTTTGATTGGCTGTTGCATGAAACTACTTTCACAAAGTTGAGAGTTTTGCAACTGTTGCAGCTGAGTTTCAGACAGGTTTCAAGTGCGTTGCAGAGGGCTTCACACCATGCAAATCATTTGCAACTTACAGTATGTAGTTTCACCTCATGTTCAACCAACTCAATTTGCATGAAAGTTTCACAGTGTAAAGCCAGCCTAAAGGCGCTGTCACATGATAAGAGGTCTGCACTTTTCTCACCGCGAGGTAGAGCGAACTGGTGAGCGATCTGGTGAGCGGAGCGCAAATCTGCAGGACAGGAGGTGAGCAGCGCGAGCAGCGGCTATCTTCTTCTTCTATCTTCTTCTTCTTCTCTGATTGGTTGCGCTCATGAAAGGTCAGCGATAAGTAGATCAGCGTTGAGATATTTTGAACTTTGAGCACAGAGCAAAGTGGCAAAATCGATCTGTGCGTCGTCAAGGGTAGCGCAGCGCTGCCGCTCTAGGAAAACAACGGGACAACGGGCGCAGAGCTGTTTTACCGCGGATGATGTGTAGGTAATGTGTAGGTAATGATGTGTAGGCACAATTCTTCTACTGTTTCAACAGGCTGGTCATTAATCAAGACAGGTGTAAAATCATGATCTGCATTGCGGTGAGGTGACATGCAATAACCAGCTCTTTAGTCTTAGTTCCATTCATAAAAGGGCTCTGTCTCCACACACCATTTAGTAAGTTCATCAATATGGTGGAAATATGTAAACTCATTAGCTGTGTCCCCTGTCTTCATAAAGCGCCAACTAACACCATATCATCAGCAGCATACAATTGGCAGATTGCATTCATAATGTGCATTTCATTAATGTACAAAGAAAATAAAACAGCAGAAAGGACGCACCTCACTCTCTGTGGCCTATCTGTGAGGAACTCTTTCATCCACTGTATGATATGGCAGTTTGTGTTAATGTCACAAATCACTTTAATCAAACTGTGTTTCTGCATACAATAGACCCATTGCACGGGGGGCATTTTGTGTTGAAAAGGCAGAATAAACACAGGTGCAAGCAAAACACTAATGAGGGTTTCCAAATTCCAATCATGGAAGTTGGAAACCCTCATTAGACACAAAATGGCCCCCGTGAGAAGGGTCTATTGAAAGAAACATGGGGTACCTTATAACATATAAGGTTGTTCTTTTTAGCAGCATTATTTCTTGTTTGTGAGCGTCCGTATTCCCTATGCAATAAGAGGAGGGATATTCCCGGGGAATATGCCGGTGGAATTGCCCGTCTGACGTCTGATAAGTGATTGGAGAGTGAATGAATTACAGTCTGGAGACCTTTAATGAGGCCTCAGTGGGAGGGAGGTGGGGGAGCAGAGGGAGGAGGGGAGCAGAGGGAGGTGGGGGATAGGGCAGGTGAGAGCAGCTGCAGCTTCCCCCCAAAAGAGAACCCCTCCCCCTCTCACTGCCCCTCTCCTGCACGCCTTTCTTTTCTTTTTACCTCTTATTGTCTCTTAGCCGCCCCGTTCCATCTCACTCTATCCCCCATGCATCTTATAATGCATGAATACTCTATCCCCCATGCATCTTATAATGCATGAATACTCTATCCCCCATGCATCTTATAATGCATGAATACTCTATCCCCCATGCATCTTATAATGAATACTCCATCCCCCATGCATCCTATAGTGCATGAATACTCCATCCCCCATGCATCCTATAGTGCCTGAATACTCTATCCCCCATGCATCCTATAGTGCATGAATACTCTATCCCCCATGCATCTTATAATGAATGAATACTCTATCCCGCCATGCATCTTATAATGCATGAATACTCTATCCCCCATGCATCTTATAATGCAGGGGTGCCCAATACGTCGATCGCGATCGACCGGTCGATCGCGAAGTTAGTGTGGTCGATCGCATGGCATTGAGGAAGATTTTTTTTTTCTTTTTTTTTTTACTGTTTTTCCACTGTTTCCACTGTTTTTCCACTGTTTCCACTGTTTTTCCACTGTTCCACTGTATACTCAGTGTATATATATATAAATAAATATGTTTGGTAGATCACTTTGACTTGGTCATTTTAAAAGTAGCTCCCAAGCTGAAAAAGTGTGGGCACCCCTGTTATAATGCATGAATACTCTATCTCCCATGCATCCTATAGTGCATGAATACTCTATCCCCCATGCATCTTATAATTAATGAATACTCTATCCCCCATGCATCTTATAATGCATGAATACTCTATCCCCCATGCATCTTATAATGCATGAATACTCTATCCCCCATGCATCCTATAGTGCATGAATACTCTATCCCCCATGCATCTTATAGTGAATGAATACTCTATCCCCCATGCATCTTATAATGCATGAATACTCTATCCCCCATGCATCTTATAATGCATGAATACTCTATCCCCCATGCATCTTATAATGAATACTCCATCCCCCATGCATCCTATAGTGCATGAATACTCCATCCCCCATGCATCCTATAGTGCCTGAATACTCTATCCCCCATGCATCCTATAGTGCCTGAATACTCTATCCCCCATGCATCCTATAGTGCCTGAATATTCCATTCCCCATGCATCCTATAGTGCCTGAATACTCCATCCCCCATGCATCCTATAGTGCCTGAATACTCCATCCCCCATACATCCTAGAGTGCCTGAATACTCCATCCCCCATACATCCTATAGTGCATGAATACTCCATCCCACATACATCCTATAGTGCATGAATACTCCATCCCCCATACATCCTATAGTACATGAATACTCCATCCCCCATACATCCTATAGTGCATGAATACTCTATCCCCCATGCATCTTATAATGCATGAATACTCTATCCCCCATGCATCCTATAGTGCATGAATCCTCTATCCCCCATGCATCTTATAGTGCATGAATACTCCATCCCCCATGCATCTTATAATGAATGAATACTCCATCCCCCATGCATCTTATAATGAATGGATACTCTATCCCCCATGCATCTTATAATGAATGAATACTCTATCCCCCATGCATCTTATAATGAATGAATACTCCATCCCCCATGCATCTTATAATGCATGAATACTCCATCCCCCATGCATCTTATAATGAATGAATACTCCATCCCCCATGCATCTTATAATGAATGGATACTCTATCCCCCATGCATCTTATAATGAATGAATACTCCATCCCCCATGCATCTTATAATGAATGGATACTCTATCCCCCATGCATCTTATAATGAATGAATACTCCATCCCCCATGCATCTTATAATGAATGGATACTCTATCCCCCATGCATCTTATAGTGCATGAATACTCCATCCCCCATGCATCTTATAATGAATGGATACTCTATCCCCCATGCATCTTATAATGCATGAATACTCCATCCCCCATGCATCTTATAATGAATGGATACTCCATCCCCCATGCATCTTATAATGAATGAATACTCCATCCCCCATGCATCTTATAATGAATGGATACTCTATCCCCCATGCATCTTATAATGAATGAATACTCTATCCCCCATGCATCTTAATGTGAATGAATACTCCATCCCCCATGCATCCTATAGTGCATGAATACTCTATCCCCCATGCATCTTATAATGAATGAATACTCTATCCCCCATGCATCTTATAATGAATGGATACTCTATCCCCCATGCATCTTATAATGCATGAATACTCTATCCCCCATGCATCTTATAATGCATGAATACTCTATCCCCCATGCATCTTATAATGCATGAATACTCTATCCCCCATGCATCTTATAATGCATGAATACTCTATCCCCCATGCATCTTATAATGCATGAATACTCTATCCCCCATGCATCTTATAATGCATGAATACTCTATCCCCCATGCATCCTATAGTGCATGAATACTCTATCCCCCATGCATCTTATAATTAATGGATACTCTATCCCCCATGCATCTTATAATGAATGAATACTCTATCCCCCATGCATCTTATAATGAATGAATACTCTATCCCCCATGCATCCTATAGTGCATGAATACTCTATCCCCCATGCATCTTAATGTGAATGAATACTCCATCCCCCATGCATCCTATAAAGCATGAATATGTTCCTCCTCTCTCTGATGCTGTTTATCTCTCCCCCCCATCCTCATTACAGAGCCCTGACACAGCACATGTTCAGCCCTTTGTGTGCTGCTGCCCTTGTATTACTGGGTTAAATGGCAAATCCATATATGGAGCAGAAGAAGTCCCTTTGATTTGACTGGAGTGTGTTGTGTGCAGATGCATATGGATTTATGGATGTATGTGATTGGTTTTGTGGCTTAATTCGTTTTGGTTTGTGTGTGTGTGTGTGTGTGTGTGTGTGTGTGTGTGTGTGTGTGTGTGTGTGTGTGTGTGTGTGTGTGTGTGTGTGTGTGTGTGTGTCTGTGTGTGTGTGTGTGTGTGTGTGTGTGTGTGTGTGTGTGTGTGTGCACTGTGCATGTGTTCTTATGTTTGGCTGTTTGAGTGTTTTCCTTTTTTCAAGTGAATGTTTAAAGAAGACTATGAAAGGAGCTGTGTGAAAACAATGAAAAGCCTGGTACCCCAACACTTGGAGGGTTTGCCAGCGTACACACGCACGCACGCACGCGCACACACACACACACACACACACACACACACACACACACACACACACACACACACACACACACACACACACACACTAATCCTGCCAATCTAGCCTTTTTGTGCTCTTTCTCATCCTAGTGCTGTAACACAGTTCGTGAGAGGAATTTTAGGCCAAATGGAAACGTGTGTGTGTGTGTGTCTGTGTGTCTGTGTGTGTGTGTGTGTGTGTGTGTGTGTGTGTGTGTGTGTGTGTGTGTGTGTGTGTGTGTGTGTGTGTGTGTGTGTGTGTGTGTGTGTGTGTGGGTGAGCGAGAGAGAGAGAGAGAGAGAGAGATTCCCATCAGGAAATCAAATGGAGTTGCCACAGCAGATGTCATTATCCAGAGCAACTCGCAACAAATACATTAAAGGGTGTGAGACTAGGCTTGGTGTGATCGACTACATGTGGACAACTTGCACTCCCCTCCTGCTCAGCCCCTCTCACTGCTTCAGACAGTTTACATCCTCAAATCTTTGTTAAGCCCCATTCCATAAAGTCTTATTTTCCCAGCGGAAGGTGCGTCAGTGCAGTGCTCTGATGTTGTGTGTGTGTGTGTGCGTGTGTGTGTGTGATCGGCGGAGATGAGAGAGAGAGAAAGGGAGATGTGATTACTATGTAAATGGCTGCTCTCGGGTCGCTCTGGGGTGTTTTCAGCTGATGTAGT
Organism: Poromitra crassiceps; assembly: GCF_964638095.1. Taxonomy (NCBI): domain Eukaryota; kingdom Metazoa; phylum Chordata; class Actinopteri; order Beryciformes; family Melamphaidae; genus Poromitra; species Poromitra crassiceps. The sequence continues at coordinate 12,668,203 of NC_139623.1, forward strand.
GTGTCTGTGGATCCATGTCTCCTCTAGGCGTGATTGACAGCTGGATGCCAGCTCACAACAAGCAGATGTTACCGTGGCGATGAGGCCAACACATCTCATTCAGCACAGTGGAGGATAAGCAGCGGATCCCAGATGAACTGAGAGAATGAGAGTAGCAGGCAGTAGATGAGAGAGAAATTGAGCGAGAGAAGAATGGAGGAGAGATGTGGAGATGTTTGTTTTCTCTCCGTTTCAGATGCACATCTGGTTTCCCACGGAGACCTGTAGGCACCACCAGATGTGCACCAACATGCCAGTCTGACATTAAATCTGTCCAGTAAACTCTGCTAGACCACCATGAAGCCATTTGCTTGTTCTGGAGATATGATATTCTACTATATTCATGAGCATTTACATATCATAGCCGACGTCTCTGTTCCTCATCTGTTTTTTTTTGCTTCTCTCCATTTGTCCTCGTTAATGAAGTCCTCTCCCCCGATGTACAAACTCCCTCTGATCATCATGTGTGTTGATTTGTTTTGCCGGGGTGCTTCCCAGAGAGATAGATCACACACAAATAATATATTAGTGTATGTGTGTGTGCATGTGTGGACATGTGTGTGTACTTCTGAGCAAGCCCATTAAATAAGATGTGTATAGTGTGTGTGTGCGGTAACAGGGAGGGGATTGCATGTGTTGGAGAGAGCTGTGTGTGTGTGTGTGTGTGTGTGTGTGTGTGTGTGTGTGTGTGTGTGTGTGTGTGTGTGTGTGTGAGAGAGAGAGTGTCTGGGGGATGGGCTTTTTATGGGGTGCAGCGCGAGCGAGAGGCTGAGTTTGCGTCTTTGTCTGTCCAATAAATAATTTAAATCCCGTAACAATTAAAGCTGAAATCTGTTATCGGCGTCCTCCATTAGCGGCCCCCGTGTCTGCCATGCTGCCTCCGTACGCTCCTCGGTCGGTCCCCCTGTCTGGGCTCAGCATGGGGCCTGATCCAGATCACAGGCTGTGAATCTTAAACACGCAACAAAGGCCGCGCGTTCTTCACAGGAGCGTGTGAATCTTTTGATGGGGGTTCTCTTTGATACCAAATCAAAAGCTGTTGACACGATGCCGCTCCTGCCTCTAGATGCGTATTAACCTCCTGCCTCTAGATGCGTATTAACCTCCTGCCTCTAGATGCGTATTAACCGTGTTTAATTAGTTGTTGTTACTTGGGGGTGACGATGTGTTTAATGCAGAGGTTTTCAAAGTGGGAGGCGGGCCTCCCCAGGGGACTCCAAACTGTTTCAGGCGAGGCTCTATTACAGGGATACTCAACTTGCTTTGCCCGGGGGCCACTTTCGTGAAATGATAGAAGGCCAGGGGCCAGTTAATAAACAATCAATATACATTTTTCTGTAGCGGATTGTAGGTGTCAGACGGAGTTTAGTCTGACAATCTTGTGCACACCGGATAGTTACTTAGGTTAAGTACATACATACGTGCCTGGGTAGTGAGCAGACGGCGGTATTTGACAATTTAGCAGCTAAATCATAGATTATTGAAAGATATTCCATATTCCAGACTGAAATGCTATAACAGAAGTGTGAGTATTGGCCAGAATTACATGAACATTTGGACACTTATTCAGCGGGTATCTTGCATGTTGCGTTCAGGTGCACTGTAAAAAAAAAAAAAAAAAGTAACCAAAAACCACAATTGCTCGAGTGACATCACTGATGATCTGACAATGCCTATGACATCAGCAGTGCCTATGACATCATCAGTGATGTCATAAGATGGTTTTGGTCAATAATGATGTCACTGATGATGTCATAGACATTGTGACAAACAGTGCCCACTTGCTCCATTTTATATAACTAGGCATCTCGCGGGGTCGAGCCCGCCCTGCAACTTGCCGAGCTGCGCCCTGCTGCAGCTGAGCTGTACCCTGCTGCTGTGTGGGCTCATTTACTCCCTCGCCCGCCCTGCAGTACGCACGCTGTGCGGGCTCACATGCTTTTATGACATCACTGATGATGTCACAACTTCACACCGCTGATGGCATCACAATTGCTCAAGTGACATCACTGTTGACATTACTTCCAGTAGAGTGACATCACTTCCGGGACAAAAATGGAAACCCACATGCTCCCTTTTATAATAGATGGTTAGGCTTAAGGCCATTTATGGTCACTCCGGCGAGCCATGTGCAGGGTAGGCGCGATGGGCGTGCCAAATATGATGTCATGGCGCTGGGTGCACCCTCCACAACTGCACAGCGCGTACCTGAAGATTTTTATAGCAGCGCGTAAGGGAGCTGGAAGATGGGTGCTGAGGGTGCTGCAGCACCCCCTGGTTGCAAGAGATGGGATTTTTGAAATTGTTGGATTTGGCTGTCTTGTGTTTATACCACCAACAAAATGCATTAAAAAAACAGTTTGTGCTTCCCAGCTCTAATCTTATTTCATAAGCTCTCTCTTCAAAAGTGTTTGATTTTCATCATAATCTGGTTTTCCATAATAATAATAATAAGTTCAGTGTTTATGCCTGTGTTGCTGTCTGTTGTAGTGTAAAACGACTAAAGGGAGAGCAGGTGCTTACATGAAAGTGAGTGAGAAAAGGAGAAGATACTGAATAATGACATCACAACAGTATAATCCTAATGTTAATTTAAAATTAAATATTCTTCTAAATATGGATGAAAGTCCAAAAAACGTCAAATTTCCTTCCTTACAGCGCCCCCTGCCTAAAAGTACTTCCAGCGCCACTGGCAGCGCGTACCTCTGCAGCTGCCAGGGAGCGCTGCGCTTTGCAGGGAGAGACAGGGCGATAAATCAAGAAGTAAGAACACTGAGCCGTGTTTTCACCACATTTCCTGGCCCATGTGGTAAAACTTTGATTTGTAACTGTTCGTTTTTATTCATTTTAAGTAAATGTGTTGTGTTGAGAGATATTAAGCAGCACAGAGTAGGCTATCAGGGCTGAGAACTGAAACGCCTATTCAGTTAAAACAAGTTTGGTACTCAGTACTGCACATAATGGCATTTCATTGTGACTGATATGGGCCTTTTCTCACTGTATCACTGTACAATGTAACATGCTGATCACTTGGCTGCCGCTCTCTGACTATGAAAGCCTGGGTCCCAGCGCGGAGCGCGCGCATGATCTGTGGAGGTCTGCCTGGGTCCCAGCGCGGAGCGCGCACACATGATCTGTGGAGGTCTGCCTGGGTCCCAGCGCGGAGCGCGCGCATGATCTGTGGAGGTCTGCCTTGCGGAGCCTCGCTCGGCTATATCTCGGCCTTCAGTAGCTCCCGGTTGAATGCAACGTGTGAAGTTGGAGGGTGCAAAGAAGAGTGGGTGAGGGAATGTGGGGAGAGAGATGAGGGCCCCGAGCTCTTTAGTCACACCTTGTTCCTCCTTTAACTAGAGCTGCCTCTTCCTCTTCCTCTATATCCCATTATATTCCCCCTGACAGACTCTTTCCATCTTATCTCACTCTCTGCTTTTTTTTTATTGTCGTAGCAAACCGCCCATTACTCATCTGAGAACCAATCTGCTTCCCAACATGCACACACGCCACCACACACGCACACGCACACACACACATGCACACACGCACACACACACACATGTATGCACACACACACACACACAAAAAAGTGAGCTTTTAGCATGTTCTGTACTCTACTTATAGCCATTTATATACACCCTGTTTTCCCCCAAAATGTCTCTCTGAGAAAAGAAATTGCAGAAAATGGCATTTATGTATTTATGCACACAATCTCATGCAGAACTCGCTCTCAATTCTTTTATTTTGAACTGTATTGACATCAGACATGTAAATATTATTCGTTAGGACACAAATGACAAAAAAAAAAAATATATATATATATATATACACATGAAGTGCTTTTTTTTTACATTCAACAATACAGTTTACTCGGTGTGAGTGAGTGTGCAGACAGACAGACAGACAGACAGACAGACAGACAGACAGACAGACAGACACACCGACAGACAGACAGACAGACAGACAGACAGACAGACACACACACACACACACACACACACACACACACACACACACACACACACACACACGATCCCCCTTTTAGATTTCTAACCCCACATAGGATAAGCAATAACCACGCCCTGTGGCGCTGGGATTGGCCAGGAGCAACACTGGAGGGCACGCAGCCCAGCGATTACATGAACCAACTGAATAGCTCTTGAGAAAGGACAGCGGGCTGCTCTGACTCCCGCTTCTGCCTTGTGCCTTGCTGTTGTGTGTTTATTTTGCACCCGTCCTCGTCCATGTCTCCCTGTCATATCATCCCTGCTATCTGATCGTTCCCGTTTTCCCCTCGGCTATTCAACACGTCCTCACCGCCCTCGCAAACTGATCGATCATTTCCTCATTCCTCCGATGATCAAACACATCTCTTGATTACTTTCTCCCGGCTGGCACAGAGGAAGGCGACTCCAGCTCGTGCAGCGCGCCGAGGCGCGTTTCAATGGCGTTTCTCCTGTCTGCACAAGGAAGCGTTACCAGTTTTCTGCTTTTCCTCCTGCTCAATTTCAAAACAACAGCTGCGGTATGTGTTTGTTCACGTGTTGTCTTAGATGATAGGGACCTGATACCATGTGACAGGCTGGGGAAGTGTTTAAACTACGCCCTGCAGTAATAAAAACAAAAACACGTCAAACACGTCATTGGCGGGGAGGGCTATTTCTGATAACACGTCAAAGACGTCATTGGCGGTGAATGAGTTAAGGGTTTCATTCCAAACACTATACCAGTATAACCATAATTATATAACCGTTGATATTTCAAAAAACACAAATAATTCTGACCTAAAAAGTTGTTAACTTGTTGTCAACTTAATTGCAACAAAACCAAACTCAATGGATTTTGTGTCTTCAATATGTTCATATAGTAATCCTATGATTACATTTGTAGTGTAAAAAAAGAAGAAGACCAAAACAACAACAAAAAGACAGTCACCCACAAACTTACTGTGCCCCTCACACTGTATGGATGAAATTGAATAAAGAGTGGTTTGCTCAGCGAACGTTTGGGTTGAAAATCCATCCCACCTACTTTGCTCTTGCCGATGATTGGATGCTGACAGGAGGTCGGAGGTGATTGATGGCTCCCTGGGCCAGTGTGGTGAGTGGTCTGTTCGGGCACTGCATGCTATCTTGGATATGGATTTCCGTGTCACTTCCTATACTCTGACTGATAAACACCAAGGTGCTACCGATGCTGGGGCACTGCCAGTGTTTCCCACAGATTTGTCGCTTTGGAAACGATCTTTAGCCCCCCTGATTCAGCAAAGTGGTCAAATTTACCTCCTAATGCTGATTCTTTTATACTGTTTTCCTCCTCTTAGGTGAGCTTGGTTTCATTTGTCCTGCTTTGTCCGTAGCAGTTGTATTGTGTGTGGGTGGCTGTGCAGCAGTGTGTGGGTGAGTGTGTTTTTAGAACAGCTCTGAGGTGACACTTGGTGTGTATCCAAGCATCAAGTTACTGTTGGTCCTCCTGTCACTGGCCAGTGAATGTGTATATAAAGAGATCAGAGCACCTCAAAGCCCACTCCTACCCTCTTGTTAAGTTGTGTGTGTGTGTGTGTGTGTGTGTGTGCGCGTGTGTGTGTGTGTGTGTGTGTGTGTGTGTGTGTGTGTGTGTGTGTGTGTGTGTGTGTGTGTGTGTGTGTGTTTGTAAGCGTGTGCGCCTGTGACCGTCTTGTGTGTGTCCTTGTTCAGGTCATCTATATTTGTGAGATACGAGGCTGAAACTTTTAACTGTGATATTGCTTGTTCAAACAGGCTGAAGAAGCAAGAAATCACCATTTCTGCACTGCATCCCCCTATGTGTGTGTGTGTGTGTGTGTGTGTGTGTGTGTGTGTGTGTGTGTGTGTGTGTGTGTGTGTGTGTGTGTGTGTGTGTTCTCTAGCTCATACATCTCTGTCTCAGATAGGGCCTGCAGTATCTCCATAGGGATTCTTAGGTCCAGCTTTGCTGAGAAAGCACACATAGGCTGATTCCCCCTTATTTATGCCACTCTTTCTCTTTCTTGCTCTCTCAATGCATGCTTCCTTTCCACTCTGCCTGCCTGTGTTACTTCTTTTCCCCATGATCAACCTTCACTTGTCCTTCATTGCTCTGATACTGAGCACGCACACACACACACGCACGCACACACACACACACACACACACACACACACACACACACACACACACACACACGTACCAGACATTTGCTTGAAGGCTGGAGTTAATTCTGTTTGTGTGAGTTTGTGCTGGAAATAGCCTTGTCCCTCTACGCGGCTGGTCATAATTGGCTATGCTGATGCTCTGAAGCTCTGCGCGGGCAAAACAACCGCGCAACATTCAAATAAACATTCAAACATTCAATAAAATACAATTATACTATATAATAATATATAGAAGATATATATATATATATATATATTATATATAATACTTAGAAGATCGAATTTTTTAATTTTTTTTGTTCTTCTACTGTCTTTTCCCTTCCCAGTGATCTCCTGTCTTCAAAGTACATGGAGAGGCATTTGTCTGAAAACGGGAAGGCTGTCATCACCAAAGTAAGTCTGCAACTCATCTCTCTGGATCCTCTCTCAGGCGTAAATATGTGCAATTCGAATGAAAACAACAGTCTGTGGTGTTTTGACGCAGTGTAAGGTGGTGTGGTTCTGTGTGCCGACGGCTAACACACCTATAATGTCACGGTGTGGTGTCGTCGTTTCCTTTAGCGGCCTTTTAGCCTGACTCACAGTCAGAAATGACTCGAGTTGCTGAATCAGCGCTACTGATGATGAGTCTTCAGCTACATGTTGTAAAGTTGTCCTTTATATCCTGCAGCATTTCCTTCTCTCCCTTAATCAGTATAGATGAATCAATATGATGGAGAAATAATACCTCGTGTGGCCTGCAGGTCTTGGTTAGGCCCGGTTTTCAGAGGACCTGAGTGGAGCCAGGCGTAGCAGTGGCCTAAACCTTTACCTGCCACGAGATTAAGATTGCTGCGATAATCCACTGGAATCTGGATTTCCATTACTGGGGCTGAGGCGGTGTTGTCATAAGTGGTGGGATCCCCCCCCCCCCACACACACATACAATGCTACAACATTATGACAACACAATGGACCTTATTCGCTAACCCCGGACGGCGCCATATTGTTGACATACCGTCCTGCACGCACACAGCGCTGCAGCTGACAACTACCGTAGTAACCGCCTTATTGTCGTTTCTGTTCCATTACAAAATAGCGATAGTGATGACAGCAATACAAACCCCAGAGTTGTTGTTTGTATGCTGCCGTTAATGCCTGTAATAATAAACAAAAGAAAAAACGAGGTGAACAGACTTTGCTGTGAGGAGCTGTCAGAAAGTTTCACCTGTCTCTCCTAACTATCCACACATACCCTGTGCTGCTGACGTATCCTCAGTCTCGCTCCCTTCACGTCTGTGGACGGCAGAGATAGAAACAAACCACGGGGACTTTATTGCTGTCATTACTACAGCCATGCCTAACGCAGGTCACCATCCGAACACAACAGGGACGATACAGGTAACGCTAACAGCGGCTACCTTCCTATAAACGCTGCTCTTACATAGGCTGTCACTTGAGAGCTACAGCGCTACGTCAACATCATGGCGGCGGTGGGCATGCCCGTACGTGAGTGACGTCAATCGATTAAGGTCTATACATCATTACACATACAACGCTACAACATGATGACAACACAGTAAATCATTACACAGACAAAAGAAAAGAAAAGACAAAAACTAGAACTCAAATTAACACACAAAAAGCAAATAGAAATACAATGATGAAAGTTCAATTCGGCATGATCCCCTCAACAAAGTGGTGGGAATTAGAGGATTCACTCAGCTAAGCAGCAAATTGATTACGCCGAGAAATGTTGCATGCTGCGCGCACTGATTTCTACTGTGGAGGCAATGCACCATAGGCGCACTTTCTTTTGGGTGTGACCAAACTCATGTCAACTCATGCCACATCATCAGTGGGTATGACATCACGCTCATGCCACATCATCAGTGGGTATGACATCACGCTCATGCCACATCATCAGTGGGTATGACATCACGCTACGATTGTGGCGTGTCTGTTCTCCAGCTTGGCGATGGGCACGAAGTGGCACTGCATGGCGGGAATGCCCTGGCTGTCACCACAGGGCATGATGGAGCTACAGTATTAGCATGGAGCGTCATCTTGTAATTGTTCTTCAGCGTCATGTACTCCTTGTTGGCCAGCTTCAGCGTGGTCTCACTGATGCGTGCCTTGCTCCACGAAAGGGAAAAAACACTCTTATTCACAATCTCAAAGGACAAGAGCTTGCCCTCTCTTCTAGAGTTACTCCAGGCTCGGATGCTGGACTTGTTGGTGACTCGATCTCTGATCGTCCACTTGCATTGGTACTGTAGGGGTTGAGGCTCGCGATAGGGACCGTTTTTACTGGAGACGTTTGAGAAGTGCCCGGTGCCATTTTTACTGAAGAGGTTTGAAAAGTGCCGGGTGCCATCATGGGGGTCTTCTTCACAAACCCTCTCCCATGGCATTGGCCAAAAGAAGGCTCTGCTCTCTTGAGCTTGGTTGAAGCTGAAGGTCCAGGTACTAAGAGGGGACGACGCGACCAAGGTGCTTGGATCAGACTTCTCACTATAATTGCTTTTGTGCTGTGCCTGAAAAAAGTTAGATCCATAATGTGATAATAATGTAATAATGATCCAGTTAATTTTAATTTGATTTGATACAGGCTCATTTCTGACAATCACGAATAAAGCATTCTTTATGTTGTAAGGAAATATGAAAGACAGAGCTGGGCAGGAGGGGGTGCTTCCAACATCTACAGTGGGCTCTATGCTCCCCCTGGCCTTAGGCGCTAAGCCGGCGTTAAACGCAAAAAAAAACACGCTTTGCTCCTACCTACCCGTGACTCGGGAAGATAGCGTAATGTTTTTACGCCCTGAAATGCGCTTTACGCTGAAGATGCGTGGCGCAGTGCCAGAATAGGCCAGAATGGGCGTTTCGGCCTTAAATACCAGCCTAAAGCGATCTTCCCAACTGGCGTAAATTTTGCAGTTAGCGCTTTTCAAAACCAGGCCTTATTCAGTGCGCCGGCTCCCCTACCAAATGCCACACACAGACACACATGTGAAATCTCCCAGCATGCATTGAGGCTTAATACATTTTGACAAGAAAAAGCAACCAAATCAGCCTAAGTAGGCTAAGTGGTTGATAGAAATAATATTTATGTTAACACAACATGCAATTCTAGAACGTTTCAAAATTGGACAAAATAAAACATAAAAATCAAAACACAACCCTATGTGAAACATACATGTAATCCAGGTCGTATATATATCCGTTGCAAATACAACGTGTGATAGTCGAGTGACAACCGTAACACGGTTGTACTGTGATGTCCGCACCAACAAGACTTAGCTTACTTGACACGTACTTTTTCAACAAAAACACATTTATGCCATGACTTTACATAATGTATATTTATATTGCATTATTTAGCCTGTGCTGTGATGTGCAGGAGCAGCAGGTAGCCTACAAGTCATAAAACTAAGCCTGACCTGAATGAGCCGAGTGGGGGGTGCTTGTTCACTATTGTGAAAGTTTTTTGTGGTCCATTTTTTTTTTTTTTTTTTTTTTTTTTTAACTATTGTGAAAGTTATGTGTTTACAACATATAAAGATCATGGAAGTGGATGGTATCAGGAATGTCACCAATAGTTAACGTTCTATATTGTACAGGGAGACCATCAGCCCTGCTGAACAGATCTGTATTTGCCTGGCTGTAGGTTGAATCGTTTTATTCAGGCTATGATCTGTGATGCGCTGAGATATCCAAATTGGCATGAAGAGATGACAGCATGCAGCCGCTGAGCCGCAACTGGACTGGATCGAGTGGATCGGAGCTTGGAAGGGAAGAATGTGATTGCTTTACTGCAGATCACCAATGGCCACAGTTGTGAATAATTCTACGCTTAAAGGGATAGTTCAGTTTGTTTGAAGTTGGGTCCTATGAGGTACTCTCATACAGTCAGTGTACTGGGTAAAGCACTCTGGACGCATCACACACCGAGATAGGAGAACTGAACTCCAGCTGCAGCAGGCACAGAGAGCTGTCTGCAGAGTGTGAAGGGGGCCATGAGCAAAAACGTAAAAAACAACAGAAAAAATACATTAAATGCTTCCATACTGCTCACCTGGCATAATGCTTAATGTTTTTAGCTGAAATCGTCACTGTAGCAAGGTTGTACCCTAGTTGTTGAACTTTTAGCTGCTGACGATTTCAGCTAAAAACAGGGTGTAAATGACATATTTTCAAGTCAACTTGGCATCACAGGGCTTGTGGAGACTTGCATTATGCCAGGTGAGCAGTATGGAAGCATTTTATGTATTCTTTCTGTTGTTTTGTACGTTTTTGCTCATGGCCCCCTTCACACTCAGCAGACAGCTCTCTGTGCCTGCCACAGCTGGAGTGCAGTTCTCCTATCTCGGTGGGCGATGCGTCCAGAGTGCTTTACCCAGTACACTGACTGTATGAGAGTACCTCATAGGACCCCACTTCAAACAAACTGAACTATCCCTTTAACACATTCACTGCCAGCCGTTTTTTTTTTACTGTAGGTAGGTTCTGCCAGAGGGTTTTTTGAGGATTCTGGCTCATCTTTCAAGACCCGAGGATTCTTTTC